>NC_056746.1:1156928295-1157262045 GCF_019279795.1 Protopterus annectens | reverse complement strand
GGAGCCCTTCAAGGTGTCTTTCCCCAATGGCCCGTATGATGGTTGCACTTTTTCGGAAAGACTGTACAAGACATGTTGCTCCAGAGTGAGAAAGGCGGGAAGACCTTGTCTGCCATCGGGATCTGCTTCTTAACCCCTCAACAATACTTTTCCTGGAATCAGTGAGGGGAGAAGAAGATGTGGTTCCCGGTTTTTCCCATGACGCTCAGGGCTCACCCTCCCACAGAGGCAGAGGGGGATATAACAGACGCAGCCCTCATGGCAGAAGAGGTCCGAGGAACCAGGGGTCTTGGGATTCTTTCTCGGACAGACCTGAGAAGCAGCCCTGAAGGGCTGCCTGACTACTCATCTCTGGAGGCAGCCGGGGGATGTCTCTCGTTACACCCAACAGCCTGGGAGTCAGTTACAGACAATCGTCGGGTGTTGCAAATCATATCCAGAGGATACTCAGTTCCCTACATTCACAACCCTATCCCGCCCAAACACCCCCTGGGTGTTCCACCGCGCAAAGGGAGGAAGCAGCACAGGAATTTTCCAAGCTGCTCGAAAAACGAGATATCCAGCTCACCCCCCCAGAACAGTCTGGATTAGGCATCTATTCTAGGTTCTTTTTAGTGCCAAAGAAGATGGGGGACTTAAGACCCATTCTCGATCTTTCAACCCTAAATCTGTCGGTTGACAAGGCAAGACAAAATTCCAGATGGTCACCCTCCAGTCTATTCTGCTCTTCCTGCAGAAAAATGACTGGATGTGCTTTGTGGACCTCCAGGATGTGTACTGTCACATCAAAATGGACATGCGCTCTTGGAGGTTCCCCCAGGGTGTTTACCAAAGTGATGGCAGTGGTGGCGGTTCACCTGCGGCTGCAGGGGTTCCAGGTCTTCGCCTAACTGCACGATTGGCTCCTGTCTGCCCCCACTAGGCATCGTCTCTACTAAGCCAGGGATTTTCTTCTTCAAACCGCCTATCAATTGGGCATAACCATAAATCTCAACAAGTCCCTACTGGATTCAGTTCAAACTGTAGACCATTCAAAGCAAGATTTTTCTGACCCCAGACAGACTTCAGTCACTCAGATATCATGTGTTGTACATTGTTCAGATCCAATATCCCCCTGTAGAATCAGTTTTTCAGGTGTTGAGGTCCATGGCGGCCACGGTCATCCTTATTCTCATGGCTCATCTGTATATGAGGGTTCTCCAGTGGACCTTAGCGGTCCAGTGGTCCTTGCTAGATCTACCATTGTCCCATCCAGTTCGTGTGTCTCGAGCCTGCAGGGATTCGCTCCTCTGGTGGCTTCAATCCCCAGATCTTATTCTGGGTCGTCCCTTTATACTCCCGGCCTGGATGACCACTGTGACCACAGACGCCTCCCTTCTTGGGTGGGGAGGGCACTGCATGTGAAGGACAGTCCAAGGCATGTAGTCTTCCCTAGAGACCAAACTGCATATCAACGTCCTGGCGATGAGGGCAGTGCTGTTGGTGATGTTCTTCGTGTTTCACTGTTGCAGTCATCACATTTGATTTATCTGCCTGCATCGGATGCTGTCACTTCTTCCATGACGTCAGGTCCGTCAGGTCGTCAGGGGTATAAAACATGCAGCTGATGCCATTACATCTGTCTTTCTTGCCGTGCGGTGCCCGAAGCAGAAGCAGTTCGCAAGTGCCGGTCGGCCGACTTCTGAAATTTTCATTTTTCGCGTTTCAGACCTGAAGTCTTCAAAAAGATAAGTACCCCATTGGGGATCCTTTTTTCTTGCTCTAACCAATGTCAGAAAAAATTAATAATTGTCTTGCCTGTGGAAAGCAAATTACCTCACAGAGATTTTCATTCTTACTGCGTCACCTGTTTAGGCCCAATCCATGACGTCCCTCGCTGTCGGTTTTGTGCTTTGTTCAACGCCTGGACTATCTGTCGTCAGGCAATTTTTGTAGCTAAATTCTTTCGCTCTTGATCTCCATACTCCAAAATGTCTTCGGTAAGCCATCCAACTACCAGTCTTCCAAAAAAAACGAAAAGATAAAGACAGAGACAGATCGCATAGGTCCAAGGCTGCCAATGATGCTACCGTTAAGCTAGTCGCCAGTCCGCCGGTACTCAGTGAGGCGCTTTTGCAGCCCCTGATATCTGATTCTACAGAATCACACGCCTCTACTGAGACCCATTCGGAGTCCTGTATGCCGAGAGATGCTTCTTTGACTATGGAACCTGCGGATGTCTCTACCTTGGATGAGTCTGGAGCCGCTGTGCAGCCACCGGCTTCTGAGGGTGTTTTCAGGCCTTCCGATCTTCATATTAAACTGCCGACTTACTTTCAAACCAAATATACCGAATTTCTCAGGCCTAAAGTTCACACTACGTCTAGGAAACTGACGACCCAAGCGCATTCTAAGATCCACATGCCACAAAAACAAATTATTAGAATTGCTGAGGACCTCATTACTTTAATTAGGGAAAGTCAGCCTTCCCCCTCAAAAAGACCCAGAACTGATTTTCCTTCTGATTCTTCTGATCAGGAATCTGATTACTCTGATCCTTCTGATTTCCAAGATATACCCTTATCTACCTATGAGGATTCTTATGCAGAGGATTCCATTCTCTCTGCTTCCCCACCAGAGGATTTTTCCTTTGGTGAAATCCTGCACACCCTTAGAGATCATTTCCACTGGGAGAGCCAGGACTACTCCCTGTCCAAAAAGAGACTCAGAATTTTTAAGCTTGCCTCAGCACAGGCCTCTAGCTATTCCTCCTGTTCTGGAAATTGTAGATGATGCCTTCCTGGAATCCAGCCTTACCCCTGATACCTTGCCTCCAGCTCCCAGGAAACCTGACAGGTACTATAGAGTTCCTGACTCCCACAAATTCCTTTTTAGGTATCCTACTGCGGATCCAGAGCCATTTCCCAGGGACCTAAAGGCATTAAGGCTACAACTTCCAAAATTCTACCCCTTCGGACAGGGATTCCAGGGCATTAGATAGATGGGGAGAAAAGGTATACACTTCTGCTACGCTTGCCATTAGGGCTTTAAATTGCCAGTATCAGCACCATATTATGGAGCTAATTAAACAAAAAATGTTGATTTCTGATTGTGGAGAACACAAAGATTTACAAGAGTTAATGCATTCTGCTAACCAAGTTAGTAAACATACTTTGCAATGTGGGTTTGATGCTTTAGAAGCATCTTGCAGGGCTGTTGTCACTGGGTCTGTTCTTAGAAGACAAGCTTGGCTTAAGGAACAAAACTTGCCAGATCATGTCAAAGCAAAATTACTGGATGCACCATTAAATCAAGAGCGTCTGTTTGGTAATAAAGTAGAAGTCCTCAAAAGAATGAAGGAGAAAGCTAAATCTATGCAAACTGTTAAGGATTTCTTACAAGTACAGCCACCTAGATTCAGTAGGCATTGGCCTTCAAAAAACTGGTCTTTTCCAGTCCCTTCCAGGCCTTCTCAGTCCAAACCCAGGGGCAGCAGACCACCAAGACTTCAGTCTCACGCTATGCACAGATCTAAGCAATGGAGTGCTCCCATGTCCAAAACAAGGAGTAGTAAGCCTCATTCCTTTGGTAAAATTGCACAATGACTTATCCTTAACTCTTCCAAGCCTTGCCCAAGTACTTGCATCTTTAGGAGGAAAACTTGCACTGCATGCCAAAAATTGGCAGTACATTATCCAGGGCAAATGGGTCTTAAAATTTGTTTCCCAGGGATACAGATTCCAATTCCACTCACTCCCATCCATAAGCAGATGGCCAGACCTACCACCAAACCAGTGGGCAGAGGCCCAAAAGCAAGTACTTTCTCTTCTCAGTATCAAGGCTTTTCAATCTGTCCCAGCAGAACAAAGGGGACAAGGTTTTTACTCCAGAAAGTTTCTGGTCCCCAGAAAGGAAAACTCTTGGTGTCCTGTCCTGGATCTGTCTATTCTCAACATCTTTTTGGTGGTTCCAAAATTCAAAATGTTAACTCTCCAACAGCTGCTTCCTATGCTAGCCAAAGACTCCTGGCTAGCAACCCTAGATTTAAAAGAAGCTTATCTGCACATTCCCATAAGGTAATCTTGCAGAAAATACCTACGCTTCAGAGCAGGCTCTATGCACTATCAGATGTTCTTCGTGTTTCACTGTTCCAGTCATTACATTTGGGTAATCTGCTGGCAGTTTGCCCTCAGTCAGCCTGATTAACAAAGTCTTGGGTCTTGCGTCAGTTCCTGTCCCTTCTTCCATGATGTCATGTCGTCAGGGGTATAAAACATGCAGCCGACGCCATTACATTAGACTTTCTTGCTGCGCGGTGCCCAAAGCAGAAGCAGTTCGCAAGTGCCGGTTGGCCGACTCCTGAAATTTTCGTTTTCGAGTTTCAGATTTGAAGTCTTCATCTAAAAAGCTAAGTATCCTGTTGGGGAAACTTTTTCTTGCTCCTTACCAATGTCAGTAAAAGTTAATAATTGCATTACTTCTGGGAAGCAAATACCTCATAAAGATTTCCATTTGTACTGTATTCCTTGCCTAGGCCCTGACCACGACGTACCTTGCTGTCGGTTCTGTGCTTTATTTAGTCAACGCACTATTAAACATCGGTACATTTTTGTTTCTAAATATTTTGGCTCTCGCTTTAATTATCCAGAAATGTCATTGGTTAGCAGTCCGACTACCGGAATACCTAAAAAGCACAAAGAAAAAGACAGAGACAGGCCGTTGGGGTCCAAAACTGCCGACGACGCTTGTCCTAAGCTAGCCGCCAGTTCGTCAGTACTCAGTGAGGTGCTTTCGCAGCCCTTGATACCCACTAATTCTGATTTGCAGGCCTCTACTGAGACCCATTCGGAGTCCGGTATGCCACAAGATGCTTCAATTATGGAAACCGCGTATGTCTCTACCTTGGATGGGTCCAGAGCCGCTGTGCAGGCACCAACTTCTGAGGGTGTTTTTAGGCCTACAGATTTGTATATTAGACCGACGCCATCTTCAAAAATAAGGCCAAAATCTCGATCTATGTCTAAAAACCCGACGCCTAGGCCACATGTGCAGGCCCCTATGCCTAAGAAACAAATGATCAAAATGGCTGAAGATTTAATTACTCTGATTAGGGGTAGCCAAACCCCCCCCCCCCCAAGAGGCCTAGGCAAGATACTGACTGTGAATCTTCTGAACAGGATTCTATTTCTTCTGATTCTTCTAAAGAACAGGAATTGTCTATACCTACTTATGAGGACTCTGATGCAGAAGATTCCATTCCTTCTGCTTCTCCCCCTGAGGATTTTTCTTTTGGGGTAATTTTACATACCTTCAGGGAACATTTCCACTGGGAAAGTCAGTATTTTTCTGAATCTAAAAAGAGACTTATAGATTTTCTTCTTCTTCCTCGGCATAGGCCATTGGCTATACCTCCTGTTCTAGACATTGTTGATGATGTTTTTTCAGAATCTAGTATGGCTCCTGATTCTCTGCCTCCGGCTCCTTGTAAGCCAGACAGATACTACATGGTGCCTGACTCCCACAAATTCCTTTTCAAAAATCCTGTTGCGGATCCTGAAACCATTTCTCAGGGTCCCAAGGACATTAACGCTTCTACTGCTAAAAATCCTACCCCTTCTGATAGAGATTCCAGGGCGCTGGATAGATGGGGTAAGAAGATTTACACTTCTGCAACCTTGGCAATCAGGGCTTTAAACTGTCAATTTCATATGGTAAAATAGCAACAGTATATCATGGGACTGCTTAAACAGAAAATGATGTTAATTTCTGACTGTGTGGAAAATAAAGATTTACAGGATCTGTTGCATTCAGCTGAACAAGTTGGAAAACATACTTTGCAATGTGGTTTTGATTCTTTGGAGGCCTCTTGCAGGGCTGCTGCAACTGGGTCTGTGCTAAGAAGGCCTGCTTGGCTCAAAGAGCAAACTCTGCCTGATCATGTTAAAGCCAAATTGTTGGATGCTGCTTTACAACAGGACCATCTCTTTGGTAATAAGGCTGAAGAAGTTCTAAAAAAGATGGAAGATAAAGCTAAATCTATGCAAACTGTAAAAGATTTCTTACAAGTGCAATCTCCAAGGTTTAGTAGGCACTGGCCAACTAAGAACTGGTCCTTTCCAGTTCCTTCGAGAGCCACTCAAGTCAAACACAGACATTCCAAAGGCACCAGGTTTCAGTCCCAAGGGACGTTCAGAACAAAACAATGGGGTGCCTTCTCTTCCAAACCTGGAAACAAAACACCTCCCTATGGTAAGCAGTCTCATTGACTTCCCTTTACACTTACCAAGCACTTATCTTTTAGCCGCCCCTTTGGGGGGAAAACTGGCTTTTCATGCAAGAAACTGGCAACTTATAACCCAGGACAAATGGGTTTTAAATATAGTATCCCAGGGATACAGATTTCATTTCCACACGTTGCCAATTCCAAACGGATGGCCAGTCCTGCCCTCAAATCAGTGGGCAGAAGCCCAGAAACAAGTACTTTTCCTCAGGAGCATGGGGGCTATTCAGTTAGTACCAGAAGAGGAAAAGGGACAAGGTTTTTATTCAAGACTTCCTGGTACCCAGAAAAGACAAATCATGGCGTCCAATTCTGGACTTATCTACTCTAAACACCTTTGTGGACATCCCAAAATTCAAGATGCTGACTCTTCACCAGTTACTTCCTATGCTAGGCAAAGGTGCCTGGTTGGCAACTTTAGATTTAAAAGAGGCTTACCTGCATATCCCAATCAGGGAGTCTTGCAGAAGATACCTCCGCTTCAAAGCAGGCTACTTGCATTACCAGTTCTCTGCACTGCCCTTTGGCTTATCTACTGCGCCCAGGGTCTTTACAAAGTGCCTGGCTCCAGTAATTGCATTTTGCAGGCAAAGAAATATTCAAATATATCCATACCTGGACGATTGTCTAATTCAGGCAGAAAACAAGGACATTCTTCTAAAACATCTGGCGTTTGTAAAAAGGGTTCTAACTTGTCTAGGGTACATTATAAACAAAAATAAATCAGAAATGGTACCCTCTCAAAAAATTACATTCCTGGGTGCAAGCTTGAATACAACTTCCCAGATGGCTTTCCTTACACCAGAGAAGCAAATTCATTTGGTGACCAACTTCAAAGAGGTGGCCACAAAAAGCCTGCTTTCTGCAAGGCAGATACTGCAATCCTTGACGTTCATGGCCTCCTGCATTCTTCTAATTCCATATGCAAGACTGCATATGAGGAAACATAAGTGGTATTTACAAAGTCTATGGAGTCAGCATTGTCAAAGCCTGGAAACAATGATTCCTTTCATACCTTGCCTGTGCCTAGAGTTCCTTTGGTGGACAGAGTCCTGCCACCAGAACAAGGGACTGCCATTCACACCACCCCCTGCCGCCCAAACCCTAACTACAGACGCATCAGACTATGCATGGGGTGCTCATCTGGCAGGGAAGTGCATTCAGGGAAAATGGAGCCCAAATCAAGTGCACCTTTGCATAAATCAAAAAGAAATGCTAGCTGTATAGAATGCACTGACAGCCTTCAAGGACTACCTTCATCCAGGAAAATTACTGATAAGGACAGGCAACACCACAGTTATGTGGTACATAAACAAGCAGGGGGGTACACACTCCTACCCACTTTGCAGACTAGCCATAGCATTGTGGAACACGGCCTTAACCAATCAGGTACAACTGCAAGCTCAATTCCTGCCAGGAAAGCTGAATACTCTGGCAGATGAACTAAGCAGAAATCTCATGGACCCTCCAAATGGAAACTGGAACCACAGATTTTCAACATGTTGACACGCAAATGGGGGAGCCCAGACATAGATTTTTTTTTGCCTCACCCCAGAACTGTCATTTGGACAAATTTTGCACAAGAGCTCATCACAAAAAAGCCTGGAAAGTGGATGCTCTGTCCTTCAGCTGGAAAAAACTATCAGTCTCTGTCTTTCCCCCTCTGCCTCTGTTCTCCAAAGTTCTACTAAAAGTCAAACAGGACAAACCAAAAATGATTTTGATTGCTCCAGACTGGCCTCGCCAACACTGGTACCCACTCCTGCGCAGTGTGACACACCTTCCACAGTGGCACCTGCCTCAGACACCTTACTTACTGTCTCAGCAGAACAACCAAACTCTGCACTCTCAGCTCCAAACTTTGAATTTTGCAGCGTGGCTACTCACCTAAATTCACCCTTAGCATCCCTCAGCAAACCTGTGATGGATGTCATTTTGGAGGTGAGAAGACCTAGTACTAGAAAATCTTATGCTGATAAATAGAAAAGATTCTGTGCCTGGAATCACTCTCAAGGGATAAGCACAGCAGTGCCCAACATTCCTCAGATTTTGCAATACTTAACTGAGATGCTTCACAAGGGCCTAGCTTTTCTTCCATAAAAATCCATGCCTCAGCCATTTCAGCTCATTACAACACAGAACCTCCCCTCTTCTCTCATTCTCTGCTAAAGCAGTATCTCAGAGGGGCCAAAAATTTAAGACCACCCAGGAGAGCTCCAACCCCTGCCTGGGACCTTAATTTTGTATTGGAGAAACTCACTCTCCCTCCTTTCGAGCCAGCTGCTACTGCAGACTTAAAATTTCTCTCCTGGAAAACAGCTTTCCTTTTAGCAGTCACTTCAGCTAGAAGGATTTCTGAATTACAGGCGCTTATGGCAGTGGAGCCTTTCATCATTTTTCATGCGGACAGGGTATCTCTCAGGACCAGTCCATCCTTCATGCCTAAGGTGGTATCCAGTGTGGCTTTTAATCAGACCAATCATTTTCCAACTTTCTTTCCCAATCCACAGAGCAAGGGGGGAGCAGATTCTGCATTCATTGGATGTGCACAGACAACTTGGATTTTACTTAAATAGGACTAAATCTCAAAGAAAATCTGAACAACTGCTCGTAGCATTTGCTGCAGGGGCAGAGGGAAAGGCTATTTCAAAGCAAACCATTTCCAAATGGATAAGCCATTGTATTCATTTCTGCTATAAGCACCATGGAAAAACTATCCCCCAAAGGATCAGATCCCATTCCACGAGGGCTGCATCTACTTCAACAGCCTTTCTCAGAGGTGTTCCTACCAGGGACATTCTAGAAGCTGCTACTTGGAGCTCAATTCATACTTTCACCAAACATTACCATTTACCACTTTTTTCTAAATCCAGAGCTGGCTTTGCCACTGCTGTCTTGTAGGGCCTTATAGCTGGTCCTAATGCTGTGTAATTTCCTCCACCCAACCATAGCTTTGGGAATCTACCCAAATGTAATGACTGCAGCAGTGAAACACAAAGAACATAGTACAGTTGTGTACACTTACCATAAATGTAGATGGTCGAGTGTATTCACTGTTGCATTCCTGGATGTTCTTCCTGTTTCACTGTTGCAGTCATTACATTTGGGTAATCCTGCTGGCAGGTTGCCCTCAGCCGGCCTGAATTCCAACGTCTTGGGTCTTGCGTCGGCTGCTGTCGCCCCTTCCCTGATGTCAGGTCGTCAGGGGTATAAAAGAAGTGTCCGACGCCATTTTCTTCAGTCTTTCTTGCCGCACGGTGCCCGAAGCAGAAGCAGTTCGCAAGTGCCGGTTGGCCGGCTCCTGAAATTTTCGAGTTTGAGTTTCAGAACCGAAGTCTTCAATAAAGCCAAGTACCCCATTGGGGAAACTTTTTTCTTGCTCCAGACCAATGTCAGAAAAAGTTAATAATTGCATTACTTGTGGAAAGCAAATACCTCATAAGGATTTTCATTCCTACTGTATTCCTTGCCTAGGCCCTGATCACAATGTGTCTGGTTGTCTGTTTTGTGCTAGACTTAACCAACGCACTATTAAGCGTCAGTATACTTTTGCTTTAAAGTATTTTGGTAGCAGGTTTAGTTATCCTAAAATGCCTTCAGATAGCCATCTGACTACCGGAGTTTACAAAAAACGCAAAGAAAAGGATAGAGATAAACAACTGAGGTCCAAAACCGACGAAGCTTCTCCTAAGCCAGTCGCTGGTTCTCAGTGAGGCGCTTTCGCAGCCCCCGACACCCGCTACTTTAGAGTCGCAGGCCGCTACCGACTCCCACGTGGAGTCGGCCATGCCACTGGATACTCAAAGTATTGGAGTCTCGGACGCTAATCCCTCAGATGGGTCTGGAGCCGCTGAGCATGTACCGGCTTCTGAGGGTGTATTCAGACCACAACATCTTTACATTAAAACGACTTCAGCTTCAAAATCAAAGACTAAAGCAGCTTCTAAAGCAAAGAAACAAATTCAAGAGCCACGTGTACAGGCCTCTATGCCCAAAAAAACAGATGATCAAGATGGCCGAAGACCTGATTACCTTGATGAGGGGTTCCCATCCCCCTCCTGATAAGAGGCCCAGGCAAGAGACTGACTATGAATCTTCAGATCAGGTTTCTATTTCTTCTGATTCCCCTTCTGATCAGGGATATTCTTTGCCCCCCTATGAGGATTCTGATGCTGAAGAATCTATACCTTCAGCAACCCCTCCTGAGGATTATTCCTTTGGGGAAACCTTGCATACCATGAGGGAGCATTTTCACTGGGAAAGCCAAGATTTTCAGAATCAAAAAAGAGGGTCAGGGATTTCCTTTTACTACCACAGCACAGGCCTCTAGCCATTCCCCCAGTGTTAGACATTTTAGATGATGTATTTTCGGAGTCTAGTTTGACCCCTGACTCCTTACCTCCAGCTCCTGTTAAGCCTGACAGATATTACAGGGTTCCTGACTCACACAAATTTCTTTTTTAAAAACCCTGCTGCTGACCCAGAAATTATTTCACAGGGTCCCAAGGGAGTTAAGGCCTCTACAGCAAAAAACCCAACCCTCTCTGACAGAGATTCAAGGGCATTGGATTGATGAGGAAAAAAAGGTTTATACATCTGCAACTTTGGCTATAAGGGCCTTAAACTGTCAGTTTCATATGCTCAAGTATCAGCAACATCCCATGGGATTGCTCAAATAGAAAATGATGTTAAATTCGGAATGTGCTGAAAACAAGGAAATGCAGGATTTAGTGCATGCAGCTGAACAAGCTGGAAAGCATACTTTGCAATGTGGTTTTGATTCTTTGGAGGCCTCCTGCAGGGCTGCAGTTACGAGTTCTGTTATTAGGAGGCATGCTTGGTTAAAGGAACAAAATCTGCCTGATCATGTTAAGGTTAAGTTACTAGATGCACCTTTACATCATGATACTTTGTTTGGTGCTAAGGCAGAAGAGGTGTTAAAGAAAATGGAAGAGAAAGCTAAATCTATGCAAACTGTTAGAGTTTTTACAAGTACAGCCACCTAGGTTTAGTAGACATTGGCCTACAAAAAAATGGTCCTTTCCTGTGTTAAACAGAAATCAAAGGGGCAGATCCAGACACCCAAGGGGAAGATCCGAGGTGCAGAATTCTTACAGGTCAAAACAATGGGGTGCTTCTACCTCCAAAGCTGGAGAAGATGAAGCACAAACATACAGAAAGCAGTCCCAATGACTTCCCCTGCCTGCACCAAGCACTTATCTTCTGGCAGCACCCTTAGGGGGAAAATTAGCACTTTTTGCTCACAATTGGCACATTATAACCCAGGACAAATGGGTTCTAAATATAGTGTCGCAAGGCTACAAATTCCATTTCCATACTCTGCCAAAGTCAAACGGCTGGCCAGATCTGCCAAAATATCAATGAGCAGAGGCACAAAAACAAGTTTCGTCCCTCATGGACATGGGGGCCATTCAGCAAGTACCAGAGCAAGAGCGGGGACAAGGATTTTACTCAAGACTGTTCTTGGTACCCAGAAAGGACAAGGCCTGGAGGCCACTACTGGACCTCTCTATTCTGAACACATTCCTGGATATTCAAAAATTCAAAATGTTGACTTTACAGCAGCTTCTGCCCATGCTGGGCAAGAACGCTTGGCTTGTGACTTTAGACATAAAAGAGGTATACCTGCATGTTCCAATCAATCGTGCAGAAGACACCTCAGATTCAAGGCTGGTTCAATACATTACCAATTCTCTGCACTGCCCTTTGGCTTATCTATTGTGCCCAGGGTCTTTACAAAGTGCCTGGCACCAGTAATTGCATTCTGCAGACAAAGAGGAATACAAATATACCCTTACTTGGATGACAGTCTAATTCAAGCAGAGAACAAGGACATTCTTCTTCAACAACTGGCGTTTGTGAAAAGATTTCTAACATGCCTAGAGTACACAGTCAATGAAAATAAATCAAAACTAGTACCCTCTCAAGATATAACATTCCTGGGTGCAAGCTTGAATACAACTGCCCAGATGGTTTATCTCATGCCAGACAAACAAAGGCAACTGACTACCTATTTTACAATGTTGGCAACAAAGGCCCAGTTATCTGCAAGAAAAATTCTGCAGGCTTTGGGCTTCATGGCATCCTGCATCCTATTAATTCCATATGCAAGACTGCATATGAGGAAACTTCAATGGTACCTAAAAAGATTTTGGAGTCAACATTGCCACAGCCTGGAAACAATGATTACTCTCATTCCCTGCCTGCAACAGGAGTTTCGATGGTGGATAAAGGCTTGTCACCAGAACAAGGAACAGCCATTCATATTACCCCCAGCCAGGCGGACACTAACAACGGATGCATCAGATTATGCCTGGGTGGCCCAAATGGCAGGAAGATGCATTCACGGCACATGGACCTTAAACCAAATGCATCTACATATCAATCAAAAAGAGATGCTAGCTGTTCAAAATGCCCTGACAGCCTCCAAGGACCTACTTCATCTGGGACAACTACTGATAAAGACAGACAACACCATGGTCATGTGGTATATAAACAAGCAGGGGACACACATTCTTACCCCCTGTGCAGACTAGCTATGACATTGTGGGACACAGCTTTGGATTACCAAGTACATTTGCAGGCACAATTCCTGCCAGGAAAGGAAAATACTCTGGCAGACAAACTAAGCAGAAACCTCATGGATCCCCACGAGTGGCAGCTGTATCCACAAGTCTTCAGCATGATAACAAGGAAATGGGGATGCCCAGACATAGATCTATTTGCCTCACCTCACAACTACCAATTAAAAAGATTCTGCACAAGGACTTATCACAAACAAGCATGGAAAGTGGACGCCCTATCTTTCAGCTGGAAAAACCTATCAGTATATGCCTTCCCTCCTCTGCCTCTCCTCCCCAAGGTACTCGTAAAGGTCAAACAGGAGAAACCAAAGATGATACTGATTGCCTCAGACTGGCCCCGCCAGTACTGGTATCCAATCCTAAGGAACTTTTCTCGCTACCCAGCTTAGACCTTACCTCATTTACCTCTATAGTCCCAGCAAAACAATCAGATCCTGCACAGCCAACTCAGGACATTAAGCCTGGCAGCATGGCAGATAATGTAGTCATACAAAAAACACCTCTCGGCAAAGCTGTGATGGATGCCATTCTGGAAGCCAGAAGGCCTAGTATAAGAAAGTCTTATGCTGGAAAATGGAAGAGATTGTGTGCTTGGAACCAGGCACAAGGAACTGATACCAAATATTCCTCAGATTTTACAATATCTAACTGAGATGCTGGACAAAGGCCTATCTTTTTCATCAATTAAAATTCATGCATCTGCCATTTTGGCTCATTACAATACAGAGCCACCAATTTTTTCTCATCCATTATTAAAGCAGTACCTCAGAGGAGCCAAAAATTTAAGGCCTCCAAGGAGATCACCAATACCTGCATGGGACCTCAACTATGTCTTGGAAAAGCCCACCCTGCCTCCTTTTGAGCCAGCTGCTACTGTTGATATAAAGTTTTTATCTTGGAAAACAGCTCTGCTCCTAGCAATTACTTCTTCAAGACAAGTTTCAGAGCTACAGGCGCTCATGGCTGTGGAACCTTTTATCATTTTTTTATCCAGACAGGGTCTCTCTGAGAACAAACCCAACATTAAGTTTTTATCTTGGAAAACAGCTCTGCTCCTAGCAATTACTTCTTCAAGACGAGTTTCAGAGCTACAGGCGCTCATGGCTGTGGAACCTTTTATCATTTTTTATCCAGACAGGGTCTCTCTGAGAACAAACCCAACATTTATGCCTAAAGTGGTGTCCAGTATGGCTCTTAACCAAGCTATTCATCTGTCAACTTCCTATCCAAATCCACAGAACAAGGGGGAGAGAATTCTGCACTCTTTGGACGTACACAAACAGCTTAGATTCTACTTGGACAGAACCAAAGCTTTCAGGAAGACAGAGCAATTACTAGTGGCATATGCTGCAGGATCACAAGGAAATGCTATCTCAAAGCAGACTATGTCAAAGTGGATAGGCCACTGCATTCGTTTATGCTATTCACACCATGGTAAGCCAGTGCCTAGGGGCATTAGGCCACATTCCACCAGAGCTGCAGCCACTTTAGCAGCCTTTCTCAGGGGAGTTCCAACCAGAGACATTTTAGAGGCGGCTACTTGGAGTTCAGTGCACACCTTTACTAAGCATTACCATCTGCCATTCTACTCTAAATCCAGAGCAGGCTTTGCCACTGCAGTTCTGCAGGTCCTCATAGCTGCACCTAATGCTGTTTAGCTCCAGCCTCCCAACCATAGCTTTGGGACTCTACCCAAATGTAATGACTGCAACAGTGAAACACGAAGAACATAGTACAGTTGTGTACACTTACCATAAATGTAGATGTTCGAGTGTATTCACTGTTGCAGTCCAGGTTACCCACCCACCATCCCCCTTTTTTCTATGGATCCTATCTTTCCTTCTCTGATTTATGCAACCTATGTGGTGTATTTGCTTATAGATGAAGGTAAAATTTATATTGGTGCATTTATTGTTTTATATATATAAAATTTGGCTACTCTTTTAAAGGGCACCTGACATCTCGGGCAAGAAAACCTGAAGAAAATGGCGTCGGCCGCTTCTTTTATACCCCTGATGACCTGACGTCAGGGAAGGGGCGACAGCAGCCGAAGCAGGACTCAAGACTTTGGAATTCAGGCCGACTGAGGGTAACCTGCTAGCAGGATTACCCAGATGTAATGACTGCAACAGTGAATACATTCGAACATCTACATTTATGGTAAGTGTACACAACTGTACTTTACACTCCCTCCAGCCCCCTATTTTTCTCTGGCTATACCTCTACTTTCTTTCACTATGCTTAAAATCCCTTTTGGTGTATTTGCTTTTGGTTGGAGGTATTTTTTTTGTGTTTTTAATTTTATTTGCTCCCCATTTGGGGGGCACCTGACATCTGGGGCAAGAAAAACTGATGTAATGGCGTCGGCTGCATGTTTTATACCCCTGACGACCTGACCTCATGGAAGAAGGGACAGCAACCGACGCAGGACCCAAGACTTTGCTAATCAGGCCGACTGAGGGCAACCTGCCAGCAGAATACCCAAATGTAATGACTGCAACAGTGAATACACTCGAACATCTACATTTATGGTAAGTGTACACAACTGTACTTTCTCTGCATTTCCCTTTAGCTTATCTACGGCTCCCAGGGTATTCACAAAGTGCCTAGCTCCAGCCATTGCATATTGCAGGCAGAGAGGAATTCGAATTTACCCATACTTGGACGATTGCCTGATTCAGGCGGACAGTCAGGAATTGCTACTTCAGCACCTGGCATTTGCAAAGAGACTTCTTACTTCACTGGGGTACACCATCAACGAAAAGAAATCACAACTGGTACCCAGCCAACAGATTGTATTCCTGGGAGCAAGCTTGAACACAACTTCCCAGATGGCATTCCTCTCTCCAGAGAAACAAATTTATTTGACAAACTATTTCAATCTACTGGCCACCAAAACCGGCTATCTGCACGAAAAATGCTGCAAGCCCTAGGGTTTATGGCCTCTTGCATTCTACTAATTCCATATGCAAGACTGTATATGAGGAAACTTCAATGGTACTTAAAAAGTCTCTGGTGTCAACATTTTCAGGACCTGGAAACAATGATTCCTATCATTCCTTGCCTAAGGACAGAGTTCCTTTGATGGGCAGAGGCCTGCAGCCACAACAAGGGACTCCCTTTCATTCTACCCCCTGCCGCCCAAACCCTAACAACAGACGCGTCAGACTATGCATGGGGGGCTCACATGGCAGGGCAGTGCATTCAGGGCAAATGGAACCCAAAGCAAATGCACCTGCATATCAATCAAAAAGAAATGTTAGCTGTGGAGAATGCTCTGATAGCCTTCAAGGGCCTTATTCTTCCAGGACAACTATTGGTAAAGACAGACAACACCACAGTTATGTGGTACATAAACAGCAGGGGGAAACCCATTCCTACCCACTCTGCAGACTAGCCATGGCTCTGTGGAACACAGCCTTGAGCAACCAAGTGCACTTACAAGCACAATTCCTGCCAGGCAAACTAAATTCACTGGCAGACGACTTAAGCAGAAATCTCATGGACCCACACGAGTGGAAACTGGAACCCAAAATATTCAAGCTTTTGAGGAACAGGTGGGGGGCACCAGAGGTGGACCTGTTAGCTTCCCCTCAGAACTACCAGTAGAGCAAATATTGCACCAGAGCTCCCCACAGCCAAGCTTGGAAAGTGGATGCCCTTCCTTCACCTGGGAAAGCCTCTCAGTCTATGCCTTTCCCCCTCTTCCACTCCTCTCGAAGGTTCAACTAAAAATCAAACAGGACAAGCCAAGGACAATCCTGATTGCGCCAGACTGGCCACGCCAGCACTGGTACCATCTTTTGCGCGGTATGACAGTGCTACAACCATGGCACCTGCCTCAGACTCCTCCCCTGCTGTCCCAGCAGGCAGGCCAGATTCTGCACCCTCAGCTACAGACTCTCAACCTTGCAGCCTGACTAATCTCCTGAATTCAACACCAGCAAACCTCAGTAAGCAGGTGCTGGATGTCATTCTTGAGGTAAGGAGGCCTATTACTAGAAAATCCTATTCGGAAAAATTGAAAAGATACTGTTCCTGGAGCTTGTCTCGGGGAATGGGCACAACTGTGCCCAGCTTACCTCATATACTAGATTACTTAACAGAAATGCTTCACAAAGGCCTATCCTTCTCTTCAGTTAAGATCCATGCCTCTGCCATCTCAGCTCATTATAATACTGAGCCACCCCTCTTCTCTCATCCTCTGGTAAAACAGTTCCTGAGAGGAGCCAAGAATTTAAGACCCCCCCAGGAGAGTTCCCACTCCAGCCTGGGACCTTAACTTTGTATTAGAAAAGCCCACACTTCCGCCCTTCGAAGCTGTGGCCACAACAGAGTTAAAATTCCTCTCCTGGAAAACAGCTTTACTTCTAGCCATCACTTCAGCAAGAAGAGTGTCTGAATTGCAAGCCCTTATGGCAGTGAACCCTTCATTATCTTCCATGCAGACAGGGTTTCTCTCAGGACTAGCCCATCCTTTATGCTGAAGGTGGTGTCTAGTGTGGCTTTAAACCAGTCCATTCATTTGCCAACCTCTTTTTCTAATCCTCAGAATAAAGGGGAAAAGATCCTGCATTCCCTGGACTTGCACAGCCAGTTTAGGTTCTATCTGGACAGGACTAAACCTCTCAGAAAATCTGACCAGCTGCTAGTCAGCTTTGTTGCAGGGGCAGAGGGCAAGGCCTTTTCAAAGCAAACTATTTTTAAATGGATAGCATACTGCATCCATTTCTGCTACAAGCACCATAGAAAACCCACTCAACAGGGGATCAGAACTCATTCCACTAGGGCTACATCTACCTCTGCAGCATTTCTCAGGGGAGTCCCTGCCAGGAGCATCCTGGAAGCTGCAACCTGGAGCTCTGTACACACTTTCACCAAGCACTACCACTTGCCTATATTTTCTAAATCCAGAGCTGGATTTGCCACAGCAGTCTTACAGGGCCTGATTGCCAGCTCTAATACATCTCAACTACCTCCACCCTTCCTTAGCTTTGGGAATCAACCCAAATGTGATGACTGCAACAGTGAAACACGAAGAACATAGTACAGTTGTGTACACTTACCATAAATGTAAATGTTCGAGTGTATTCACTGTTGCAGTCCTGGTTACCCTCCTTCCAGCCCCCCTGACTTCTCTTGATTTCTTTCCTATCTTTTTTTGTTCTGGCATATCTTATATCATTGGTATTTGTTTTTTGCTAGGGGTATTACATACCATGTAATTGCTTCCTATTTTGGGGGCACTTGACATCTGGGGCAAGAAAATCTGATGTAATGGCGTCGGCTGCATGTTATAAACCCCTGGCGACCTGACGTCATGGAAGAAGCGACAGCATCCAACGCAGAAATCCCAAGACTCTGGTATTCAGGCTGGCTGAGGGCTACCTGCTGGCAGATAACCCAAATGTGATGACTGCAACAGTGAATACGCTCGAACATCTACATTTATGGTACGTGTATACAACTGTACTTTGCAAGCTCTTCCTGCCCATCTTCCTCAAGGGACGATTGCTATCCAGACAGACAAACATGTCTGTAGTCTGGTACATCAACAAACAAGGGGGAATCAGGTCTTACCCCCTTTGTCATGAAGCCATACGATTGTAGGCGTGGGCAATCTCCACTGGCAGTTTTCTGGTGGCAACACACATTCCTGGGACTTCCAACATTTTGGCAGACAGGCTCAGCAGATCTATTCTGATGCCTTATGAGTGGTTTCTGAATCCTTCAGTAGCTGAACAGATCTTCCTAAAGTGGGGTCAGTCTTGCTGCAATCTCTTTGCCTCTCCTTCCAACGCGAAGTGCTGCGAGTATTTCACACTGAACCCCCCCCCCCCTCCTGGGGAGTCCCCCAGAGGCACTCTGAATCATGCTTGGCCCTCCGCTCTTCTTTATGCTTATCCTCCACTTTCCCTGATCCCAAGATTCATTCAGAAAGCTCAACGGCTGGGGAGCTTAGTGATCCTCATTGCCCCCTTCTGGCCACGCCAAGTATGGTTCCCCACTCTGAGGTCTCCTGCACTATGTCCTCCTTGGACATTAGATCCGGTGCCGGATCTGATCTCACATCCCTCAGGGATCCCACACCCAGATCTAGTCTGTCTGAAGCTCACAGCTTGGCTGCTCCAGTTCCAGTAGGAACTAGGACTCCCTGTCTGTCTTCTCTGGTTAAGGGGATTTTGGTAGCGGCTTATAAATTGTCCACTACGAAAGTTTAATACAGCAAGTGGAAACGTTTTTGATATGGGCTTCTCGACATGATTTGGATCCTTTTACTGCTCCAGTTCCTGCTATCCTGGAATTTATGGCAGATATTTTTCATCAGGGTGCCAGCTTTTCCACGGTTAAGGTACAACTGGCAGCTATCTTCAGTTTTCACACAGGAGATAAGTCAGCTTCCCTAGCTTTTTCCAAGCTTTGTAAAGACTTTTTGAAAGGTACCGTTTTACTTCGGCCCTCAATCAAGGATCCTACGCCCCCTTGGGATCTTACTTTAGTTCTACAAGCCTTGGTTTCTTCCCCCTTTGAACCTGCAGCTATAGTGGATTTGCAGTTTCTGTTTTGGAAGACAGCGTTTCTGGTAGCTATTCAGGCCTTATCTGTTAAGCCTCCTTATATGGTGTTCTATAAAGATAGGGCATCCTTGCGCACAAACTCTTCCTTTCTCCCAAAAGGGCTTTGGAATCTAACATTAGTCAGGTTATCAGTCTTCCTGTTTTCTTTCCCAACTTTCAGCATAAGCGAGAGTATAAATTGCTCTTGCTTGACGTTCGTAGGCAATTGCGCTTTTATCTGCATAGAACAAAGTCCTTCTGCAAGTGGGATCAACTATTTATTTCCTTTTCTAAGCCTTTCTTAGGGAAACCTGTGTCAAAGGCAATTATTGCTCTTTTGATGTCTCAGTGCATAATTTGGATGTATACAGTCAAAGGTTTATCTCCAGCAGGTCAAATTAAGGCACACTCTACTAGGTCTATGGCTACTTCAGTGGCCTTTTGGTCTAGGGTTCCTTGGATGATATTTGTTCTGCGGCTACTTGGGCATCTTCGCACACATTCATTTCCCACTATAAGTTGGATCTCCTGTCCAAAGGTAGGGCATCATTTGGCTCCGCCGTGCTTCGGAATATCCTTCCATGAGGACCTTCCAGGGTCTTGTGGTAGCTGGGAACTCTGTCCCACAAGCTGAAGAGCAAATGAAAACAACTTCAGATAAAGAAGTTATGTATTCACCATAATGTTCCATCTGTGTTGTTGCTTTTCATTGGTCTTCAACCATCCCTCCCTTTTACGGGCTGTGTAGTGCACTGGGTGGATGAGACATAGCCCTTATTTTGGCAAGCCTTTGTCTTTCCTATAGTGTTTTCAGGGTGCTGTTGTCAAGGTGTTAGACTCTTGGCTAGGTCAGGATGTTATGGTCATCAGCAAATCAATCTGAAGGGAGGAGGGAGACAGGGGCATTATAGGTAGGGGAAGAGCTTGGAGCTCAGATCTGATGCTAGAAAATGTGGCTAAGTCGAATCCGTGCCGGATCCGAGTTCCTACAGATTGAAGACAAATGAAAAGCAACAACTCCAATGGAACGTTATGGTGAGTACATAGCTTCTTTGTTTGACATTCTTTCAGCATTTTGTACATCTGGAGTATATTTCTTTTTTTGCTGGCTGTAAGGGCACTAGACTTGTCTCCTTCTACCTTAGAAATGTGGCTGTCAGTATCTGTCAGGATACTGATATTCACATTTCTAAGCTAATGAGACTTCCCCTCTTTTTAGCTCTACTTCTGGTGATCCCTCCTTTTGAGAGATGCCCATGCTCATGAGATTCACTCTGGACTGTCTTTTATCCTGTCTACTTTCTCTCTAAAGTTAATCAGGCATTATTTAGGGAAGAAGTATGAGGAGCCTTGATACATCCCTTTCACAGAACCTGTTGATGTTCTTCTGTATCACTGTTGCAGTGTCCAAAACAGAAGGGATCTCCTGCCCAGAGCAGCCTGAAACTTGGCCAGTATACAAGATTTTGTATGCGTTATATGTCACATTTATGCTTACCGCACAGAAGGTAGGACATAACTTCCCAGAACTTCTTTGCCGCCAGTTGGCCTAAACACCTTGTTATACTTAGCCACCAGATAAGTGTCTCGTTCTTTTTTTATTATTATTTTTATTTATTTATTTTTTTTACTTTCTTGGTCTTGTATTTTATCTTGCTACCTAGAGTTCATACAGATTCCCCATAAAGATCGTCTTGAACAGTGTCTTCTTTGTTCTTTGTTTTGGTGCTTCCTAAGACAATGCCTGTTTTGTAGTATCTGTAAGGCATTTGTGCCTTAGGCACTCAGAACCAAACATGATGCTATGCATGTAGGTGAATGCACGGCCAAAGTAAACCAAGAAAATGACAAAAGGCCAGCAATAAATGGTCCTGGAGTGTACAATAATTATAGCCAATACATAAGTATAGCTTCAAATAATCATTTATTAAACAGACCGGTTTCAGCAACAAATGCCTTCTTCACTGTATCCAAATAATTTATTATTTATAATTTAATATTAAGTATTATTTGGATACACTGAAGAAGGCATTTGTTGCCGAAACCGGTCTGTTTAATAAAGGATTATTTGAAGCTATACTCATGTATTGGCTATAACTATTGTACACTCCAGGACCGTTTATTGCTGGCCTTTTGTCGTTTTCTTAGGCACTCAGAAGCCATTTGTCGTCTTTGGCCATTTATCTTGAAAACCAGTGATTTAAACAGTTAGCCCAGGGTACCATGGCAGAATCCTTTAACCCTGAGATACTCCCATTAGGTAAGAAGAAGGCTGAGAAATAGAAATCTCGAACAGATTCTTTACCTGTCCAGCCTCCACTAAACATCTCTCTAGAAGTCGGTAATAGCTCTGTAGGTCATTTGGCATCTGTCGGATTCCTCTGCTATGACCCTGTTTGAGGCCGGCATGGATCCGTCCTTCCATACATCCTCTGAGGTTTTGCAAGAGTCTTCTGGGGACATTGAGGGGTGAGCCGCAGTTGATTATCTCGGAGGATCCTAGAGGGGATTCCACAGATATTGGTCAGGGAGGAGGTTCTGGGTTTTCTTATCAAATCTCTCCAAGGGTCATAACCTCTGGTATTTGTTAGGGCTGACGTCCCATCTAAGAAAAGACAAAAACTGAAGCATGTTTCAATCTTTCCTAAGAATCCTCCAAGGGAATGACAGGAGTTTACTCAGGCCTTGTTTTCTGCCTTGATGGCCCTAAAGCCTCCTCACTGGGTTTCGGTACCTCCTCCTCCATGAACCTCTGCCCCTTCTAAGTGGCTTAGGGAACTGGATTCCTTGGATGAGGATTCAGTGTCTGATGAGGGGTCTTTGTCATGTTCTTCACAGATACCTTTGGCTTATGGTACTGATGAAGAGGAGTCTTTAAGCCCTGAGTCTCATTTTGAGGAATTATCCTTTGAAGACACCATTGCTAGGAAGATGGAATACTTTAAGTGGGATTCTTCTCAATCGTCTGATATTCAGAGAAGATGTTATGAGTTGCTTCAGGTGAGTACACCTATACCATCGGCAGTTTCCCCTGTGCTGGCTGTTTTTAGTGCTGCTTCCAAGTCTCCTGATTCTCAGCCTCCTGCTCCAAAGAAGCCTAATAGGTTCTTTCAGGTTCCTGAGGATTTCCATTTTTTATTTAAATGTCCTTCTGCTGATCCTGCTGTAGTATCTGCCTCTTCTGACAAACCTTTTAAGCTTTTGCCCTCTTCCAAACCTTTGCCATTTGAAAAGGATAGTAGGGCAATAGAGAGGATTGGTAAGAAAGTTTACACTGGTCCTACTTTGGCTTTAAGGGCTCATTACCAGACCCACATGACCAGGTATGCTGTGGCCTTGATTGCTTAGGCTTGTCAGGTTATTTCTGACCTCCCTGATTCTGAAGGTAAATCCTCTGCCTTATTTATTTATTTTTATTAGGTTTTGCTCGCCACTCTGTTAAGTATAGCTATGATGCTGCTGATGCCTATTCTAGGGCTGCAGCCTTCTTATGAGGCATTAGTCTTGGCTTCGTCTTCAGTCTCTGCTTGAGGAAATTAAGGCCAAGTTGTTGGATGCTCCTTTAGATAATAAACATCTTCCTGGGACTGCTGTTGCTGACATGTTTAAGTCTCTTCAAAGGAAGGGCAAACATATTTTTGTCTCTCCTATTTTTAAGTTCTAGAGGAATTATCTTTCTAGATCTGCTTTTGTTCGCAGGCAACCCTGCCAGGACTCCAAAGGTAGGTAGAGTGGGAGGAGGGCCGCCTCTGCTCAGATTTGTGTGGCCGAGAAACCAAACCTTCTGAAGTAGGCAGACTTCATTCGTCTGCAACCTGTGGGTATCGGATCCGACCTCGGATCCGAGTCGGCAATTCAAAAGCTTAGGCTCCGAGCTCCTAGCTCCTCCCTCTTACCCATAATCCCTTGCCAAGCCCTGACTGACCTCAGATTTCGTTTGCCGCTTTTCAAGTAGCTACGGAATTCCAGAGCTCCTGGCGTTGGTGAAGATAAGAAATAGTTTTTGACTAAAAAAGTTTTAAAAATCTTTATTTTCTTTCTTGATTCAGTTAGTGTTGAGTGTGTTTAGGCTTTCCTCTCTCTTTTATTTAAATTTATCGGGTTTTGCGTAGTTTGTTTGTGTGTGTTGTGTGTTAGGCCTTAGGGTTACTATGTCTGAAGCCCATAAGGCTGTGTTTTCAAAATGTACCGAGTGTGGCCATAAGCTATCCCCAGCAGATGGCCACACTCGGTCGTTAAATGCTTGGGGTTGAACACCTGTCATCTGGTTGTACCATTTGTGCAGGGTTCAACCCCGGCTTTGAGGGAACGGAGGTCGAAGTTGGTGCTGGCGGGTCTTTTACCCCAGATACCGCCGCCTCTGCCCTTCCACTCAGCAACCTGTTGCTGTGAGTTCTCCCTCCGGCTGGGACTCAACCTCCCTCTAAGTTGCCGGACGGGAAGGATTCCTCTAAGGAAAGACAGAAGGAGAGGCACAGGGAGAAGCACCACAAGAGGAGAGCCGAAACTTCTAGTTCGGCTCCTCCATCTAAGCGGGCCTCCCCTGTGCCTTCTAGCTTTCCTCCTCCTCGGCTCCACTCCCGTCGGTTCTCTCCTGGACCCGAGGAGGAGGAGGCTAGCCCTTCCAGGAGGTCACCGAGGCGGCTCTCTAGGTCCGCTTCGGTGGCCTCCTCTAGATCAACCTTTTCTATGAGTGAAGCTGATATGGACCGGATGATGAGGAAATTCATCCAGGCCCAAATGCAAATGGGAGTGCTCCTAGCCCCCCCCCCATCCGGGAGGGGCTTCGACCCCTTTTTTCGCCCCCTTGGCTCCTTCTCCGACCCATACCACGGGTTCGGAGCTGTCGGCGCCGTGCAGATTTGGATCCGGGGGTGGGTCGGATCCGATGGGTCGGCGCACCTCGGATCCGTCCCATCCCTTGAGTGCTTCGGGTACTTCGGACCCGACCTCTCTGAGCCGAGGGCGAGCCTCGGATCCGAGGGAGCTGGTGTGTCTTCGGCTCCGTCCAGGTCGGAGCACACTGGTCTCTCGGATCCGACGGTTTCGGCTCCGACTCCGATCCGTGCGTCGGATCCGAGTGGGGGTCGGCTCTCGGGTCTTAGAGAAGCTGGCTCCCCCTCGGCTTTCGACGTAGTGGAAAGGGCACTGTCGAGGACATCCGGACCCCCGGTCCCTGCCACGGCTCCATCCCGCACTCCATTGCAGTTGGGCCAGGCCCCCACCAGCCGGTCCCAGGGACAGCCCGCCTCGATGTCCCAAGTGGTTCCCTTGGAACATCCAACTGCTGAAGAGTACTCCTCGGACAGCCCCCCCGATGAAGTACCTCGGAAGCGTAAGTGCAAGAGGAGGCACATGGACTCCCCTGAGTCCGTCACTGAAGACACAGACTTGGATGAAGGGAAGGCTCCCTAGGTCACCCCTGAGGACGTCTCATTTGGAGACATCATGGAGATGTTAAGGATCGGGGGTGGTCTGCCCCAAGGCTTCTTCGGACGAGTCTGTGTTCTTGGAGGCATTCGAGGCGGGCCCTTCTACCTCTTGGGTGTCCCCTCCTGCTGACCCCTGGTGGATCTTATCTCCATCAGGGCGTGGAAGGATCCGGACACCATTGAGCCTATCCCTAAGCGCCCAGACCGCATTCTTTCTCCTCCATCAGACCGCACCCACTGGAGTAAGGGTCCCCCAGTAGATGCCATGATGATGGCTGCAGCCACGAAGAGGGAATTGGCCCAGGAGAGTCCCTCCGTGCATCCTCCGGGCAAGGAGTCCCGTTCGATGGATCGCATTGGGAAGCGAGTTTTTAGTTCAGCAACCTTCTCCTTGAGAGCGCTGAACTACATGGCACATGTCATTAGGATGCAGCGGGATCTGATTAAAGAATACGCTGCATCTCCCCCGGAGTCCATCTCGAGTATGGATAAACAGGTTTACTCCACCTGAATGGCCACTCTCAGATCAGTTTCCAATACATCTATGCGGCTACTGTCTCATGCTACTGAGGGAGCCGCTAGAGCCAGCGGAGCAGGCCTAGTCATGAGGCGACAGGCCTGGCTCCGCCATTGTGATTTTGCAGAGCCCTTCAAGGCGACCTTCGCGAATGCCCCCTTCGATGGTTCTGCCTTGTTTGGCAAGACTGTTCGCGAGACATTAGTCCAGAGCGAAAAGGACGGGAAGACGCTGTCTGCCGTCGGAGTCCGCTTCTCAGCTCCCCAGAGGTCCTTCTCTAAGAACCAAAAGGGACAGAAGAAGATGTGGTTCCGGAAGTCGCAGCAGTCCCAACCTGCTCCGGATAACCAGTCCTTCCGTGGCAGAGGAGGAGGGGAGGTCGTCGTGCTAGAGGCAGGGGGGCTCCTGGCAACTTTGGGTCCAGAGAACCTTTCTCTGAGAGACCCACGCAGCAGCCCTGAAGGATTGCCCGGCTGTCCGTCTCTGGAGGCAGTCGGGGGGCGGTTTTCGATGCACCTGACTTCTTGGGAGTCCATAACAACAGACAGTTGGGTGCTTGAGTTATATCCAGAGGATATTCAATTCCCTATTCAAGGTTCCCAAATCTGCAGCCTCCCAGATGTTCCACCCGACCAAAGGGAGGCGGCAGCTATCGAAATCGAGCAGCTGCTAGAAAAAAGAGCCATCCAGCGCGTCCCCCCAGATCAAACCGGATTAGGGTTTTACTCCAGGTTCTTTTTGGTGCCAAAGAAGACGGGGGACTTAAGACCAATCTTAGACCTTTCCCAGTTGAACCTGTCAGTAACCAAGCAAAAGTTCCGGATGGTCACCCTGCAATCTATACTCCCCCTCTTGAGGGAGAACGACTGGATGTGCTCCATAGACCTCAAGGATGCATACTACCACATTCGGATGGACAGATGATCCAGGAGGTTTCTTCGCTTCCGGCTGGGAGCCAGTCATTATCAGTTCAGGGTCCTCCCCTTTGGTCTCACCTCAGCCCCCAGGGTGTTTACCAAGGTGCTAGCGGTGGTAGCGGCCCACCTGAGGCTCCAGGGATTACAGGTCTTTCCGTACCTGGACGACTGGCTCCTGACGGCATCATCAAGGCATCTTCTGTGCTCAGCCAGGGATTACTTTCTTCAACTAGCACCAAGGCTGGGCATCACGATCAACTGGGAGAAATCTTTTCTGAATCCAACTCAAATTATAGATTTCATAGGAGGAAGACTAGACACCAGATCAATACGAGCCTTCCTCACCCCAGACCGTATCGCCAGCCTGAAGTGTCATGTGACAGCGATCCTGCAACCATCTCCAACTGCAGCTTCGGTCCTGAGGGCCCTAGGTTCTATGGCGGCAGCTGTTCCGCTTCTCATTCATGCCCGTTTACGCATGCGGGTTCTTCAATGGACCCTTCAAGTTCAGTGGTCCCCTCTTTGTTCTTCTCTAAACGCTCCGATTGCGGTCAGCAGAGCGTGCAGGAACTCCCTTCTTTGGTGGCTTCTTTCTCCGGAGCCCCTGGCAGGGAGACCTTTTTGCGCTGCATTTCCCCGAGCCACAGTGATCACGGACGCTTCTTGCCTCGGGTGGGGGGGGCATTCTGCGGGAAAGATTGTCCAAGGCACGTGGAATCCCACAGAGACGTCATTGCATATAAATGTCCTGGAAATGAGGGCGGTGCTCCTAGCGTTGCAAGCACTTCACCACGTTCTTCCTTCAGGGACTATTGCGATTCAGACAGACAACATGTCGGTAGTCTGGTATATCAACAAGCAGGGAGGAACCAGGTCTTACCCCTTTGTCGAGAGGCCATGAGAGTCTGGGAATGGGCAATTTCCACCAAACGCTTTCTGGTAGCAACGCACATTCCGGGAAAGTCCAACATCCTTGCGGACAAGCTCAGTCGCACTATCCTTTCTCCACACGAGTGGTCTCTCAATCCTCAAGTAGCGAAGAAGATTTTTGCCGTTTGGGGGCAACCCTGTTGCGATCTTTTGCCTCTCCCTCAAACGCCAAATGCGACAATTTCTTCGCTCTGCTTCCCCACCAGGGAGTTCGAGGGATGCTCTGGTGCATGCTTGGCCTCCCGGTCTCCTTTATGCCTACCCTCCACTTCCTCTGATGCAGAGGCTTCTGCAGAAAGCCAACAGTTTGGGGAGCAGAATGATTCTCATTGCCCCATTCTGGCCTCGACAACCTTGGTTCCCCTTCGTATGGTCTCACAAAATCAATCCACCATGGATTCTGGATCCAATTTGGATCTCATCTCTCACCCTCTGGGAATGTCAGTTCCCAATCTGCGGACCCTGAAGTTGACAGCTTGGCTGCTCCAGTTCCAACCTTAATTAGGACTCCCGGTATCTCATCACCGGTCAAGGCCATTTTAGTGGCTGCTCATAAACCTTCCACCAGGCAGGTTTATCGGAGTAAATGGAAGAGATTCTCTATATGGGCAGGACAGAGAACTTTGGATCCTTTCTCGGCACCTATGTCAGCGGTGCTGGATTTTCTAACAGACCTCTTTCATCAAGGGGCTAGTTCTTCCACGATTAAGGTACAATTGGCAGCTATCTCGCATTATCACATTGGTCATGACACAGCTCCCCTTATGACGGCGAAATTATGCAAAACATTTCTCAAAGGAATTTTTTTAAGGCCTCCAGTCAAGGAGGTTGTACCGCCTTGGGACTTGTCTTTAGTCCTGCAGGCCCTTACTGCTCCTCCCTTCGAGCCTGCAGCTTCTTCTGATTTAAAGTACCTTTCCTGGAAGACTGCCTTCCTGGTAGCTATCACTTCAGCCAGAAGAGTGTCTGAGCTTCAGGCTCTGTGTGTCAAACCGCCTTATCTTTCTTTCTTTCCTGATAGGGTGTGCCTCAGGACCAATCCTTCTTTTCTTCCGAAGGTCTCTTCTGAATCCAATATTAACCAGTCAATCAATTTACCTGTGTTTTTTCCCAAATACTCAAACAAAGGAGAATACAAATTGCATTCCTTGGATGTTCATAGACAATTACGTTTTTATATTAACAGAACAGCTGGCCACAGGAAATCAGATCAGCTGTTCGTCTCCTTTGCTAAATTTGCTCTGGGTAAAGCAGTATCTAAAGTCACTCTATCTAAATGGATTGCTAATTGTATTCTGCAGGCATATGACACTTCAGGCAGACCTGCTCCTCAGAGGGTTACGGCTCATTCTACTAGGGCAGTTTCCACGTCAGCCGCCTTTAAGTCCCGTGTATCATTGGATGATATCTGCGGCAGCTACTTGGGCCTCGCCTCATACTTTTATTTCTCATTACAAGGTGGATGTTGTTTCTAGAGGAAGAGCATCCTTTGGCTCAGCGGTGCTCCGGAACATCCTTCCATGACGGCCCAAGATTCAGGTAGCTAGGGACTCTGTCCCACAGGTTGCAGACAAATGAAGTCTGCCTACTTCAGATTTAGAAGTTATGTACTCACCATAACGTTCCATCTGAGTAGGTGACTTCATTCGGATGCAACCATCCCCCTGACCTTTTTAGAGCGAGTATTTATGCTGTTTTAGTGTACTGTTGTCAGTATTTTGAGGCAAACTCAATCTGAGGTCAGTCAGGGCTTGGCAAGGGATTATGGGTAAGAGGGAGGAGCTAGGAGCTCGGAGCCTAAGCTTTTGAATTGCCGGCTCGGATCCGAGGTCGGATCCGATACCCACAGGTTGCATCCGAATGAAGTCACCTACTCAGATGGAACGTTATGGTGAGTACATAACTTCTAATTCTTTATATGATAAGCCAGCTTCTCTTTGACAATCACCCCCCCCCCTTCTTTTAGACCAGGTTTGTTTGTCCCTGAGACTTTCTCTTTGTCTTCCAGTTGGTATCTCATCACTTCAGCCTCTTGAGTTCTTTCTATCATCCGTCAGGCTTACTTCATGGTATGGAAGTCTCTCCCTTCTTTTTCATGGATTCATCATCCTCCCCTAGAGAAACTTCCTCATTTTCCGGAGGTTCTAGGATTCCTGTTGAACCAAGAAACCATTCAACCTGTCCCCCTTTCCTAATTGAAAAAGGATATTTCTGGTTCCTCAAAAGGAGAGCATTTGGAGACCTATTATGGTTCTGTCCCAGCTCAACACCTTTCTCAAGGTCCCTTTTTTTCATATGCCTACTCTTCAAACCCTGTTTCCTCTCTAATGCCCCAGGCTTTTCTGGTGTCCTTGGATCTGAAAGATGCTTGCCTTCATTTCCCTATTTACCCTGTTTTCAGTTTTTACCTTTGTGTGTCTTCCTTTCATTTTCATTTCTCCTCTTTGCCATTTGGCCCCTCTACTGCCTGAAGGGTAATCACAAAATGCCTAGCTCCTATGATTGCTTTCTTCAGGCTCTAAGGCATTCTGATTTTTCCTTATCTAGACGACCTGTTGCTTCAGGTGCCTTCTCCCAGTTGCCTGTTACAGGATCTGAAGTTCACCATCTCTCTGCTTCAGAGTCTGGGTTTACTATCAACATCCAAAAGTCCATCCTGACTCCTTCTCAGGATCACGTATATCTGGGATGCAGAAGTCAGATAATGCCAGTGTTGGTCTCTCTTACACAGACAAATGTTTTTGTCTTTGACAGCCTTCTTTCAGTCTCTTCTTCCTTTGACTGCCATGAAAGCCAGGGAGCTTCTTCGGGCCCTGGGATTCATGATCTATTCTGTTCCAGTGCTTCCTCTTTCCAGACTGCATGTGCATAAAGCTTTGGTGGTACCTCAAGTCAGTTTGGCTGCAAAAATGTCACTCTCTGGATTTCAGTGTGCCTCTCCTTCCCTGATTAATGAAGGAATTTGAGTGGTGGATTCAACAGTTTGCTCTCAGCTCAGACTGGCCCTTTCAGCCTCCAGTTTCTTCTCAAGAACTATTCACTCAGATATGGGGTGGGTGGCTTCTTTTGGTCACTTGAAGGTTCATGGTGTCTGGCCTCCCCATCAGCAGTCAGACCATATCAATATTAAACAGCTTTGATTCTGGCCCTTCAAGCTTTTCACCCCATGTTCTCTTCAGGCCCCTTGAAGGTGTACACAGACAACACTACAATGATGTGGTATGTCAACAAGCATAGAGGCATGAAATCTTACCTCATCTGTAGGTTGGTTCTTCAGGCTTGGGTGGTGGTTTTCAGTTTTCAGTTAACTCTTCAGGCAGTATACATTCCTTCAGAGCAGGACTAAAACACAGGCTCACGAATGGATGCTTCACAGAGACGTGTTTCTGGACTTTGTCCACCGGTGGGGTATTCCTCAGGTAGATCTTTTTCCCTCCTCTCTTTACAGGCAGCTTGTTCTCTTCTGTTCCAGAGTGCCATGCCATCTGGCTTGGAAGACAGATGCCCTTCTTTATGCTTTCCCTCCTCTTCATCTACTTCCAAGAGTCCTGCAGAAGATTCAGCTGAACTCCCTGAAAATATTGCTAGTGACTTCCTTCTGGCCAAGACAGCACTGGTTCCCCTCCTAAATGCATCTGGCCATGGGCAGTCACCACAAGTTATCTCATTGGTTGGATCTCTTCACACAGGACAAGAGGTCTGTCATCCATCCACAGTTGTCCACTGTTCAACTGACACTGTGGGTGGTAGGGTCTTGATCCATGTCAGGCACCTCTTTTTCTGAGGACATGCTCAGGGTTTTACAGGAGGCAAGGGAACCCTCTACCAGGAAATGTTATGTGTATTAATGGAAAAGATTTTCTGTCTGGTGCCATGCTCGTAGCCAGGACCCTTTTTCAGTGGGGTCCCTCTGGTCCTCTTTTATTTGTGTGACTTGCTCTATGTCTGGCCTGTTCTTCTGTGAAGGCCCTTTTGTTAGCCGTTTCTGCTTGTCTGCCCTTGAATCCTCCTTTGACTTCTTGTTTTGAGGTCAAATAATTTCTTAAATGTGTCCTGCATATTAGGCCTCTAAGGAAACCTATTCCTCCTGTATGGGCCCTTCATTTTGTTTTGGAAAAATTGACTCAAGCTCCTTTTGAGCCTGCAGAATTTGCAACTTTGTACCTGGAAGACTGTTTTGTTGCTGGCTCTTACTTCTGCTCTGAGGGTTTCTGCGCTTCAGGCCCTTATGGCCATTCCTTCTTTTTTGTTTTTTCACAGGGACAGGGTGCCCCTTCGTGTACTAATCCTTCTTTTATGCCCAAGGTAATAAATGAGTTGTCCTTGAATCAGTTAGTACAACTCCCTTCCTTTTCCCTTCTCCTCAGTCTGCTAGTGAGAGGGTACCTCGGATTTACACAGACAGCTCAGGTACTGTTTAGATAAAACTAAGGCCATTCGTAATTCTAATCAGCTTTTTGTTTTCTTTCATCCAAGGACATTGGATTTGGCTGTTTCTAAGCAAACCATCTCCTCCTGGATATCTAAGGCCATTTCCTTTTGTTATTCTTTTCATGGCAAATCTCTTGCTTCTTCTGTTAGAGCTCATTCCACTAGGCTTGTTGCCTCTTCTGGTGCCTTCCTCAAGGGGTTGGACACCAATTCCATCCTTGAAGCTGCTAGTTGGTCTTCAGTGCATACCTTTACTAAGCATTATAAGTTGGGTATGGTTTCTAGGGCCAGAGCAGGTTTTGCTGATACCATTTTATGTAGATTGCTTGAGGGCTCTTCTCAGCCTTCCACCTCCCATTCTGTTTCTTGTGCTTTTTTTACTCTCACTTCTGTTTTGGATACTGTGGTGGTGCTGCAGTAGCGTTGTCGCCTCACAGCAAGATGTGTCGTTCGATTCTCCGCTAGAGCGTCTTCTGTGTGGAGACATGCGTGAATGGGCATACCTTCGTTGAAGATTGTGCGTCAGGACTGGTAAACTCGGCACGTAAAAAATCTACTGCCAATCATTAGTGGACCAGAGTTCCGCTGTGGCGACCCCTAACCGGGAAAAGCCGAAAGACACAAACAAACAGTGATGTAGAAGGACATAGTACAGTTGTGTAAAATCTTACCATAATGGTAGATGTCCTTACCTTCACTGTTGTAGTATTCGCTCCCTCTCTCCAATACACTTTTGTTTGTTCTGGTTTTTGTTTTAGATTCCCTTCTTGCTGAGGGTTTTCCCTTTTTCCTTTGCATTTTTTTCCTTCTGGATGTACATGGACTCTTTTGTTCTATGGAGACAGTTTTCTTCTGGAGCAATTTGGTTCTGGGTAGTTGCATCTGTATGTCCCTTTTATTCCCTATATTCTGTGCAGTGGGCATGAATGTGACATATGGCACATAAAAGATCATTAGGCTTTTGTACATTGGACAAACACTGGGCTGCCCTTGGCAGGAGAATCCATTATGTTTTGGATACTGGTACATGGTACTTTTTAGATATAGTTCACTTGGTTTACCTTTGTAACCGCGATTTGCAGAAGGGCGAGTGCTCATATGAGCGACTCTAATCCACGAAACTAACAATGTCGACACACCTACATGTTTGAAAAACAGCAAATCGATCAGCAGATTTGCTGTTTTTTTGAACGTGAAAGTCAAAGAAAAAAAAAGTGTAAAGCAGGGGGCAAGTCCCCCTGCACCACCCATGTGGGGGGCTGTGCCCCCACACCCCCTACTTTATTATTCTAACTCTAAGATCGCACTACAGTGGGGAAAGGAACCATTTCCCAATCCCCACTATAGTGCAATCCACCCCTGAATGTTGAATGTGCAATGAGCGAATCTCACTGCATTCGCTCATTACATATTCACACCTTTTTCCGTTCGGCATTTGTATATCTTGCAGACTGCCTTTTGGGTATGTGCAGTTCGCCCTTCTGCAAATCACGGTTATAAAGGTAAACCGATTCACTTTTCCTGCAATGACTTTTGGGAACTTCTGCAATGGAAGGTCTAATGGCTGGCACGACTTAAACAACATTTCATTATTACCCTCATGGCAGGTAGGATACCGTCCTACCAACAGATATTGGTGGCATAACAGGGAAGTTGACCTGTGCTATCTTCATTCCTTTCTTGCTGCAGTACTCGTGATTAAATTCATTGTTGTCTTGTCAGCCTGTTGTTGCAGCCATGCTTCCAGAGTTGAGGTAGGTACCCAGATGGGAAATTCTGTCATCTATTTTACTGTTTCTTTGTATGTTGGCGTATTTTATGTTTCAGGATCCAAGACTAGTTCTCAGAGTCTGAAGAAAGAGTTAATAATTGTGTTGATTGTAGGAAACAACCCCCCATTAAGAATTCCAAAGAAATGAGCCTTTTGTTTATGGCCTGATCATGACATGCTGTATTGCCCCCATTGTGCCAGATATAACAAGAGAACAGTCAAGCAGACAACCAGATACATCAGGACTGCTTATCTTGACAAAAAGTTGCACTTCTGGTCTTGGACCGCTATGGTGTCAGCCACATCTACTGCTGAACCTGCACCACATAGTAGTATTTAGAGAAGCAGTCCACAGAGATGAAATGCTGGGATGCAGACAACAGACCTTTGAGGTCCATAGGCTCCCTAGGCCGGTAAGTATCATATCTGGTGAGATGGCTTTGCAGCACCCCCCCCCCCAAGTCTGGCATCTGGCTCCACTGAGGCCTCTGGCATGACCCCCACCAAAGGCCTGCAGACACTTGGCTGTAGACACATCCTTTCTAGCTGAATTCACCATGTTCTGGTTGGTCTAGAGGTTTCTCTGCTGTCCCTGACTTCCATTGTGTGAATTAACAAGGGTGAGAGCCAAGGGCACCCACAGGCAGGTGCAAGGGGTGCACTTGCACCCCCCTGGAATCTGCTGACTAGTTAATCTTTTCATTTAAAATTTAAAAAAGTTATTTGGGCGTTCTTCTTTAAGAACACCCTTCAAGTCCAGGCGCAGATGCTGACATCATCTTGCGGTGTTCAGTTTGCGAGCGGGAATTGAAACAGATGGTTTCAGATGGGTTTACTTTACCTGTGCGAGCGGGAACTGAAACAGATGGTTTCAGATAGGTTTACTTTACCTGTGCGAGCGGGAACTGAAACGGACGGTTTCAGATGGGTTTACTTTACCTGCGAGGAGGACTTCACTGAAGATAACACTGAGTAAGGTAGGTGTGTGTTCAACGTTTTCAGATGGGTTTACTTCACTGAAGATAACAGAGGTGTGTGTGAAACGGTTTTCAGATGGGTTTACTTCACTGAAGATAACAGAGGTGTGTGTGTGTCTGTGTGTGTGATGCCCAGGTGCTACATGGTGGTGGGTAGAGAATAAGGCTTTGAACCCTGTACCTTGGGCCCAGGTGGCAAGGGCCTGAATTCCCTACCCACCACCATCTGTAAAAATGTTGCAGATTTTTCCCTCATACTTGTTCTGTTCCTCATAAAATCTGTGGTTTCTGTATTTTTTGTGTCCTTGCAAAGCCAGTAGTGCATTGATGCAGTGGTAGCATTGTTGCCTGACAGCTACATGTTCTCTGGTTTGATTCTTGGTTGGGGTGCCTTACCTTCTGTGTGGAGTCTGTATGCCCTCCCTGTTTTTGTTTTCTCCCATCTTACAAAGATGTGTCTGTCTGGAGTGTTTCTCCCTGGGCTTCTACTAAAAATTAGCTTTTGTTCCAAGTCAGACTTTCCTGGTTAACAAATGTTAAAAATGACACGCATTTGAATATCAGACTTCATATTCTTCAGAAAGTGCATGGTGTATAAGATGAATATTTGAAATTTGTCCCTATTTTTGGACTGTATTCCCCCATTATTGGCTTCATCCAGGTTTTGTGCTAAGGTTGAGAGCTATGGTAAGAACTGAATATGTTTGGGGACTATATTCCCCTATGGTGAGAACTGAATTCACTGAATGTTTGGTGGCTGTATTCACCCATTATTGGCTTTGTTCAGGTGTTTTGTGCTAAGAGGTTGACAGCTGTGCTATGGTGAGAACTGAATTTACTAAATAGTAGCCATTTAAGTTTCCGCCTTCCTCTTTCACAAAACAGCTGATTTGGCATAGTGGTATGTTGCTCTGACTGTTTTGCATAGGGTCCCCTGGGTTCAAGACGTGGCAGTGAAATGTATGGTGGTAACGCAGCATTTTATTCTTGCAAATTTCCAACATTATACAAGCAATGTTTAAAATGTATCCCTGGTTTTTGGCCTTTTGCCCCCCCCCCCCCAAATAAATTTTGGCTTTTTCCAGATTTCTTGTGCTGCAAAGTTCAGAGATACAGCTGAGTGTCAAGTAGATTTTACAAGGAACTGAGAGCTGCAGGGGAACAAAAGTTTAGTGCTGCTTATGCTTAGTCTGTTTGCATTGTTAATAGCACAACAGGTAGTGTACTTGCTTTTGATGCTGAAGTCTGTGGGTTCTACTCCCATAGTAGATAGATGCATTGCTGATACTGTACTGTGTTGAAAAGGGGGTGGATGCTGCAGTCCTTTTTGGCAAAGATACCTAGCAACTATGAACTTATTATCAGTTTGTTATCCATTCCCTATTGCGGTATTACTAGCTTATCATTTTTTTAATGCATGCAATATAGGCAATTTATTCTTCAAGGGCAACAGGCACTTTATTGTAGATGAAACAATGGCATATAAAGTTGTTTGCTAGCAGCAACCTCTTTATTAGTTACAGATTTCTTTAATGTGGATTTTACTGCTTCAGAGATTGTGCATATTTACTGATACTGGTGGACTACAGAAAGTTGAGTAGACTTTTTATGATGGAAATGTTCTGAATTGGGCAGTTTTGTCATTGGTGTATGCATTTTGTTTCATTGTTTACTGGAAAAATGTTCAAAACAAATTTAAAATGCTCTCTAACAACTGTACTGCATTGTACAAGGAATATAATGTAATACAGTCTGGAAGGTGTACCAAAGAGCATGTGTATGTTTCATGTTCAAGGGGCCTATGATTTTGAAAACAGCCCAGAGTTAATCTGCCACTGGCAAAATGTATTTTCTTTGAATGTGGGTTTGAATGCTGTTTCATTGCGTGTGAGTTTCAAGGGCAGAGAAGTTTTATTGCTAAGTCTGTTTTCATTGTGAGACTGCATTGCTTTGTTTAACAGATATCTATTAGGGTTTGTGCTGTAAAATGCAAAATAAAACTTTCAAATGAAATCTAAATCATCGCAGAAGTAAAGCAGTATGCACATTACAGTGTTTATGGTAAATGGGGCAAAATAGCCAAGGAATGGGACATTGGAATGGCTGCAGGGGGGAGGCTCCATTCGACCATGATTTTGTGAGGGGGGGAAGGGTAGCAAACTCAGACAGCCCCGGTTGAACTATACCTCTCAGTTGTCCATATTTTTGCAGAATGAATAGATATTTGCTTCTTATTTGTGGTTTGTTCCTCATAAAATTTGTGGTTTTCTAGCAAATCATTTAGGAATGAAGTCACTAAATGACAGACATTGAGTTTCAGACGTCATAACCTTCAGAACAATGCATGCTAATGCAAGACCTGTTATTCTATCAACTGTCTTAAGTTTATACAAGAGCAATTTTCAGTAGTGTTTGTATGTTCCCCAAATATATTTGGCCTTGTCCAGATTTCCTGCATTAAGAGGTTGAAGGTATGTGCAAATTGCTTTGTAGAATTCGGAATATCCAAACCTCTCCATTGTCCCCAATGTTGGCTCAAAATGTTGCTCTCCCCTAATAATCCCTCCTCAAAATTGCAATTTTGGAAGACAACTTCGAGGGTTTACAATTATATATAACTGTAATGATCACAGTTATTACTTTTATTTCAGAAATGTATGTAGATACTCTTATTTTGTTAGCTGCTCAAGTTAACGGTGTTAATATTAAAAAGGTGTCCCTTTTTTGACAGGTTCCCAGCTGTATTGTGTGGCAACTTTATATTTTTGCATCACATCTTTGGTCTGTTTTTCATAAAATTGTGGTTTTCTGGCAAATTAGTGGCAAGTCATTAAAGATTGAAGTTAGAAAATAGTGGCAGACATTTGAGTTTCAGATTTCATACCCTTCAGAAAATTTGTACTAATGCAAGACCTACTACTGTTCTATTATCTAAGTTAAGAAGAGCAATATTTAAAAATTGTCCTTAGTTTTGGGCCTGTGTCCCACTTCTAGTTCTCTGTATGACTTTGTCCAGATTTCTTGCTCTGAAGTTGAAAGATATGAGTGTCAGAGCCATCACTGTCAGCCAGAGACATTTCAAATTGTGACCTACTTGTTGCAACCCACTCCCCATTGTAGTGGCTCTGGATGTGTCCATGGAAGGCAAGGAGCAGTTATGCAGTGTAAGTGTGCATAGTATTCCCCCATCCAAGGTAGACCACAAGTACGACCGTGGCTTTTCATCTGTCCTTGATTTTGCAGAATGTTCTGGTTTTCTGTCATATTTTTATACTGTTGATTTACGCTTCTTATTATTTAGGAAATGCATGCTGTCACAGTGCCCTGTTGCTCTGTTTTAAGTAGCAATGATTTAATGACCATCAGGTAAGCTTGTCGGAGATTGTAAGATGCAAGTAAGCTTTAATAAACATACTGTTAAAGAATTACCAGCATTGAAAGCCTTTTTGTTGTTGCCATGCCGAGAATATTTACATAACTAGATAATGTATAAGCCTTAGGTATTGGTTTTTGCAGAATGTCCAGATTTTTTGCCCCATATTCTTCCTAAAATGGATTGAAGTTGCTAAATAATGACAGACATTTGAGTTTTAGATGTCATATCCTATAGAAAAATGCATACAAACATCATCATCATCTTTCGGTCGCCACAGCGGATCATCTGTTTCCATTTCTTCCTGTCCTCTGCGTCTTGCTCTGTCACACCAACCACCTGCATGTCCTCTCACCACATCCATAAACCTTATCTTAGGCCTTCCTCTTTTCCTGTTACCTGGTAGCTTCATCCTTGACATCTTTTTCCCAATATACTCAGCATCCCTCCTCAGCACATGTCCAAACCAACGTAATCTTGCCTCTCTGGTTTTGCCTCCAAACCTTCCAACCTGGGCTGACCATCTAATATACTTATTCCTAATCCTGTCCACCCTCGTCACACTCAGTGCAAATCTTAACATCTTTAACTCTGCCACATCCAGCTCAAACTCCTGCCTTTTTGTCAATGCCAGTGCCACTGTCTCCAACCCATATAACATAGCTGGTCTCACTACCCTCTTGTAGACCTTCCCTTTCACTCTTACTGGTACTCGTCTGTCACAAATCACTCCTGACACTCTTCTCCACCCACTCCATCCTGCCTGTACTCTCTTCTTCACCTCTCTTCCACACTCACCGTTACTCTGAACTATTGATCCAAAGTATTTAAACTATCCACATTCGTCACCGCTACTCCTTGCATCCTCACCATTCCTCTATCCTCCCTCTCATTCACACATGTCTTAGTCCTGCTAACCTTCATTCCTCTTCTCTCTAGAGCATATCTCCATCTCTCCAGGGTCTCCTCCACTTGTTCCCTACTCTCACTACAGATCATACTGTCATCTGCAAACATCATAGTCCACGGGGACTCCTGTCTGATCTCATCTGTCAACCTGTCCATCACCATTGCAAATAAGAAAGGGCTCAGAGCTGATCCTTGTTGTAACCCCACCTCCACCTTAAATGCATCTGTCACTCTCACCGTTGTCACACTACCCTCGTACATATCATGTACCACTCTTACATACTTATCTGACACTCCTGACTTCCTTGTACAATACCACAACTCCTATCTAGGCACCCTGTCATATGCTTTCTCTAAGTCTATAAAAACACAATGCAACTCCTTCTGACCTTCTCTGTACTTCTTCATCAACACTCTTAGAGCAAACATCGCATCTGTAGTGCTTTTTCCCGGCATGGAACCATACTGCTGATCACTAATCATGTCCCTTCTTAACCTAGCTTCCACTACTCTTTCCCATAACTTCATGCTGTGACTGATCAATTTAATCCCTCTGTAGTTACTACAACTCTGCACATCACCCTTATTCTTAAAAATCGGTGCCAAAACACTTTCTCCATTCCTCAGGCATCCTCTCACTTTCCAAGATTTCATTAAACAATCTAGTTAAAAACTCCACTGCCATTTCACCTAAACATCTCCATGCATCCACAGGTATGCTATCTGGACCAACAGCCTTTCCATTCTTCATCCTCTACATAGCTACCCTTACTTCCTCCTTGCTAATCCATTGTACTTCATGATTCACTATCCCCACATCATCCAACTTTCTCTCCCTCCCATTCTCTTCATTCATCAACCCCTCAAAGTATTCTTTCCATCTCCTCAACACACTCTCCTCACTTGTGAGTATGTTTCCCTCATTATCCTTTATCATCTTTACCTGCTGCACATCTTTCCTAGCTCGGTCCCTGTGTCTAGCCAATCGGTAAAGGTCCTTTTCTCCTTCCTTAGTGTCCAACCTTTCATACAACTCTTCATACGCCTTATCCTTAGCCTTCGCCACCTCTCTCTTTGCCATGCACCTCATCTCCTTATACTCCTGTCTACTTTCTTCATCTGTCTGACAATCCCACTTCTTCTTTGCAAACCTCTTTCTCTGTATACTCTCCTGTACTTCCTCATTCCACCACCATGTCTCCTTATCGTCCTTCCTCTGACCAGATGTCAAACCAAGCACCTTTGTAGCCATCTCCCTTACTAGCTCTGCTGTAGTTACCCAGCTATTTGGTAACTCTTCACTGCCACCCAGTGCCTGTCTTAACTCATCCCTGAACTCCACCTCACAATTACCCTTTTTCAATTTCCACCATTTGATCCTTGGTGCTGCCCTCACACTCCTCCTCATCTTCTTGATCACCAACGTCATCCTACAAACCACCATCCTATGCTGCCTAACTACACTTTCCCCGGTCACCACTTTACAGTCTCCAATCTCCTTCAAACTAGCCCTCCTACATAATATATAATCCACCTGTGTGCATCTTCCTCCACTCTTGTATGTCACCCTATGCACCTCCCTCTTGTTAAAATACGTATTCACCACAGCTATGTCCATCCATTTTGCAAAATCCACTACCATCTGACCTTCTGCATTCCTTTGTTTAACACCATACCTACCCATCACTTCGTCATCCACTCCTCTGTTCCCTTCACCAACATGCCCTTTGAAATCTGCTCCAATCACCACTCTCAGCCTTGGGTACAATCATCACCTCTTCATCCAACTCACTCCAAAATTTTTCTTTCTCATCCATCGCACACCCAACTTGTGGAGCATATGCACTAACAACATTCATCATTACACCATCAATTTCCACCTTCATAAACAACACTCTATCCGACACTTTTTTCAACTCCAAAACACTCTTAGCATACTGTTCCTTCAGGATAACTCCTACACCATTTCTCCTCCCATCCACTCCATGATAAAACAATTTGAACCCACCTCCGATACACCTAGCCTTACGCCCCGTCCATCTGGTCTCTTGCACACACAATATACCAACCTTCCTTCTGTCCATCATATAAAATCCATAGTAACATAAATCCTGTTATTCTAGCAATGTTCTAAGTTCATGAGAGCAATATTTATAATCTGTCCCTATTTATGTTGGGCTTTGTCCAGATTTCTTGCAGAGGTTGAGGTGTGTTAGAGAAAGTGAAATGCCCTATTTAGCGTTAGCAGGTGGAATTTATTTTCAAGTGTATTTTCTAGGAATTGTGAGCTTCAAGGGAAGAGAAGTTTACTGCTGCTCATGCTAAGTCTGCTTAAAATGTGCAACTGTTTTGTTTAGCAAATGGTATCATTATTGTGGTATAGAATTTTAAAGCAGTGTTAGTAATACAGCAGGTAGCATACTTGCATCTTGATGCAGAGGGCTTATAGGTTCTACTCCCACAGCATGTAGATTTGTATTTTAAGGGGGTGGAGTGCTGCAGTCCTGGCTATGTCCTCCTTTGGATGAGATGCCTAATAACTATGAACTTGTTTTTCAGCTTACCACCCATTCTGTATTGCAAATATACCAGCTTACCATTTTTAATGTAACATAGGCAATGTATTCTTCAAGGGCAGCAGGCACTGACTTTGTTGATGAAATGCTGAAGTATAAAGTTGTTTTCTAGCAACAACCTCTTCATTAGTTTCAGATCTCTATAATGTGGAATTATTCAGATGACTTTTACTTCTGCAGAGATTGTGCATACTGACTGACATTGATGGATTGTGATGACAAAAGTTTAAGTGGCCTTTTATGGTTAATGTTTTGAATTGGGCAGTTTGTCATTATTGGCTCATATGTTTTGTTTCATTACTTGCTGGAAAAACATTCAAAACTATAAATTTAAAACACAGTCTAACAAGTGGTGCTGTATTATAGAAGGGATATAATTAAATTATTTTATATTATAATTAATACAATCTGTATATAATAATCGTGCATAATCATATGTATAAATATGTACACTTCTTATGCATGGCTACTCTTGCTTATCACAGTAACAGGAAGGATACTGTAATGGCTATGTCAAGAAAAAAGGTCTAAAGCTTTTAGTTAAGCATATAATGAAGTTGTTCACATCAGTGGTAATGCAGACCCAGTTTCATAAAACTAAGGGTCAACCACACAAAATCAGAAAACACCCAGAATTTCCCTTGCCCACTCAGTAAAACTAATCTTGAAAAAATAAATAATAATGTGCATATATTAGGGCTATTGGAATTATCTGTAAAAAGATGACGTGATGATTTGCAACTATGGCAGTGTTGTGATTATGAAGAAATGCATGATTAAGCATGAATTAAAAGATATACATAATTTAGTGAATGCACACAGTTTAAGTTAAATACAGCTATAATGTGTCGTGCATTCAGAGCACAGATTGCCAGCTTTTATTTAAACAGCAACTTGTGCTACTGAGAGCTAATCTTGGAAGCCAAAGAACACTAGTGTCATAAACTAATCTGTTTAAATCTGTATAATCTGAACAGGCTCATGAGACTCAGTTTAGTGTCCTACATGAAAAATACTGAGCTAATGAACACTATTCCCCAGTAGTTGTTTCTAAGTCACTTACAAATAAAAAAAACAAGGGGAAGTATTTTGAGGTAAAACAAATATATTACCTTTATGGTAGGTAAAAAGTAAAACTCTGTTAGTACCAAAGTAAATAAAATGATTATTAGCAATGAATGAGAAATTATTCCAGTATAGAGAACTGAACATCCAAGCCTTCTTGATCAGAATTCAAAAGGGCTGCCAGTTGAAAGTTCCCTTGAGTTAGTTGCAATGTACATGGGGTATGTAAAAAAACTTAACATGGATTCCTAATTAAATCTAGATACCTGTAATCATTGTAGAAGTAAGCATAAGACAGTAAGCACACTGAGAATTTTGAACAGTGTTTATGGCAACTGGAGAGAAATAGCCAAGTAATGGGACCCTGTAATGGCTGTGTGTGGGTGGGACTCCGTGGGCTCCGTGGTGGGGCTCCATGGCTGGAGGGGGTGTGGCTCCGTGAGTGGAGGGGGTGTGGCTCCGTGAGTGGAGGGGGTGGGGCCCCGTGGGCGGGGCTGTGGGTTTGCACCCCCCTGCAAAAAATCCTGCGGGCTCCCTTGGTGAGAGCAATGTTCATTCATTGTTAATCAAAGAAGATATCAGCTGTATTCATCAGGTAACTGCTTATAACCAGATTCTTCAAAAGTGGTCCCCACTTTTAAACCTAAAGCAGTATAGTCCAAGCCAAGCAGATGTCTGCTGACTTGTCTTACCCAGTGCTAGGTAGGCTTCTTTCCCTTCCACATGCTTCTTCACAGGAAGTTTTCCCATTGGCCCTGTACTTTAATGAGTTTTTTGAGAAGTGGGCAGCCAGCCCATGAAGAATTGTCAAGGAAATCCTTCGTCCTCATGATTGTTATACCTTTGATCCAAGAAACAGATGAATTAGCCTATGAAGACCAGCTGTCCTCCCCCTCCCTGTGTGAGGCTGACACTAACGACTCCTTAAAACTTAAAAACTGGTGAGACAACTTAGGCGTCTTGGTTGGACTACTTTCCTGGGTGTTGCTATCACCAACACAGCCATTGATCTGGTACCAGACTAGCATAATTCAGTCTGCTAGGGCAAGAAAAAAAAACAACTGGCAGTTCTACCTGAATCTGTGGTCAGTGAATTTTCTTCTATAATTGTTTTAACTACATTGATGCTGTGGGCAGGGCAGCAGGCTTATGAATATGTCTTCTGTATATGGCATGGCTGAAGCTGTCCTTCTTTAAGACTGAGCTCAGGCAAGCTGTTCTAGATGATTCCTCTTGAAGTGGTATCTTTTGCAGGCGTGCTTCTCATGACCTGGTGGAAGATCTCCAAAGGAGGAAAGAAACAAATCACTGTGGATGGTCTTTTTGATGCTCTCCTCCTGCTCTTATAGGCCTAGTCTGCACTTCACTTGCTTTTATCATGTGGAAAAACTCCCAAACATACAGCATTGTTGACTCCACTGCTCTAGTTCAAAGTCTCTTATGAGTTAGACTCTGCAGATACTGCTACAACAATCCTGTGTACTCAACACAGTATCCTTTTGGAGGCCAGTTACTCAACAAAGTATCCTTTCTGAGGCCGGTTTTCTGAGCTTACTCAAGCTTAAAGAACCATTATCAGAGACAGGTTGGTTCCGCATTTGATGCCATATGACCTAATTACATTAAAGTAAGCAGCAGGTTATATAGGTTTAAGAACAGCCTGGATACTTATTATGGGAACAACTGATGTTGTTCGTGTTTCACTGTTGCAGTCATTACACTAGGGTTATCCTGCTGGCAGGCTACCCTCAGTCGGCCTTAATTCCAAAGTCTAGGTCCGGCGTCGGGTGCTGTCGCCTCTTCCCTGACGTCAGTGCACCAGGGGTATAAAAAATGCAGCCAACGCCATTTTCGTCAGTCTTTTTTGCCGCGCGGTGCCCGAAGCAGAAGCAGTTCACAAGTGCCAGTCGGCCGACTCCTGAGATTTTCGTGTTCAAATTTCAGATCCGAAGTCAACTTAAAAAGCTAAGTACCCCGTTGGGGAAAACTTTTTTCTTGCTCCAGACAGATGGCAGAAAAAGTTAATAATTGTATTTCTTGTGGGAAGCAAATACCGCATAAGGATTTTCATTCTTACTGTATTCCTTGCCTAGGCCCTGACCACGATGTTGCTTGTTGTCGGTTTTGTGCTAGATTTAACCAGCGCACTATAAAGCGCCGGTACAATTTTGCTTTTCACTATTTTGGCAGAAGATTTAATTACACGATGCCTTCGGATAGCCAACCGACTACCACATTTCCCAAGAAACGCAAAGATAAAGAAAAGGACAGGCATCTGAGGTCTAAAACCGACGACGAGGCTTCTACCAAGCCAGTCGCCGGTTTGCCGGCTCTCAGTGAGGTGCTTTCGCAGCCCCTGACGCCCGCTACTTTGGAACCCTAGGCCGCTACAGACTCCCATGAGGAGTCGCCTAGGCCGCTGGAGGCTCAAGGTATTGGACCTTCGGAAACTATTCCCTCAGATGGGTCCAGAGCCGCTGAGCAGGCATTGGCTTCTGAGGGTGTTTTCAGACCTACTCAATTGTATATTAAAGAGACTCCAGCAACAAAGGCAAAGACTAAAACATCTTTAAAGACAAAGAAACAAGTGCAAAAGCCTCATGGTCAGGCCTCCATGCCCAAAAAACAGATGCTTAAAATGGCCGAAGACTTAATTACTCTGATCAGGGGTTCCCATCCCCCTCCTGATAAGAGGCTTAGGCAAGAGACAGAATATGAATCTTCAGATCAGGTTTCCATTTCTTCAGATTCCTCTTCTGATCAGGAATACTCTCTTCCTCCCTGTGAAGATTCTGATGCTGAAGAATCTATCCCTTCAGCTTCTCCTCCTGAGGATTACTCTTTTGGGGAAACCTTGCATACCATGAGGGAACATTTCCACTGGGAGAGCCAAGATTATTCTCAATCTAAGAAAAGGCTCAGGGACTTCCTTTTACTCCCACAACACAGGCCCCTAGCTATTCCGCCTGTGTTAGACATTGTAGATGTATTTACAGAGTCCAGTCTGGCCCCTGATTCCTTACCTCCAGCTCCTGTTAAGCCGGACAGGTACTACAGGGTACCTGACTCTCATAAATTCCTTTTCAAAAACCCTGCTGCTGACCCAGAAACTATTTCTCAGGGTTCCAAAGGGGTCAAGGCATCCACTGCAAAAAACCCTACCCCCTCTGACAGGGATTCAAGGACATCAGACAGAGGGGGAAAGAAGATTTACACCTCTGCTACCTTGGCTATAAGGGCTTTAAATTGTCAGTTTCATATGCTCAAATATCAGCAATATATTATGTCACTGCTTAAACAGAAAATGTTGGTAAATTCTGAAGGTGCAGAAAACAAAGAAATGCAGGATTTATTGCATGCAGCTGAGCAAGTTGGAAAGCATACTTTGCAATGTGGTTTTGATTCTTTGGAGGCCTCTTGCAGGGCCGCTGTCACGAGTTCGGTCATTAGAAGGCATGCTTGGTTAAAGGAACAAAATTTACCAGATCATGTTAAAGCAAAATTATTAGATGCTCCTTTACAGTGTGATACTTTGTTTGGTGTTAAAGCAGAAGAGGTGTTAAAGAAAATGGAGGACAAAGCTAAATCTATGCAAACAGTCAAGGATTTCTTACAGGTAGAGCCTTCAAGATTTAGCAGACACTGGCCTACAAAGAATTGGTCCTTTCCAGTGTCAGACAGACCACAAAGGGGCAGATACAGACGCCGATCCCAGCCTCAAGGTTCATACAGGTCTAAACAATGGGGTGCTTCTATCTCCAAAAGTAGAGAAGACAAATCACAGCCTTACAAGAAACAGTCCCAATGACTTCCCCCTGCCTGCGCCAAGCACTTATCTTCTGGCAGCACCTTTAGGGGGCAAAGTAGCACTTTCTTCTCAAAATTGGCACATAATAACCCAGGACAAATGGGTCTTAGACATAGTGTCACGGGGCTACAAGTTTCATTTTCATACCCTGCCAAGGGCAAACGGTTGGCCAGACCTGCCAAAAAACCAATGGGCAGAGGCACAAAAACAAGTCTCATCCCTCATGGACATGAGGGCCATTCAACAAGTACCAGAACAAGAACAGGGACAAGGGTTTTATTCATGACTGTTCTTGGTAGCCAAAAAAGACAAAGCCTGGAGACGAATACTAGACCTTTCTATTCTAAACACATATCTGGCATACCAAAATTCAAAATGTTGACCTTACAGCAGCTTCTGCCCATGCTGGGCAAGAAGGCTTGGCTTGTGACTTTAGACCTAAAAGAGGCATACCTGCATGTCCCAATCAGACAAACATGCAGAAGATATCTCAGATTCAAAGCAAGCTCAATGCACTACCAATTCTCTGCACTGCCCTTTGGCTTATCTAGTCCGGCCAGGGTCTTCACAAAGTGCCCGGCACCAGTAATTGCATTTTGCAGACAAAGAGGAATACAAATACATCCTTACTTGGATGACTGCCTCATACAAGCAGAGAACAAGGACATTCTACTACAGCATCTGGCGTTTGTAAAGAGATTACTACCATGTCTAGGGTACACAGTCAATGAACAAAAATCAAAACTAGTACCCTCACAAGAGATAATATTCCTGGGTGCAAGCTTAAATACAACTGCCCAGATGGCTTATCTCACGCCAGACGAACAAAGACAACTGACTACCTATTTCAAACTGTTGGCAACAAAGGCCCAGTTAGAAAAATTCTGCAGGCTTTGGGCTTCATGGCATCCTGCATTCTACTAATTCCATATGCAAGACTGCATATGAGGAAACTTCAATGGTACCTAAAAAGTGTTTGGACTCAACATTGCCACAGCCTGGAAACAATAATTACTCTCATTCCCTGCCTGCAACAGGAGTTCCGATGGTGGGCAAAGGCCTGTCACCAGAACAAGGGACAGCCATTCACCTTACCCCCAGCCAGGCAGGCATTGACAACGGATGCATCAGATTACGCCTGGGGGGCGCACATGCATCTACATATCAATCAAAAAGAGATGCTAGCTGTTCAGAATGCCCTGACAGCCTTCAAGGACCTACTTCATCCGGGACAACTACTGATAAATACAGACAATACCACAGTCATGTGGAACATAAATAAGCAGGGAGGCACTCATTCATACCCCCTCTGCAGGCTAGCCATGACTTTGTGGGACACAGCATTGACTTACCAAGTACATCTGCAGGCACAATTCCTGCCAGGAAAGATAAATACTCTGGCAGACGAACTAAGCAGAAACCTCATGGATCCCCACGAGTGGAAATTGGATCCACAAGTCTTCAACATGATAACAAGGAAACGGGGATGCCCGGACATAGACCTATTTGCCTCTCCTCACAACTGCCAACTAAAGAGATTCTGCACAAGGACTTATCACAGACAAGCTTGGAAAGTGGATGCCCTATCTTTCAGCTGGAAAAACTTAACAGTATATGCCTTTCCTCCACTGCCTCTCCTCCCCAAGATACTCCTAAAGGTCAGACAAGAGAAGCCAAAAATGATACTGATTGCCCCAGACTGGCCCCGCCAGTACTGGTATCCAGTCCTAAGGAACTTGTCTCAATGCCCAGCTTGGACCTTACCTCAAATACCTCACCTACTGTCCCAGCAAAACAATCAGATCCTGCACAGCCAACTCAAGACCTTAAATCTGGCAGCATGGCGGATAATGTAGTCATACAAAACACACCTCTCACTAAAGCGGTGATGGATGTCATTTTGGAGGCCAGGAGGCCTAGTACTAGAAAATCCTATCCTGGAAAATGGAAGAGATTCTGTGCGTGAAACCAGGCACAAGGAATTGACACAGCAGTACCAAACATTCCTCAGATTTTGCAATACGTAACTGAGATGCTGGATAAAGGCCTATCTTTTTCATCAATTAAAATTCATGCCTCTGCCATTGCGGCTCATTACAACACAGAGCCACCAATCCTTTCTCATCCTTTAAGGCAATGCCTGAGAGGAGCCAAAAACTTAAGGCCTCCAAGGAGATCACCAGTACCTGCACGGGACCTCAATTATGTTTTGGAAAAACTCACTCTGCCTCCGTTTGAGCCAGCCGCTACAGCTGATATAAAGTTTTTATCTTGGAAAACAGCTCTGCTCCTAGCAATAACCTCTGCAAGAAGAGTCTCAGAGCTATAGGCACTCATGGCTGTGGAACCTTTTATCATTTTTTATCCAGACAGGGTTTCTCTAAGGACAAACCCGACATTTCTGCCTAAGGTAGTGTCCAGTGTGGTCCTTAACCAAACTATCCATCTGCCTACTTTTTATCCAAACCCACAGAATAAGGGGGAAAGAATTCTGCATTCTTTGGACATACACAGACAGCTATGCTTGTATTTGAACAGAACCAAAGCTTTCAGAAAGACAGAACAACTACTGGTGGCATATGCTGCAGGATCACAAGGAAAGTCTATTTCAAAGCAGACTATTTCAAAGTGGATAGGCCACTGCATTCGTTTTTGCTATTCACAACATGGCAAGCCAGTGCCTAAGGGCATCAGGCCACATTCAACTAGAGCAGCAGCCAGTTCAGCAGCCTTCCTCGTGGGAGTACCAACCAAAGACATTTTAGAGGCTGCTACCTGAAGTTCAGTGCACACCTTTACAAAGCACTATCATTTACCACTCTACTCTAAATCCAGGGCAGGCTTTGCCACTGCAGTCCTGCAGGGCCTCATAGCCACTCCTAATGCGATTTAGCTCCAGCCTCCCAACCATAGCTTTGGGATTCAACCCAAGTGTAATGACTTCAACAGTGAAACACGAAGAACATAGTACAGTTGTGTACACTTACCAGAAATGTAGATGTTCGAGTGTATTTACTGTTGCATTCCAGGTTACCCACCCTCCATCCCCCATCTCTTTGCTGGAACTCATCTACACTTCTCTAATATATACAACCTATGTGGTTTATTTGCTTGTAGATGAAGGTATTATATTTTTTGGTGCATGCATGTTTTACTGGCATATTTTTAGCCTACCCTTTGGGGGCACCTGACATCTGGGGCAAGAAAAACTGAAGAAAATGGCGCCGGCTACATCTTTTATACCCCTGGCACACTGACGTCAGGGAAGAGGCGACAGCAACCAATGTCGGACCTAGACTTTGGAATTCAGGCCGACTGAGGGTAGCCTGCCAGCAGGATAACCCTAGTGTAATGACTGCAACAGTGAATACACTCGAACATCTACATTTATGGTAAGTGTACACAACTGTACTTTTGGTGTATTGGCAGGCTAGAAGGGCATTAATGCCCTTGCTTGAAATATTTGCATGTATGTATATTTCAGTTTCTGGATTGTCTTCCAGAAATGGCTTTGCTAAAGGGCTGGTAGTCTTGACAGAGCTGGTATAGTCTAAAACACTACATATTAAAGGGAGCATAAACCCTTTTCACCTTGTGGAGAAGGGGAAACGATTATGCGTCTGTGTTTCTTTGTTTCTGAGTGAAAGGGATAGTACATTTCTATTTTGCATCTCAGCAACTTCAGTAAGCATATCTGCTACATTGACTTTCATAAGTTGAGTATCCATCAAGTCATGCAACTGATGTTGTGAAGCAACTGGATAGTGCATCTGGACTCTGTATTAGTCATTTGGCATATTACTGTCTGTGGTCCATATAGCGAGTTTCTTTTCTTTGCTATGGTTGTGTCTGTCTTTTAGTAGATAGTTTTGCTGCCTTAGCCTTTTTTATGCAGCAGCCAGAGAATTTCCAAGGTCAGTCCTGTGGGAGAGTGACTTTGCAGGAAAAAATTTTCTTGTACTCCTTTACCTGAGTAATTCTGTCCCAGTGGCCTGTTAATGTGACTCCTTGCTTAGCAGCCTTTGTTTTGTTTAGTAGTTACAGGTGCTGTGGGTCATTATCAATTAGAAGTCTTGTCTGAGTCTGTAAAGTTACCTGTACTGGAACAGACGTAAACACTGTTTGTTATCAGTTGTCCCAGTCCATAGTGAGCACTCAAAAAATGTCTAGCTTTGGCATCTTAGTTGAAGATGTGAATGCGAATGGAAGGCCAAACATCTCAGTGCTTGTTTCACTGTATCGTTGGCACTGTATTCTCAGTTGTATTTGCCTTGTTATTCATAAGTAGGTCGACACTCTATTCTCAGTCCTGTTCATACTGCTATTCATGGGTAGACTTCACTGGATGGGAGAGTGACAGTGCTTCTAGAGCCTTCTTGCCTGTATAGACCTTCTACATGTGTCATTCTCCCAATACTAGGCTGTAAAATATTGAACCTTGTCTGCCAGTCTTATTGTGAGATTGCCTCCTCTGTAGCTGAAACTGTCACAGTGTTTGATGGATGCTTCTCTTATGAATTGAGAAGCCTACGTAGATTTCTCCATTATGCAAGGAAATTATAGCCCCCAAAAAGAAGTGCTTCAAAGAACCCACTTAAGCTAACAGCAGAGTCACTTGCTGAGGTCAGAGTGGTGGTATGGTACATCAGCAAACAGGGTGGTATGGTATATCAGCAAACAGGGTGGCATGTGATCATGCATTATTTCATGAGAGGCATATAAATTTGTTAATTGGCCTTAGACTCCAGCATCTCTGTTTCAGCATTTTACATCCTAGGTATAGTAAATACTGTAGTTGACTCCTTCATTGACAGCCTCGGTACTCTCCCTGAGCTGATGACAAAGGAAACCTTTCTGTTGAGAATTATCTGGGAGTAGGCCCTCTTAGAGAAAAATATATTGACCAGATGTGGAAATGTGGTCCTCCCACTGTTCTTCTAGATTCTTCATCACAAATGAGAGTTGATGGAGATGCATTCTCCGTTGGATTGTAGGGAAGATTATTGTATCCCTTTCTAAAATTCTCCTCTGATTCCACACCTACTAAAGTTCAGAAAATAGACTAGTACACATCTTCTTCATCCTTTGGAAGCCAAGAATGGTTCAGGTCCCTGGCAATACACAAACTTATAGTACAAGCCAAGAAAGTCCCTCTTGGTTATGTCATCATCCTGCTGTACCTTAGTGATTGGCTGCCTTTTTAATTTGTGTGTTCTTACTGGTATTCTGGAAGAAAATTCAAAGCTGACACTGAAGCAGCCACAAAAGGGATAAAATCATTTGGTTCTTCCTATGGTGGAGAGGTATCCTTTGTGACCTCATTTGGTTAGTTTGTAGATGAGTGTGACGTAAATGCAGTTTCCAGGTCTGATGTGAATTTTGTAATGGAATCCTTATCACTATATGCATGAGTTGTTGTACCTTGAAGTTTCTCTCTTGAAATTTTTTTTTGGTAGATATATAGAAACAACATTGATGAAGAAAGTCTAGTAAGACAAAGTCTGGAGTCTGAAGATGGTGGTAAGTGGAGGTAGGCTGTCTTTACATTGGAATCCTCTTCCCAATGACAGGAAAAGTAGATTGTTTGATTGGTTTGGGGGAAAAGTGTACACTTCAGCAACCATGATCTTCAAGGCTATGAATGTTCATGTTCAGATTCTGAAGTATCAGGAGCCTATAATCAGACAACTCTGGGATAGTTGTGTACGTGGAAGATGAAACCCTAAACGCAACTATGATTAGCCAGTCCTAGACTATTTTACAACTGAGTAAGCATGTCTTAACTCATTACGTCCAAGTGACACTCTCAGCTACATCTGCAGTTAACTTTTACTGACGCCTCTAAGCATCGAATATTGTTTGTTCATATTTGCATTAATAATTTCAAAACCATGCTATGGACAAGGTTTTAAAAGATTTCATCTTAAAGCTTAGACAATGGCAAACACAACTGCATTAATATTTGACCTCTGTCTAGTGCAGGTAAATAGATATTAAATTATGTTTTCATGATGTTAATTTATATAGATACAATTTTCACATTTTTCTGAATATCTCAACAACCAAGTAACACAGACAGAACTCTGTAGCCTCATATGAAAGCTGTCAGCTATATGAATACATTGCTACTGACAGTATGTGTGTAACTTGAGTGGTGGCTGAGATATTGTAAGTTGTTTACAAAATATTACAATTGTAATGGTTACTATGTTTACTGTGAGTTAAAAAAATTTGGTTTAGAGCCGCGATGGTGCAGCAGTTAGCATTGCCGCCTCACAGCAAGAGGTTCTCCTGTTCGATTCTCTGCTGGAGCACCTTCTGTGTCGAGGCTGCATGTCCTCCCCACGGTTGAGTGACGTCTAAAGACATGCACGTAGGTGCGTGCGTGAATGGCTGTGTCTTCTTTGAAGGTTGGGCGTCGGGCTGGCAACTCGGCACCATAAAAATCCACTGCCAATCATTAGCGGACCGGAGTTCCGCTGTGGCGATTCCTACCCGGGAAAAGCCAAAAGACATAGAACCTAAAGAATACTACCACTATAAAAATAGATTTGATGTTTTCAGTTTATCCTTGACATATGGGGCTCGGTTCCGACATCGGAATGACTCTGAGATTACTACAGCTCGCAATGACCAAAAACTTTCGAGCTTTCCCACTATACATAATGCCTATCTCCCAATTACCTCAGATCTCATTTGCCACTTTTCCGGACAGATACGTTCACCAGAGCTCTCGAGCTTAGTTTCGCTTTTTGAATATTTTTTTCTTCTATTTGTCAAATTTCTTCTTTCAGTGTTTACTCTCTTTCGCTGTTTCTCTACCTTTTATTTAGTCTCGCTGTCCCCTTTCCATACACTCTGGTGTATTCTGTGTTATCATTGTTGATAGCTTTCTTCTGTGCACTTCAGTGTATTCCTTAACTATCATTGATAGTTTCTTTCTTTCTTTCATTTCTCCTCTTTCAGTACATATAAAAAAAAAAAGTCTTCCTTCCTTCTGTCTTTGCTGGTTGAGAGGTTTGCCTATCTCTCTTTCGTGCACGTGGGTGTGTGTGTGTGTGTGTGTGTGTGTGTGTGTGTGTGTGTGTGTGTGTGTGCACCCAACAGAGAGTCTCAGGCAATGGATAGATTTTGGAAGTGAGTTTATGCTTCATCGATCTTCGATTTAAGGGCTTTGAATCTCCTGGCACATTTCACCAGACTTCAAAGGGAACTGATCAAGGAGTTGTCGAGTACTGAGGGAGTCCAAGAGAAATTTGCTTCCCAGTTGGCCCCTCTGGAGTTTGTGTCAAACTCTTCCATGAGGCTCATTGCACATGCAGCTGAAGGGACCTCCAGAGTGGCAGGTTCAAGCGTATCCATAAGGAGACACACCTGGATGCGCCTATGTGACTTTGTGGAACAATGTAAGTCTTCATTCGTCAATGCACCTTTTGACTGATTGTCTTTGCTTGGCCCAAAAGTAAGAGTGACTTTATCCAGCTGTGAGAAGGATGGTGTTTCTACTGTGGATGATTGTCCACAACCCCCCCACCCCACCCCAAGATCCTTTTCTAGGAATCAGAGGAGCGGTGAAAGATGTGGTTCAAAAGCTCCCAAGGACCTTTCCAGGACACACGTGGAGGCAGTTCCCCAAGGGGCAGAAGGGGGAACTACAATGAAAGACACTGCTCATGCAGTAGAGGTGGTCTGCAAAACAAGACTTCAGGGACTCCTTCCTGGGTAAGCCCTTTCAGTGTTCCTGAAAGGAGGCCCGATTGTCTTCCTCTGGAGGCAGTCAGGGGACACTTATCCTGGCACCAAAAAGCGTGATTAAATATGACAACAGATTCTTGGGTGCAACAGATCATATCCAAAGTTTATACCATACCCTTTTCCCATCTTCCCCCATATGCAAATAAATCCCTGATTTTTTCACCCAGTCAGAGGAAACCAGTAGTCCTACAAATTCAAAAACTGCTAGACAAAAGAGTCATCCAAGAAGTGCCCCCAGGTCAGAGAGGGTCCGAAATTTACTCAAGATTCTTTTTAATACCAAAAAAGACAGGACTGGTGACCAATTTTGGATCTCAGTGTGTTGAACAAATCAGTTTGATAAATGAAATTGTGGATGGTCAGTGTACAGTCCATTCTTCAGTTTTTAGGAAAGGACAACTGGATGTGCTTGATAAGTCTTCAGGGTGCATATTATCATATAAAAATAGATAAGAGCTTCAGAAAGTTTCTCCACTTCCATCTGGGAGCCAGTCAGTTACCAATTCAGGGCGCTACCCTTTGGTCTCACCACACCCCCAGAGTATTCACCAAATGTATGGCAGCGGTAGCAGCTCATTTGAGACTGCAAGGATTCTGGGTGTTTCAGTACTTGGACGATTGGCTCATCACCGCTCCAATCAGTCATCAACTGATAGAAGCAAGGGATTATGTTCTCCAGACCTGTGCATACTTAGGAATAACTATCAACCAAGAAAAATCTCAGCTGTCTCCAACCCAGAGTTAGGGATTTATGCTTCATACAACAACAGCCACAGCATCCCTTCCCCCAGTGAGACTTCAAAAAATCATAACCGAAGTGCAAAAAATTATACACAGAAAGACGGTTCCTGCTGGACTAATTTTACAGGCCCTAGGTTCTGTGGCAGCAACAATTACTCTAGTTCCCCTAGCCAGATATCACATGAGAGTTCTACAATAGCTGTTGGCTTCTGAATGGTCTGTTCTATATCAACCCATGTTGGACAAGATTCTGATCACCAGTCATTGCAGAAAGGATCTAGCTTGGTTTATTCACTCCATAGAAATTCTCCTGGGTCGTCCCTTCATCCCTCCAGAGCCCAAGGCCATAGTGACCACGGACACCTCCCAGATGTGGTTGGGGGGCATTTTCTGGGCAAGATTGTCCAAGGCACTTGATCCCCTATAGAGGTCAACTTTTATATCAATGTCCTGGAGCTAAGAGGGTTGCTTTTAGCGTTGTGAGCCTTTCAAACTTCTCTTCCTCTGTGAACAATTGCAATTCAAACAGACAGTTTGTCAGTAGTTTGGTACATCAACTAACAGGGAGGAGCCAAATCTTATCCCCTTTGTTGAGAAGCACTGAAAGTGTGGCAGTGGGTGATCTCTTCCAACTGCTTTCTGATAGCAGCGCACATTCCGGAGAGTTCTAGTCTGAAAGCAGACATACTGAACAGATGTATTCTCTAGCCTCACGAGTGGTCTCTCAATCCAAAAATGACAGAAGAGATTTTCCACCAGTGGGGCCAGCCTTGCTGTGACCTGTTCGCCTCTTCCCTAAACAATAAGTGCAGCAACTACTTTGCCCCGATTCCTCCTCTGGGGAAGTCACCAGGAGATGTACTTTTCCATACTTGGCCCTCCGGTCTCCTGTATGCTTTCCTTCCAGGTCTATATTGGAAAACCAAACTTTCAAAATTTCGAGTGTTCTAATATTGAACCCTATTAATCGAAACATCAAACATACAGAACAGCGAATTTTTTCCTAGGGAAAAAGTTCGCTGTTGCAGAACACATGCACACAACACAAGCACACCAAACAAACAGCAGTCCACACACATACACCTAAACTCTTACACCTAACCCTACACTAAACTATACATACACCACTAACTATCCACTTACCTTAACTCAAACCCTAACCCTAAGGTCCGTCACTATCGCACAGTCACCTCACCCGGGCCATAACCCTAACCCTAACTCACCTACCCCGCCCTAATCCTCACGTCCACACAATTGCACACTTACCTGAACCTGACCCGTAACTTTCCACCACAGTGCTGAAAATACCGAAGGAACAGAAATGGACAACCAAATTCTTTCCATAGGAAAAAATTCGGTTTTCCGTTTCTTTGATATTTTCAGCATTTGCTGAAAACAGGTCGATATTAGAACACTCGAAATTTTGAAAGTTCGGTGTTCTAATATAGACCCTTTCCTCCCGATACCTCTAATCCCAAAATTCTTAACAGAAAGCATTCCAGTTGAAGAGCAAAGTAATCCTCATTGTCCATTTTGGCCTCTACAGATATGGTTCCCCTTTCTTTGGCCTTATTTAATTCAGTGACCATAGACTATGAACCCACCTCCAGACTTTTTCCCATCCAGATGAGCTAGTCCACCCAGACATTCTGAACCTCAAGCTGATAGCATGGTTCTTCAAGTTCAACTGGTGGCCAGGCATCTTAATCTTTCTTCACCGGTATGACAAATTCTCCTAGCTTCTCATAAACCTTCAAGACGGAAACTATATAATAGTAAATGGAAAAGATTTACCATTTGGGCACATGAAAGGGATATTTTTCCGCTTCCATTGATAATATTTTAGAGTTCTTAGCGTCTCATTTCAATGCAGGAGCTTCCTCTTGAACAATCAGAGTACAGCTAGCAACAATTTCAAATTTCCATGATGGTTTGGAAGAACATTCCTTGGCTTCTCGTAGACTGTGTAAGTCATTTTTAAAAGGGACACTTTTGCTGAAACCTCCTTTCAAAGATCCTACCCCACCTTGGGACCTAAACCTAGTGTTGCAAACTATTGTACATTCTCCCTTTGAACCATATGCAGACTGTGATCTGAAATATTTGCATTTTTGTTGGCTATAATGTCTGCTAGAAGAATCTCAGAAATTCAGGCTTTATCATGTAAACCATCTTATCTGATCTTTCATAGGGACAGAGATTCCTTATGAACAAATCCCACCTTCCTACCTATAGTAGTGTCAGAGTCTAATATCAGTCGGACAATTAATTTGCTGGTATTCGTTCCAAAATTTTCAGACAGAGGTGAATACTGTCTGCATGCTTCTCTCCACATACCTGTTTTCAAAAGACACAGACAGTAAGTGAGGGGGGCCCCATTTCCAGTTTATCTCCTTGCCTTTTGGTTTGATTACTGCACTCAAAAGTTTTTATTTTTATTTATTTATTTTTTTAACAAAATATGTGGCAGCAGTGCCAGCATGCTGCAGGTACAAGAACGTCCACATCTACACCTACCTGGACTAGTCCCTGATTCAAGCACAAATGCAGTTGGGTATGCAGACGTCATGGGAATACATCCTAGACTGTCTTAACATACTAGGTTTCTCCCTGAATGAGCAGAAGTCCAGTTTATGGACAGCCAGAGCAGTGCACTTCCTGGGGGACTTTTTTTGGACACTCAACTCAACAAATGTTTACTTACATAAAAAGAGGAGTCTGTATTTTGTAAAACATGTTTATTATCATCACATTTTGAATAACGGCAAAAGTGGAGTTCCTTTCTGCCTTATTTCAGGACATGCTAGGGAGATAATTGTAACAAACAGGGAGCTCCTGAACATTCTAGGCCACATGATATCCATTGTACTGAAGGTGATACTCCACATTAGGAAGCTTCAGTGGCTCCTAAAGAATACCTGGATGGGCAGTCTCACTCACTGGAGCATACAGTCCAGCCCTACCCTGTTTAAGTAGAGAGTTGGAATGGTGGATGTTTTAAGCCCAAATGAATGAGGGGTTGCCCTTTAGACCACCTTTCTCAAACCAAACTTTAATCATGAATCCTTTGGATATGGAATGAGGTGGACATACTTTTGACCTCAAAATGCCTGGCACTTTGAGTCCCATAGAAGCAAAACTACAAATAAGAGAGATGGTGACAGTCATTCAAACTTTCAAAATAGTGTGGAAACCTGGAACTCTAAATATCATACAGACATCACTGATGAGAAAGTCTTATCATCTCTGCAAGTTACTCCTGCAACTTGGCAAGTGGCTCTGGAATACAGTTTACTCCTGACGTTAATCTGTATGCCAACACAGCAGAATTCCACTGAGCACCAGTTAAGCAAGACCTCAGCATGTCCACATGAATGGATGGTGAGCAGGGCCACATTTTTAGACCTTATAAACAGAGTGCATCTGAGATGGACCTTTCTGCTTCTTCAAGTAACCAACAACTAAGAACATTTTTATCCAGTGCTCCAAACAAATTTACTTTGACAGTAGTTTTTCTGTGCTTTTTCTATCTCTTCCTCTTTTATGCCCTTTCTTTCCAGACAGTTCAAAAGTTAAAGAAGAGTGGCCGCAAATTATTCTGCTTGCCTCATTATGGCTTAAACATCCCTAGATGTCCTTCTATTCTCATGTTGCAATATTCATTTGAGGAGGGAGGTTGCTGCCTGCAGCACCAGCGTCCAGCCAGTATACCAAAGTCTTTGTTTCAGGAGGGTACGTGTGACGTCTCTTATAAGGGCCATAAACCGACATTGAGTATAAAAGTGACATCTGCACGTACCCGCTTCAAACTTTTTCTGCCGCAGTGAATGTCGGAATCCTGTTTGCCAGTTCAGAAAACAGATCGTGTTTTCTTCAGACGACCGGCTACAATTCCGTTCAAGACCAGAAGACCGCTTCTTCGACCGATACAGATAAGTGCCCTGTTGGGATTTTTCTTTGCAATTTGATTACGGTTTAGACTTGCATGTCAGCTAGAAAGGGGAAGTGTGCTTGTGGGAGACAAATTCCTCACAAGGACACACACGAGAAGTGCATATTTTGCTTAGGCGAGGCCCACGACCATACGTCCTGCCCCATTTGCAAATCCTTTGTCCCCAAAACTCTTTGCAGCCACCTGGTGGCATTAAAATTATATTTAGAAAATCAAAGGCTACATCGCTTAGCGCTCGGTATGGAAGGGGGAGTTAGCCTGTCCGACGAGCTGCTGAGGAAGAAGGCCAAGAAAATTAGGCTGGAATCTCAATCTGCACCTCAGGAATCCGAGCAGGTTCTTGAGGCGCTTGAGCAGAATCCTCTCAGTCTGCAGTTTCCAAACCAAGCCCGGGAACCTTAATGGAAGCTGGGATGCCAGAAACCGCGTGTACGTCCGCTGAGGCTAATCAGCCATCAGATCCTGATGGCGGAGGGGAACCATGACTCACTCAGTCAGAAGGCCCTGCGCCTTCCCTTCGTACTAAACAGCCGTCTACCTCGATGCTTTCTCCACCAGCTACTCCTTTGAAGAGAAAACAAAAGACTAAACACCGTGAACCTCAACCAGTTCCTGGTTGGGAAGTGTTCTCACAAAGTCTCTTTAAGGCATTTCAGGCTTTGCAGACACAACAGCTACCGCCTACCCTCTCACCTCGGCCACCCTTACAGGTATGTGAGGGAGACTACTCCTCTTCTGAGGAACCTTTTTCATATGAAACTCAAATAGACTCCCCCAAGGATTTCATTACCCCAGAGGAGGAGGATTCAATTTCTCCTGACTCCCCAGGATCCCAAGTGACTAGGCAATCTATTAAGTGCAGTTATGATACTATGGAAGCCTCATTTAAATTCGCTCTTTCAGGATCGGTTCTGAGGGGATACTCCTGCGTAAGTCTTCAACCTCTCCCAATGGGTGTACAGACAAAATTACTTGACGCACCCTTGGGCAATAAGGCCCTCTTTGGACAAGCTTCTATTGAGCTTTTCAAATCCCTTCAAGAGAAGGGAAAGGAACTACAAAATGTTAAACATCTTCTGGTATCCCCTATTCCCAGATACCACAGGAACTGTCCACAGAAACCTTCTTTTGTTAGAAGACAGTCCTTTCACACAGCTCCTCCATCTAAGGAACGTAAACAACCCAGAAAAAATTCTAACCCCAGGTTTCCCACCAGCTCCTCCACTAGATCCTTTCGGATTCAGTCTGACCAATCCATACCACCTCCACTGTGACACACCTCCTTTGGATCCAAATACACCCTTATCCCTTCGTCTCACCCTCTCCCTACCATCCTGACGGATAATCACAACAGAGCATTGGGTCCTCGCCATCATTCAGAGAGGATATTTCATGATTTGGTGGATGCTTCTACCTTTCCAAGGTATTTCCTAACCACCAAAAAAAACAAATCCACCTATTTCCAACTATCATTCAACAACTCCTAAGTCAGGGTATCATAGAACAGGTAACCCGTCCCACAAAGAAACACAGATTTTTCTCCAGGATGTTTCTGGTATCAAGGAAAGACAGCCCCTGGAGGCCAATTCCAGACTTATCTTTCCTAAATCTCTTCCTCAAAGTTCCCAGCTTCAAAATGTTTACCTTACCCCTTCTCGTACCACTCATCCTCCCACAAGCTTTCATGGTAGCCCTGGATCCGAAGGATGCCTATCTCCAGATTCCTATCCCTCCAGATTACAGGAAATACCTCCGCTTTGCAATAGGCTCCTGCCATTTTCAGTTCTCTGCCTTGCCCTTTCGAGTGTTCACAAAGTACCTAGCCCCCTTCATTGCTCACTGCAGAACTCAGGGTATACAGATATACCCATACCTAGATGACCTGCTCATCCTTCATCAGGACTACCAAGTCCTTCTACTTTACCTACAACAGGTGATTTCCACCCTAACTCAACTAACTAAAACAGTAAGTGAGAAGGTCACTGAAAAACCAATCAGTAAAAACAAAATGAAAACTCCATCAAAGCTAGAACCTCCACTGAGTGACCTCCCAAACCTCTTGTATCAGAGGCACATGGGATATATGCAAATGACCCTTATGAACATCAGGTATTTCAGCTAATTGGCGATTCTGAATGCCCATGACTTGTTTTGTCATTTTAATAGACAATTTCAGACCTGTAAAGCCAAATCCCACTAGCTGTGGATATGCATATTTCAGCCTTGTTATGACCTCGTCAGCATAGCACAAGCAGAGTATTTGATTAAGCATAAGAAACAGAGGGCTGTTATACCTAGCTGATGTCCATTATCAGTAGGGTCACTGCAAAAATATCCCAAACAAACTAAAACAATAAGTGAGAAGGTCACTGAAAAACCAATCAGTAAACACAAAATGAAAACTCCAGCAAAGCTAGAACCTCCACTGAGTGACCTCCCAAACCTCTTGTGTCAGAGGCACATGGGATATATGCAAATGACCCTTATGAACATCAAGTGTTTCAGCTAATTGTCGATTCTGAATGCCCATGACTTGTTTCGTCATTTTAATGGACATTTTCAGGCCAATAAAGACAAACCCCACTAGCTGTGGATATGCATATTTTGGCCTTGTTATGACCTTGTCATCACAGCACAAGCAGAGTATTTGGCTAAGCATAAGAAACACCGGGCTGTTATACCCAGCTGATGTCCATTATCATTAGGGTCACTGCAAAAATATCCCAAACAACAAACTAAAAGAATAAGTGAGAAGGTCACTGAAAAACCAATCAGTAAAAACAAAATGAAAACTCCAGCAAAGCTGGAGCCTCCACTTAGTGACTTCAGTGTCCTCACCCTTAAAATGACAAAAGAAGTCATGGACATTCAGAATCGCCAATTAGCTGAAACACCTGATGTTCATAAGGGTCATTTGCATATATCCCATGTGCTTCTGATACAAGAGGTTTGGGAGGTCACTCAGTGGAGGTTCTAGCTTTGCTGGAGATTTCATTTTGTTTTTACCCTAACTCAGCTAGGGTTTACCTTAAACCAAGAAAAGTCTCAACTGACCCCCTCTCAGGACTTAGTTTTCCTGGGGGTGCAGGATCAGAACAGTCAGGATGAAAGCCTTCATCCCAGACCACAGGATCAAAGACCTTTGTCTATACTTCTCACAGATCCTCCCCCACTCCTCCTTGACAGCTTGGGAATTCCTGAGAATGTTAGGCCACATGGCATCCCTGACATACCCATGTTATGTCTTGCAAGACTCCACATGCCCAAAATCCAGTGGGTTTTAAAAATCCTATGGAGTCAGCACTCCCAACCCATGGACTCGCACCTTCCCCTACTTCTGTGCCTAAAAAAGGAAATCCAGTGATGGGTGTCAGCAGTGCACCACAACCTAGGAACCCACCTACAGGTTCCAGCTCCCCGACAACAGGTCTCCACAGATGCGTTGGATCTGGGATGGGGTGCAGTGCTACTAACAAACAAGAAACAATTCCCAGTGCAAAGCAAATGGTCCAATCTAAGACAAAAGGACCCATCAAGATCACATCAAGGAAATGAGGCCATTAGTATTAGCTCTTCTAACTTTCAAACCTACTGTTCTACCGGGAACCCTAAAAGTAATCACAGACAGCATGACTGTCCTGTGGTACATCAACAAGCAAGGAGGGACAAAGTCCTACCCTCTGCAGCCTGGCCATCCAGATTTGGAATTTAGCATCTTCTCTCCAATTCCACCTGGTAGCAGTGTATATCCCCTCAACAGAGAATGTCATGGCAGACAAATTAAGCAGAACCTCAGCCACCTCTCACAAATGGATGCTTCAAGGAGAGGTTTTCTTAGACCTGATACACAGGTGGGGTATTCCACAAGCAGTCCTCTTTGCCTCCCCTCAGAATAAACAGATGCCCAGCTTCTGCACAAGAGATCCACACCCACTAGCTTGCAACATGGACGCATTCTCCTTTTCTTGGGAGGGAATGTACCTTTATGCCTTTCATTTTTTCACACTAATTCAGAAAGTCCTTCTGAAAATCCAGAAGGACAAACCCAAAATCCTGTTGGTGACCCCATTTTGGCTAAGACAGCATTGGTTTCCCCTCCTCCACTTACTAGCCAAGGGCAATCACCACAGGTTACCCCACCGACTAGACCTGCTCACACAGGACAGGGGATCCTTACCCCACCCACAGGTGAACAACCTGAAACTGACCTTATGGATGATAGGGTTCTAATCCCCTACAGACACCTATATTCAGAGAATGTACTCAATGTTCTGCAGGAGGCCAGAAAACCTAGTACCAGGAGAAACTATGTATCAAAGTGGCGCAGATTCTCCAAGTGGTGCCACAGGAAAGACCAGGACCCTGTGATTGCTCCTATACCCATGGCCCTATCCTATTTGTGTGAACTACTCCACTCAGGACTAACTTACTCCTCAGTCAAAGTCCACCAATCTGCCATCTCTGCTTGTCTGCCCATATCACCTCCTCTGGCTTCCAGACTGGAAGTCAAGCTCTTTCTGAAAGGAGTTCTTCATATTAGACCTCCCAGGAGACAAATTTCCCCTCCTTGGGACCTCAGTTTCATATTAGAAAAACTAACGTTACCACCATTTGAACCAGCTCATTCAGTTTCCCTGAAACTATGCACCCTGAAAACAGTTCTGCTAGTAGCCCTCACCTCCGCCAGGAAGGTATCAGAGACACAAGCCCTAATAGCTACCTCTCCTTATCATGTTTTCCACAAGGACAGAGTTGCTCTCAGGACCAACCCTTCCTTCATGCCCAAGGTAGTTAATGAACTTTCATTAAATCAAACCATTAACCTACCCGATGTTCATCGTGTTACACTGCTGCAGTCATTACACTTGGGTTATCCTGCCGTCAGGCGGTCCCGCAGTCGGCCAGAGTTCCAAAGTCTTGGTCTGGCGTCGGTTGCTGTTGCCTCCTCCCTGACGCCAGTGCAACAGGGGTATATAAGATGCAGCCGACGCCATTTTCTTCAGTTTTTGTTGCCGCGCGGTGCCCGAAGCAGAAGCAGTTTGCAAGTGCCGGTCGGCCGACTCCTGAGATTTTCATTCCGAATCCAGAACCGAAGTCTTCAAAAAAGCTAAGTACCCCATTGGGAAAACCTTTTCTTCCCTCAGACCGATGTCAGTAAAAGTTAATAACTGTATTTCTTGTGGGAAGCAAATACTTCATAAGGATTTCCACTCCTATTGTATTCCATGCCTAGGCCCTGACCACGACGTCACTGGTTGTCGGTTTTGTGCTAGGTTTAACAAGCACACTATTAAACGTCGGTTTGATTTTGCCCGACATTATTTTGGCAGAAAATTCAATTACACCATGCCATCAGAAATTCCGACGACCGCAATGCATAAAAAGCGCAAGGACAAGGACAGGCACCCGAGGCCCAAAACTGACGACGAGGCCTCTTCTAGGCCATTCACCGGTTCTCCGGTTTTCAGCGAGGCGCCTACGCAGCCCCTGACGACTGCTTCCACAGAACCACAGACCGCCGCCGACTCCCACGTGGAGTTGGCTGGGCCTTCGGACACACTAGGTCTTCAGCTTTCCGATCCTAACCCTACAGAGGGAACCGAAGTAGCCGAGCAATCCACAGCTACAGAGGGTGTTTTCAGACCTACCCAGTTAACCATTAACCTTCTGCTAAGTCTAAGCCCCCCTTAAAAGCAAAGAAACAGACACAACTCTCTCCAGGACAAGCTTTCATGCCTAAGAAACAAATGCAAAAATGGCCGAGGACCTAATCACCCTGATCAGGGGGTCCCATCTCCCTCCTGATAAAAGGCCCAGACAGGATGCAGACTATGAATCTTCTGACCACGTGTCCATTTCCTCAGACTCTTCCTTGGACCTAGGATATTCTTTACCCCCTTATGAGGATTCTGATGCTGAGGAATCAATTCCATCAGCCTTTCCACCTGAGGATTACTCCTTTGGAGAGACCTTACATACCATGAGGGAACATTTCCATTGGGAAGGCCAGGATTACTCAGAATCCAAGAAAAGGCTCAGAGACTTCCTTTTATTGCCTCAACACAGACCCCTTGCTATCCCGCCAATTTTAGACATTGTGGATGATATGTACACTGAATCCAGTTTAAACCCTGACTCCTTACCTTACCCCCAGCCCCAGTTAAACCTGATAGATATTAGAGTCCCTGACTCACAAATTTCTGTACAAAAGCCCTATTGCTGACTCTTGAAACTATTTCTCAGGGACCCAAAGGGATTAAGGCCTCATCAGCAAAAAACCCAGTCCCCTCTGACAGAGACTCCAGAGCATTAGACAGATGGGGAAAGAAGGTATATACGTCTGCAACTTTAGCAAAGAGAGCCTTGAATTACCAGTTTCACATGCTAAAATATCAGCAATTTTTGATGTCTCAGTTCAAACAAAAGATGCTTCCAAATACAGATCCTCCTAACCCAAAAGAAATGCAGGATTTATTGCATGCAGCTGAACAAGTGGGAAAACGTACTTTGCAATGTGGTTTTGATTCCTTAGAGGCCTCCTGTAGAGCAGCAGTTACAGGCTCTGTCATTAGAAGGCATGCTTGGTTAAAAGAACATACGTTACCAGATCATGTTAAGGTGAAATTACTGGATGCACCTTTTCAGCGGGATGTGCTGTTTGGAGTTAAGGCAGAGGAGGTATTAAAGAAGATGGGAGGATAAGGCAAAATCTATGCAAACGGTGAAAGATTTCTTACAGGTTCAACCTCCTCGTTTTAGCAGAAATTGTCCGACAAAGAATTGGTCCTTTCCAGTCACAGATAGACCTCAAAGGGGCAGATACAGACGTCCAAGAGGTAGAGGTCAGACACAAGGCCCTTACAGGCCTCGACAATGGGGTACATCAGGCCAGAAAGAAGGGGAAGACAGGCCTCAACCTTATAGAAAACCGCCTCAATGACTTTCCACTGCAACTGCCAAACAGCTCTCTCTTGGCAGCCCCCTTAGGAGGAAAACTGGCACTTTTCTATCACAACTGGCATTGCATCACCAAAGACAAATGGGTTATCAACATTGTATCTCAAGGTAACAAGTTCCATTTCCGCACCCTGCCAAGGCTAAAAGGAATGCCAAATCTGCCACCAAATCAATGGGCAGAGGCTCAAAAACGAATTACAGCACTCATGAGCATGAGAGCTATTCAAGAGGTACCACCACAGGAACAAGGACAAGGATTTTACTCACGACTCTTTCAGGTTCCCAGAAAGGACAAAGGCTGGAGACCCATTCTGGACCTTTCTTCACTAAACGCTTAACTAGATGTTCCCAAATTCAAGATGTTGACACTACAGCAGCTTCTTCCCATGCTGGGCAAGAAAGCTTGGCTTGTGACTTTGGACCTCAAAGAGGCATACCTGCATATGTCTATCAGACAAAACTGCAGAAGATACCTCAGATTTCTAGCTGGTTCAATGCACTGTCAATTCTCTGCACTGCCCTTTGGCTTATCTACTGCGCCCAGGGTTTTCACAAAGTGCCTGACACCAGTAATTGCATTTTGCAGGCAAAAAGGAATTCAAATTTATCCATACCTGGACGACTGCCTGATTCAAGCAGAGAGCAAGGACATTCTACTAAAGCATCTGGCGTACGTAAAAAAGTTAAGTTGCCTGGGGTACACAGTAAACGAAAAGAAATCAAAACTAGTGCCCTCACAACAGATAATATTCCTGGGTGCCAGCTTGAACACAATGGCCCAGATGGCTTATCTCACGCCAGAAAAGCAAGGACAACTGACTCAATATTTTTAGTTAATGGCAAAAAAGACCCAACTCCCTGCAATAAAAATTCTGCAGGCCTTGGGCTACATGGCATCTTGCATACTACTAATTCCATATGCCAGACTACATATGAGGAAACTACAGTGGTACCTAAAGAGCGTATGGTCTCAACACTGTCAAAGTCTGGAAACAGTTATGCCACTAATTCCTTGCCTACAGCAGGAGTTTCGATGGTGGGCACAAGCTTGTCACTTCAACAAGGGACAGCCTTTCACTCAACCCACAGCCAGGCAGACACTGACAACAGATGCATCGGATTACGCCTGGGGAGCACACATGGCAGGAAAATGTATCCAGGGCAAGTGGCCCACAGAGCAAAGACATCTCCACATCAATCAAAAAGAGATGCTAGCTGTACAATATGCTATCATAGCTTTCAAGGACCTACTGCATCCAGGACAATTGCTACTAAAGACCGACAACACCACAGTTATGTGGTACATAAACAAGCAAGGGGGCACACACTCCTACCCCCTCTGCAGACAAGCCATGACCTTGTGGAACACAGCTGTAAACTACCAAGTTCATCTGCAAGTGCAATTCCTGCCAGGAGAGAAAAACACACTGGCAGACGATCTAAGCAGAAACATTATGGACCCACACGAATGGGAACTGAACCCACAAATATTCAGAATGATAACACAAAAATGGTGGAGCCCTGACATAGATCTGTTTGCTTCCCAAAGAACTGCCAATTACAGAAATTCTGCACAAGGAGCTACCATCCACAAGCATGGAAAGTGGATGCCCTCTCATTCAGCTGGAAGAAACTACAGGTATACGCTTTCCCTCCTTTACCTCTCCTTCCAAAGGTACTCATAAAAGCCAGGCAGGAAGAGCCAAAGATGATCCTGATTGCACCCCAATCTTAAAGAACTTAGCACAAGAACCACCCTGGAGTTTGCCTCAAATCCCACAGTTGCTGACACAGCACAACAATCAAATACTTCACAGCCAGTTAAAGACCTTAAATCTAGCTGCATGGAAAATTCCTTAGTCAAGCAAGCAATGCCTCTCTCCAAAGCTGTTATGGATGTCATTCTGGAGGCCAGAAGGCCTAGCACCAGGAAAGCATACTTGGATAAATGGAAGAGATTCTGTGCCTGGAACCAAGCGCACAGCCTTGACCCTCTTGTCCCAAACATTCCTCAGATACTGCAATACTTAACTGAGATGCTGGACAAGGGCCTCTGTTTTTCATCCATCAAGATCCATGCCTCAGCTATCTCTGCTCATTACACCATGGATAATCCTTTGCTCAAACAGTACCTCAGAGGGGCTAAAAACATAAGACCGCCCCGTAGAGCACCAACACCAACTTGAGACCTCAAGTTTGTTTTGGAAAAATTAACTTTACCTCCTTTTGAGCCAGCTCAGAATTAAAATACATCTCTTGGAAATCTGCTCTGCTACTGGCAATAACATCAGCACAAAGAGTTTCAGAATTACAGGCACTAATGGCAGTGGAACCTTTCCTCATCTTCCACCAGGACAGGGTGTCTTTAAGAACTAACCCTACGTTTATGCCAAAGGTGGTATCAAGTGTGGCTCTAAACCAAACTATTCACTTGCCAACTTTTTATCCAAAACCACAGAACAAAGGGGAGAGAGACTACTACATTCTTTGGACATTTACAGACACTTACGCTTCTACTTGGACAAAACCATAGCTTTCAGAAAATCTGAGCAATTATTGGTAGCATGCGCTGCAGGAGCACAGGGAAAAGCCATTTCAAAGCAGACTATTTCAAAATGGATAGGACACTGTATACGTTTCTGCTATACCCACCATGGGAAAACCTGTACCTAGCAGCATTCGATCTCACTCCACCAGGGCAACAGCCACTTCAACTGCCTACCTCAGAGGAGTACCTACCAAGGATATTTTGGAAGCAGCAACATGGAGTTCTGTGCATACCTTCACCAAGCATTACCATTTGCCTTTATACTCCAAATCCAGAGCTGGCTTCACCACTGCTGTGCTGCAGGGCCTTATAGCCACCCCTAATGCCTTATAGATCCAGCCTCCCTACCTCAGCTTTGGGATTCCACCCAAGTGTAATGTCTGCAGCAGTGTAACACAGTGAACATAGTACAGTTTTGTACCTACCATAAATGTAGATGTTCGAGTGTAAACACTGCTGCAGTCCAGGTTATCCTCTCTCCTTCCCCTCTTACTTTCTGGTACTTACCTAGGGCATCTACCCTTTATTACCTATGGGGAGTATTTGCTGGTATCTAAAAATGATTGTTTGCTTTTCTTCTGTATTTTTTACTAGCAATTTGAATTGCCTACCTATTTGGGGGGCACCTGACATCGGGGGCAAGAAAAACTGATGAAAATGACGTTGGCTGCATCTTATATACCCCCGTCGCACTGACGTCAGGGAGGAGGCGACAGCAACCGACGCCAGACCAAGACTTTGGAACTCTGGCCGACTGCGGGACCGCCTGACGGCAGGATAACCCAAGTGTAATGACTGCAGCAGTGTTTACACTCGAACATCTACATTTATGCTAGGCACAAAACTGTACTTTTTCTACCCTCGTTCACAAAATTCCTTGGAGAGGACTCTTCATTCCTAGGATGTACACAGGCAATTCAGGTACTACCTAGACAAAACCAAATCTATTAGAAAATCTTACCAGTTATTCATCTCCTTCCATCCCAGAGCCCTAGTGAAGGCAGTCTCCAAACAGAACATTTCCTCATGGATCTCCAAATTCATTACCTTGTGCTATTCCCATCATGGAAAATCCTTGCAGGGTCATGTCAAACCTCACTCTACCAGGGCAGCTGCCTCCTCTACTGCCTTTTACAAAGACATTGACTTCCCCTCCATTTTAGAAGCAGCCACTTGGACCTCAGTCCACACCTTCACCAAGCACTACAAATTGGACATGGCCTCCAGAGCAACAGCAGGCTTTGCCAGGTCAATTCTCCAAAGCCTTGGTGACCATGGAAACCACTTCACCACCCAGGTTCATACCTAAATCTCTGGTAATCTCCCTACTGTTATGAATACTGCAACATGAGAATAGAATGAAATAGAATAGTTGTGTAAGAACTTAACATAGCCTTAGATGTCCTTCTCTTCCATGTTGCAGTATTCAGTTTCCCCCCACCTACCCCCTGTACCTTTCTTAACTAGCATGCCATGGCCTACCTGTGGGGATGTAGTCATTCTCTTTCCCAGTCTCCACACTAAACACAGCCAACCTGCTGCCCTGGGCCTGGCCTACATGCAAGACTAGGGGTCTCCAAGTAGGAACCTCTTTTAATCCACAGGAGCACTACTGTATGCGGCAGTATATTCTGAAGAGGGTACGTGGAGAAGTCACTTTTATACCCAACATCAGTTTATGGCCCTGATAAGGGGCGTCACATGTACCGTCCTGAACAAAGACTTTGGTATACTGGCCGGACAGTGGCACTGCAGGCAGCAACCTCCCTACTGTTATGAATACTGCAACATGGAAGAGAAGGACATCTGAGGTTATGGTAAGTTCTTACACAACTTTTCATTCTCTCACCTGCTTCAGATGGAAAGGGGAAGTTTCTACTGCTGCCTCAGCATGCGTACCTCCTCATGCTTTTTGGGGGATCTCCAGAAGACTTTTGTTTTTTTGGATTTATAGTAAAATGATTACTTGAACATCTGTGAGGAAAATGCCCATCACAGAAGTATAGGGCATATCCTCCCCTGTTAAAATTAGTTATCATACTTGCAGATGTCAGATTCTTATAAAGTGTTTTGCAACTAATGTCTTTAGATCAAAATATCACTAAATATTTTTTAAGAATTCAGACCCTGTACTATCATCGTCAGATGTAAACCTATCCTGGCCTACCTAAGCAAAAAAAAAAAAAAACTTAGCGGTCATTCTAGCTAAGTCTGCCATGTCCTTGAACTCGCACACTATTCTTATGGATTTACCTTCAAAAAAGAAAGTGAAGAAGCCAGGGGAGGCAAGGAAATTGGAAGATTTTCCTCAGGATCTTAGGTCCAAGGGTATCATCTCTGCAAAGCTGCTTGACCGAGAAACAGGAACCCAGGGGCCAGCCCCTCAGGGCTACCATATCCTCTGTGGCATTCCATTGTAAAAAGACCCAAAACTCTGAGGTCTCCACCAAGCAAGAACTTCCACTTGGTGGGTAAGCTGTCCCTATCCCTCTTCCTGCCTTCCTCCTCAAACTGGGCTAAGATAGCACATTGATTTCTCCAGTTTCTACAAAATTTAAAGCCTGATCCAGCACAGCTATATGTGTCTGGAGTTCAGCTTTGCAAAAGAAAAAGTGAACATTCTCTTGTGGGGATCACAGACTCTTCGGATTCTAAGGAAGGAGAGGAAGACCTGGATTTTAAGAAACAAGATGTACATCCTCCTCTCCTATGATACAAATAATGTGGACAGGGTGGCTTCTGAGGACCTCTCCTTTAAAGATGCCTTGTCCTGAATGAGAGAATTCTTCCAATAGGAGACACTCAAGTCTTCCAGATTTCCTGAAAAGAGCCATGAATCTTTAGGGATTGGGTGCACCAAACCCACAAACAATTCCTGCAGTCCAGGAAGCTCTTCAAGATGTGTAGATACTGTTTCTATGGAGCTACATTCCACCTGCAGTAGTTCTGACCATTTGTACTAGGTACAGGACCCTTGTAAGTTTCTTCTTAAAAACTTTGTTCAAAACCAGCGATCAGAAGCCCTAAAGAAATGCATTGCAGTGTTGCTTGTGTAAAGATGGAACTAGTTTGGTGGACCCTAAACATGGATGCATCAAGTTAGGACAGGTGTGCTTATACATTAGAGCTAAAGGTGCAGAGCACACAAAACTCTTACAGAAAGAACTCTGTAAATAAGTTCATTTATAAAAACTGTATTCCAGATCCAGATGCAATGTCACTGGAATTTGTTAGAGGTAACACAAAAACTTGGTAGAGAAAACCACTTTATAAAGCAAAGCTTTCGGGCAGAACCCTTCTTCAATACTAAAACATAGCATCAAACATTTCACACTTTAAATACAGGTCATCAGTCACATGATCAGCAGCCAAAAGAAATCATGTGACCTCAAAAACAAAATAAAATACAGAGTATAAAACACAGAATGTAAACATATTATAAAACTTTAGAGCATAAGCGTCTATCCTATATAACATACATAATTCATGAACAATTACATCACAATTTGGTATTTTGTAGTTTAACTAGTATCGGTTTAAGGCTGACCATACTGTTCAAACCTGGTGGTGAATCAGCAGCAAGTCTCAATATCCATTCGTATTCCTTAGTCTCTAAATGGTTATTGATATCACCACCCCTTAAAGTAGGATATACAATATCAATCACCCTAAACTTAAATTTATGTTCATTACCAAAAATAGATTATGAATGGGAATTGGAGTGAACAGACAGTTACACATGTTTAGAAAAAAGATATTTTCTTATGACGTCTGGATTTTGGGGTGTTAAATTGCCAAACCACATTTTAATATATTACGGATATGTCCTCAGACAAGTTTAATATTTGTAGGGAGTGCTAGACAAAAAAACAAGAGGCTTCCCTCCTTAGCCAAGCTCAGCCTTTGTTATAAAACAGGGAAGTGTGCTATGAAATGTGAGTGCTCTGCTGTAGATGCAGCAACCAGGGCTGCTAGTACTTCAAGAAACATTCTTGGTGGAGAACCCAGTCCTGTCTGAGGATGTAAATGAATAGGTCCTCACTGACCCCTTCACAAAGAGTTGTTCTTCAGGCACCATGCTTATAATGTGTTCAAGAAGATAAAGGAGAAGAGGAAGACTGTGGAAACAGTGAGACACAAGTTCCATGCTCCCTTCCCCAAATATAGAAGAAACTGTACTAATAAGCAAGAAACCTTCTAAACTTCTACTGAAGGCAGGCTAAGAGGAAACAAGCATAAAATATAAAGGACATTTAGAATAAGAATGGCATTATAATTACACAGGAAGGATGGAAGCCCAAGGTCTCCACACACAGCAGGGAGCAGCTATGACTATAGTGGTCTCTTCCCCAAAACTCAAAAAGCCTCATAGTGGCCTTTCCTACCCTCAAACCCACCTTTCCATCAAAGCTACAGGATAGGAGGTCCCTGGCCTCTTGTACCAAACAAGAATTTTCAATAACCACAGATCAGTGGGTTCACAGGGAAGTCTCTGGAGGACACAAACTCCATTTTGTGACCAGTCCCCAAACAAAGGGAATTACATCAATAACAACAGATCATGGCCCCCCTCCAAAAAAAAAATATCCTAGCTGAAATGTTTGCCCAAAGTCCCTTAGAGTAGGTGCCACCAGACAAAAAGAAAAGGGCTTCCAATCAAGGCCCTTTCTGGTGCATGAAAGGGTGTTCCCTGGAGAGCGACTCTGGATCTATCACAACTAAGCAAACATCTGAAAATTTTAAAGCTGAGTATGCAGACAATGCAGGCATTGCTCCAGCTGCAGAGTCCTCAAGCACTGCTGGTCACACTCAACAGCAAGGATGCTTAAACCTTCATGTATCAATTTTCAAAGGACACAGGCAACACCTGAAGTTAGGACACGGGCAACACCTGACGTTTGTGGTGAGGGCCTGAATTACCAGTTTACATCTCTTCTCATTTGTTTGCCTACTGCTCCCAGATTGTTTAACAAATGTCTGGCCCTTGTGATAGTGCACCACAGAACCAAGGGCATCCATATTTATCCCTATTTGGACAATTGCATTGAGGTGTAATTTTTAGAGGAGGACCAGACAACTCTATATTACACCCTACAGTGCTTGAACAGCTTATGTTTCACTCCAAATCATCTAAATTCCAGCCTCAGCCCAGCTGAGAAGGCAGTACTCCTGGAGGCACTACTGGACACAGTTACCCGCACAACCCTTCTCCCAGTAGGGAAGGGTAAGGCTGTAACTAGCTTATTTCCAAACATGGCAGACTTACCCAAGTGGCCCAGGCAGATCCAGAAAATTCTAGGCTGCATGCCTTCAGTCTTCCTAATGGTTCCCTTAGCCAGATCACACATGAGCAAAATAGTGTTTTTTAAGAACAACTGGTACCAGTAGTCAGAACTCTTAGAGAAATGCATTGCATTTCTAGTTTGTGTGAAGATGGAACTAGTGTGGCGAATGAAACAGATTCAAAGAAATGAGGGCATGCCCTTCAGACAATGACCTCACAACCAGACTGTAACCATGGATGCATCAGGTTAGGACTGGAGTTCTTGTACCTTAGAACTAAAGTTGCAGAGTGTGTGGAACTCTAAGAAAGTCACTTCGCACATAACGTGTAAAAGAAATGTTGGTAGCTCTGCTAGAAACTTTGAAGGTGGTTATTAAGCAAACAAGGAATGACCTAGTCTTACTTCTTCTGAAAGCTAGCCATGCAGGCTTGTGATCAGCCCTTGGAGTAGAAGTTGCTTCTGAAAACTGTATACACACAATACAGGGAAGCCTCAACTAAGCTAGACCTTTGCAGAGCAACATGAATGGATGCTGTATAGAGAACAGTTCCTAGATACTAACAGCAGATACAGAATTTCACACACAATTGTTTATGCATTTCCTCCATTTCCATTGCTCACAAGGTCATTCAGAAGATCAAGGATGAGAGGAAATAAATGATGTTAAGTTGTCCCTCTCGCCTTCATTCTTGCTGGTTGGGTTCGTAGCCGACCTTCGGCTCCGACTTGGACATTTTCTAAAGCTTGAGAGCTGCTTACTGGCTCGAGGCCTCCCTATATCCCACAATGTCTGGGGCTAGACCCCCAGATCTCGTTTGCCGCTTCAGCTACGAGGTTACCCTTCACTGGCTCAGGTCGTGTTACTTTTTGTATTTGTAATAGTTAAATTGGTAGTGTATAGATTTCAAGTTTTTTTGTTAAAATTAGAGTAGTACTGTAGACTAGTCTTAGTTTTCCTTGTTTCTTCCGACCCTTAGGAAACTCGTTTTAAGTTTCTCCCCTCCCCCCCCATCTCCCAAGTAGGCGGTTTAAGTTAGAGGCTATCCCCTTCCCATATATATTGTTTTCAGTAGGGAGTAGTGTTTAGCCTTTCTAATATAATATCATAGTCTCTTAGCTTTTTTGTTAGTATAATGCATACATTTTTTGTGTGAAGGTGTGGGACTAGTGTGTGTGTGTGTGTGTGTGAGTGTGTGTGTTTTTTTACACTAGTCAAAAATTTTCGTCCATTGGTATTCCCTTTATTTCTATCATGTCGAAGGATACCAAGGTATCAGGGTTCAAGAAGTGTGACTCGTGCTGTCAGAAAATGTCTCTGACAGACAGTCACACTTCTTGTGTTTATTGTTTAGGTTCCCTACACCTGCAGGACTCTTGCTCGGTATGTCATGCCTTTAGTCCGAGAGTCCTGCAGGAGCGTAGGAAGAAGTTAATTCTCAGGGGTTTACTAAAACCCGAGGGGTGTCCGGCAAAGTCTCAGCCAGCTAAAACCCCTAAGCCCACCAAGCCGCCGGCTCCCAGTACAGAGCCGTCGCCAGGTGGAGCGTCTGCTTCAATTTCGGTTCTGGCCGGGACCGAAGTGTCAAAATCTCTCTCCGCTCCGACCTTGCTGTCGGAGCCATCAGGGAGCTGTAAGCGATCTAGATCTCCATCTTTGGAGTCGATTCACTCGGCTCTGGGATCACCCTTGCTACAGTCCGAACGGAGCCTCGAGGCTGTCCGATCATGACTTGGAGAGAGTGGTCAGTAGACTCCTCAAATCGCAGTCCCTGGCTAAAATGCTAACTAGCCCTCCTCATCAGGCTGTGGCTGCTCCTCTTCCTGAAGTAGTTCCTCCTCCAACTCCTCCTGTCAGTTCGGAGCCGGAGCTTGTTGGGGCTCGGATCCTGGACACGTCGGAGCCGATGCTTCCCCTTTCGGCTCCTTCGTCGGCTCCGATTTCTTCAATGGTTCCGTCCTTGGAGGGATCTGGGCGCCGAGACTCCCTCGTCGGCTCCGAGGAGGCGAGTGGCATTGGACCCTTGTCCAACCCCATTCTCCCTCTCGGAGCTTCGGCGCAGGTAAGCTCGGCTCCTACATCGGCTTCGGAGCCATCCCTTTCTGTGCCGGACAGGGGCGCCTTCGAGGTCATGAGGAGCGTGCTGACTTCTGAGTCTGCACCTCGATCAGCCCCTTCAGATCCTCCCCCAAGGGTGCCTGCTTTGATCTCTACCCCTCCTCCAGACCCCAAGCAAGGGGATCAAACGCTCCAGGTCTCCCCACTGGGTGTATCTTCCTCTTCCAAGGCCTCTCCTGAGTTTTCAGAGGAGCCCCCTCGAAAGAGGAAATGTAAGAGGAAACATGTTGACTCCCCAGAGTCAGTCACGTCAGATACTGACTTGGAGGATTCGGAAGGGTTCCCAAGATCCCCCTCTGAAGATGTGTCTTTCTCAGACATCCTTGAGATCCTTAAGCAGAGGGGGAACTGGTCTGCCCTTAACCCTTCTGAGGACGAGTCAGTATACTTGGATGCATTTGGTTCTCGCCCCTCCACCTCCTGGGTGTCTCCGCCTTTCGATCCATTAATGGAAGTGGTGGCTCGGAAGGCATGGTCAGCTCCGGACACACTGGAACCAACCCCTCGCAGGCCCACTAAGTTTATCACGGCCCCTCAAGATAAACAGTTTCTGACAAAGGGTGTCCCCGTTGATGCCATGGTGGTAGCAGCTGCCACGAAAAAGGAGTTGGCTGACACTTCTGTACCTGTCCATCCCCTTAATAAAGAGTCTAGGATGATGGATAGATATGGGAAGTGGATGTTTTCCTCAGCGACCTTCTCCATGCGGTCGCTGAACTATTTGTGCCACTTCACCCTTCTTCAGAGGGATCTCCTCAAGGAGCTAGGAGATACCCTGCAAGATCCATCAGCTGCGGGGGCTCAAGACAAGATAAACTCCCAACTGGTGACTCTTAATTCTATCGTTAACTCCTCCATGCGGTTCATTTCTTATGTGGCGGCTGATGGGGCGAGCAGAGCCACAGGCACAGGCGTGGCTTTGAGAAGGCATGCCTGGATGCGGTTATGTAACTTCGCTGACCCCTTCAAGGCGTCCTTCACCAACACCCCTTTTGATGGTTCGGCTCTGTTTAGACCTGAGGTGAAAGATACACTTACCAGGTGTGAGCAGGAAGGCAAGACTCTCTCTGCCGTGGGAGTCCGTTTTTCCACTCCCTCTAGACCATACCCTAAGGGTCAGAAGAGTGGGAAGATGTGGTTCCGGAAACCCCAGGGAGCCGTGCCTGACACACATGGCGAGTTTCCCTCCAGAGGCAGAGGAGGGAACAACAATAGATGCCGCCCGCGGGGCAGAGGGGGTCCGCAGAATCAGGGTAGCAGGGAATCTTTCTCTGACAAGCCCTTCCAGCACCCCTGAGGGGCTGCCCAGCTGTCCACCTTCGGAAGCAGTCGGGGGAAGTTTGTCGCTGTACCCAGAAGCCTGGCGTCTCATCACTTAAGACAAATGGGTACAGTCCATCATATCCGGAGGTTACAAAATCCCGTTTGTCCACACTCCCCAAAAATCAAACAACCCCATCCCAGATGTTCCACCCAGTCTAAGGGAACAGGCAGTACAAGAAATTTCAAGACTGTTAAAAAAACGGGCCATCCAACAAGTCCCAGCAGACCAGCAAGGATCCGGAATTTACTCAAAGTTCTTTTTGGTACCAAAAAAGACAGGGGACTGGAGTCCCATTTTGGATCTCAGCAGACTAAACAAGTCTGTTCAAAGAACGAAGTTCCGGATGGTCACGCTTCAGTCCATTCTACCCTTTTTGGGTCAGGACAATTGGATGTGCTCCATAGATCTTCAGGATGCGTACTACCACATCAAAATGGACAGGCGTTCCAGAAGGTTTCTCCGCTTCCGGCTGGGAGCCAGTCATTTCCAGTTCAGAGCCCTGCCCTTTGGTCTCACTACAGCCCCCAGGGTGTTCACTAAATGCATGGCAGTGGTTACCATTCACCTGAGATGGCAAGGATTCCAGGTGTTTCCATATCTAGACGACTGGCTCCTTACTGCTACCACCAGACATCAATTGCTGACAGCCAGGGATCATACCATACAAACATGCCCAACCTAGGTATCTCAATAAATTTCGAAAAGTCTGCATTATCGCCTTGTCAGTCTTTAACCTTTATAGGTGCAAGATTAGATACGAAAGATCTGTCCGCAAGACTTCCAGTAGAAAGAGTGGCAGACATTCGCCGACATGTACAAGTATTATTAGGATGCAGAAAGATTCAGGCCAGATTCATCCTAAAAACCTTAGGTCTCATGGCAGCAGCGATCATATTAGTTCCCCTGGCTCGTTTTCACATGAGGATTCTCCAGTGGATGCTTTTCACTCTTGTCTCACAAGATAATAATCACACAGTCATGCAAAGACCACTTGGCTTGGTGGATGGTCTCTCCAGCAGTACCCCAGGGCAGACCATTTGTCCTTCCTCCTCCAGTTGCCACTGTGACCACGGATGCCTCCCTGATTGGGGGGGGGGGGGGGGGGCATTTTCAGGGCAGGACTGTTCAGGGCACCTGGCAACCCCACGAGTACCACTTGCACATAAACGTCTTGGAGATGAGGGTAGTGCTTTTAGCGTTGCAAGCTCTTCAGAACTCTCTACCCACTGGGACCATTGCAATTCAGACAGACAATATGTCTGTAGTGTGGTTCATCAACAAGCAGGGCGGAACCAAGTCTTATCCCTTATGTCGAGAAGCACTCACACTATGGCAGTGGGCGATCTCCTCTCAACGGTTTCTGATGGCAATGCACATCTCTGGGAAGTCCCAACGTCATAGCGGACAGGCTAAGCAGAGCTATTCTCATGCCTCACGAGTGGTCTCTCAACAGTACAGTAGCGGACAGAATCTTCTGCAAATGGGGTCAGCCTTGCTGCGACCTTTTCACAACTCCTCTCAACAGCAAGTGCGACAATTTCTTCACCCTCTTCCTGGACACTCCCCCAGAGACGCTCTAGTTCACGATTGGCCCCAGGGACTTCTGTATGCATTCCCACCCTTTCCACTAATTCCCAAACTAATTCAGAAAGCTACCGTGCAGAATGATCCTCATTGCTCTATATTGGCCTCGACAAATCTGGTTCCCATTCCTGCATCGTCACCTTCTAGAACAGCCTGGGAATCTGGACCCAGTTCCAGACCTCCTGATCCATCAGTCGAGCAGGCTGCATCAGTCTCTTCAGTCTCTCAACCTCACTGCTTGGTTGCTCCACTTCCAACCCTAGCCAGGCTTCCCAGTATTTCCAATTCAGTGAGTGAGATTATCCTTTCCTCGCACAAACCTACAACCAGGAAGACTTATGCTAGTAAGTGGAAACGTTTCTCTTTCTGGGCAGAGGCTAGAAATATTGATCCCTTCACGGCCCCTGTCCATAACGTTCTGGACTTCTTAGCAGAGCTTTTTCAAGCGGGCTCCTCGTCGGCCACCATTAGAGTTCAATTAGCGGCAATCTCTAATTTCCATACGGGCTTGTCAGAAACGAGCGTCATGTCCCATAAGCTTTGCAAAGTCTTTCTGAAAGGAACAATCTTGCTCAGGCCTCCAGTCAGGGATCCCCCACCTCCTTGGGACTTAAATTTGATCCTAGCTTCCTTGATACTTCCTCCCTTTGAACCGGCAGCTTCCTGTTCCTTGAAATTGCTTACCTGGAAAACACTCTTTTTGGTGGCCATTACTTCACCGAGGAGAGTTTCTGAACTGCAAGCCCTTTGTGTTCGTCCTCCTTATCTAGTTTTCCATAAGGACAGAGTTTTGCTCAGGACTAATCCTTCGTTCCTTCCTAAGGTCCCCTCTGAGAACAATTTGAATCAATCCATCGATCTGCCAGTCTTTTTTCCAAATTTTTCCAACAAAGCTGAACACAAATTACACCAGTTGGACGTTCACAGGCAATTACGTGTCTATTTGCATAGGACTGAGCAAATAAGGAAATCGGATCAACTCTTCCTGTCCTATGCAGAAGGTAAGCAGGGTCGACCATTGTCTAAAGTTACCTTATCCAGGTGGTTGTCCTCTATTATTACCCTTACTTATCAGTTGAGTCATAAAGAACTCCCTGCTAAACCTAAAGGCCACTCTACTAGGGCTTTAGCTACGTTGGTAGATTTTCAAGCAAGACTACCAATGGAAGCCATTTGTGCGGCGGCCACATGGGCCACCCTTCATACCTTCATTTCACATTATAAATTGGATCTGGCCTCTAGGAGCAGAGCTGATTTTGGTTCCACTGTGCTCAAGACTCTGTTCCGATGAGCTACCCAGGACTAAGGTGCTAGGGACGCTGTCCCAACCAGCAAGAATGAAGGCGAGAGGGACAACTTAACATTAAGAAGTTATGTATCTGCCATAACATTCCATGTTAGTTGTCTCCTTCTCGCCTTCTTTCTTGAGTCCCACCCTCCATCCCCCTAGCCTAGATGGACCGAGAAGAGTTCTCCTACGAGTCTGATCACTGGCTGAGTCTTTACCATTTTATGTCCTCTACCTTTTTCTTCAGCCCTGTAGCTGAAGTCTTGTTATAGGGACAGTTGTCTTGCAGTTGTATCTTTATGGTGTTAAGTCTTCCAAACGAGATCTGGGGGTCTAGTGCCAGGCATTGTGGGATATAGGGAGGCCTCGAGCCAGTAAGCAGCTCTCGAGCTTTAGAAAATGGCCGAGTCGGCGCCAAAGGTTGGCTCCGAACCCAACCAGCAAGAAAGAAGACGAGAAGGAGACAACTAACATGGAACGTTATGGTAGGTACATAACTTCTTAATATTTACTGTCCTTTGCTGGCCCAGGCAGCATTAATTCTCCTATGTGCTGCAGCTTGCAAGCGATACAACGTTACTGTTGCCACAGTATATCAACTTTCTGATGTAGTGTAGAGGGTCTTTTATACACCAACCTGTTTACCCCGGGTTTAGTAGCTTGGAGGATATGACTTTACTTCCCTAAGTATACCTTTAGTGTAAGGACATGCGAAAACTCGTGAGAGAAACTGTGAGGCCTAGTACCAGGAAACCTTGCCTAGCAGAACAGAACAGATTTTTCCCCTTGTGCCAAAGGAGAAACCCACATCCTAAACAGGGAGATGCACCTACAATTCTTCAGTTCCTCTCTTAGTAAATTTTTTTGTTGTTGTTTAGCGTGCACCACTGTGAAGGTACACCTCTCATAGGTAGGTACTAGGCTATCAGCCCAAGGGCCTACGTAAGCCTAGCCAACAAGGTTCCCTGGCTTACGCCACCCAAGAATTTTCTACCTCTTGTTAGCCCCCCTTTCCATCCAGTCTACCTGTTGTGCAGTTTGTTAAGGACATCCTACATTTCAGACTCCACAGGCAGGCATTGGGTCTCATCTGGGACTGTAACTTTATGCTGGGGAAAAAAATGACATTGCCACTACTTAAGACAGTGGTAAATGCAATTTTAAAACTTTTGCCGTGGAAGCCAGCATATTTTGTTGCAGTCAAGTCAGCCAGATAAGTCTTAGAGCACCAGGCCATGATTTCCAAAGAACCTTTCCTGATGTTTCACAAAGGCAAGATGACCCTGTGCATCAACCCCAGAATCATTATTGAAGTGACCCTGAATCAAGTTACCCAGCTGGCAGTCCTTTTCCCTGCATATCTGAACAAAGGGGAAAGTTTTCTGCATTTACTGGACTTAACAGGCAACTGAGATGTTGCCTGGACAGAATCAAGTATATTAAAAAGACAGACAAATTGTTTTGTAGCTTTTGCTGAAAACAAAAATTATCAATGTCGAAGCAGACTATTTCTAAATGGGTAACCCACTGCATTGTCTTTTGTTGTAAAATTTATTGTAGGCCTCTACAAGGAAAGACCAGAACACAGTCTAATGGATACCACTACAGCAAACTTTCTAGAAAACTGAAAGGGCATTCTGTCTGAAAGGCAGTCCCTGTACTGCCAAGCGATTTTGTCCATCACATCCACAAACAGGCAGTGGTAGGAGCTCTGAGCATTTGTAGATTGCCAGATAAAGGGTAGTAGGAAACTACTACCCATATGCCAGTAAGGCAGTGTGTTTTACAAACGTCTTCAGTGGTAAAGGTAAGTTGAATTTGCACAACTGTACTTTTGACATTTTAAGTTCATAATTGCAGCACAAGAAGAACTTGAAACCATGGGTGCATACTACACAGGATTAAAGACATCGACAAAAATGAGAACTGATGTTGTCAATATTTATTCTATCCTCAACTGTTGGGTTTGGATCCGAACCTCGGGTCTGACTGTGCTGTTACTAAAGCTCGTGGTAACCAAAAAGCTCTCGAGCTTCTCCCTTACGCATGATGCACCAACCCGTAACATACCCCAGATCTCATTTGCCGCTTTTGGCATAAAGACAGGGTCAGCTGTAGCTCTCGAGTTTCAGTTGATGGTATTCTAATATGTTGCAGTATTCTAGGTGTGGGATTTCCTGCCCTCAGGCGACTCGTACGTCGGCTTCTATACAAAAGCATCAGCTTGGCTGCTGTAGTGTGCGTGGGACATCACACGTAGGGCCATAAACCAAGGGGCCTTAAATGTGATGTCTGCACACACAATCCTCAGAACTTTTCAGCCCCAGACGACAGTCACATTGTACGATCGCTTCTTGACAGACGTCACATCTTAAAGATAAGTAGCCCATTGGGTTTCAATCTTTCTTATTTTTAATGATTGTTATAGTTAATGCTTGGCTGTTTTAGCCTTTAGCTGATGTTAGGAAAAAAGGGAAAGTGCCAATGCAGGTGCCAGATACCCCACAAGGACGCTCATGACAGGTGTGTTTTTTTGCCTAGGCCGGGAACACGATCACTCCTCCTGCACTATTTGTCAATCATCTGTGCCTAATACCTTGCACAGCTGTCTAGCCGCATTAAATCTCTACCTCGAGAACAAATGCCTCAAACGGTTAGCCCTTAGGATGGATCCTGCATCAGAGGCCGCACCTGAACCTTCATGCAAGAAGGTCAAGTTTCCTAGGCCTTCTTCGCCTGCCGCTCCACTTATCAACATACCGCCAACTGACTATCTAGGGGTTGAGGCGCGCTCGGAGGATCCGTTGACTGCAGCGATGTCCCTCGAGGAAGCCATTTCGCATGCGACGACCGGCACGTCCTAGGAGCTCACTCAGGCATCAACAAGTGTCGAGGTTGAGGGGGAACCAGTTTTGGTGGTACCTCCGGCAGGGATCCAGACTTCGGATGTGCTAATCTCCAGACATGACGCCAGACCACTCTACTTCCTCTCCAGCCAAAAAGAAGCAGAAAACTAAACATACCTCCTTTTTTTCAGTAGTCACACCGGATTGGCCGGCCTTCATTTCCTCTCTCACGCAGGCCTTCATTGGCCCTTAGGCTTTCAGCCTCAGCCACTTTCACCCTGCCTCTTCTGAACCCTAGGCCTGTCTCTGCTTTTTCTCTCCCATCCATAACCCCTCAGGTCAGGGAAGAAGAACATGACTCTTCTTTCTCTTCATCAGAGGAGTCCATTTCTTATGTTTCCCAGATTGCCTCCCCCAGGAATATTACTCTCCAGATGAGGAATCTGTGGAGGGAGACTCTCCCCCTGAGGATATTACTTTTGGTGAGATCATCACCACGATTAAGGATTACTTGAAATGGGACACTTCCCAACTGACTGACATCCAAAAAAGGTACTTTGAACTGCTGCAAGTGGAATCACCCTCCCCTTCTGCAGTTCCCCCTGTTCTGCCTGTTTACTTGGATGCCTTCAATGCAGCCTCTAAGGCCCCTGACTCCCAGCCTATGGCCCCTAAGCATCCTGACTGCTTCTATAAAGTACCAGAGGACCACAAATTCTTAGTTAAGCCACCCATGGCGGACCCACCACAGCAGATAAGCAGTCTAGACTGCTGCCCTCTGCCTCCCTACTACCCACTGACAAAGACAGTAAGTACATGGATAAGATGGGGAAGAAGGTGTACACTTCTTCAACTTTGGATTTCATAGCTATAAATTGTCAGACCCACATGACAAAGTATGCATTAGACTTGGTCTCTCAAGCCTCCTCCATGCTGGCTTCCTTGCTTGACAGTCCCAGTAAGACGGACATTTCATCGAAACTTTCCTTGGCCCAACAGGTAGCCAGGCACTCCATAAGGTGGAGCTATGATGCTGCAGAAGCATCTGCAGCATCGTAGCTGCAGATGCTTCTGCAGCATCATAGATTCTGCAGAAGCATATGCCAAGTCTGCAGCATCTGCTTCAGCCCTCAGGAGGTACTCATGGCTAAGACTTATGAACCTCCCCAAGGACTTCAAGGCTAAAATCCTGGATGCCCCTCTGGACTACAATGTGCTGTTCAGAAAACAATCTGCTGAACTTTTTAAAAATCTACAAGAAAAAAGCAAAGAACTCCAGGACATTAAGCACCTGCTGGTGTCGCCCATACCCAAGTATTACAGGAGTTACCCTACTAAAGCCACATTTGTAAGACGTACTCCACAGCCCTCCTCTTCCAGGTCCAGGAGAGGGGCCATAATACCTACTAACTCTAGATCCTGTGTTCCACCACAGCAACCCAGGCACCCCTTTCAGAACAGAGGATGCCTCAGTAATGCGTGACGGCTTTGGCCACCTCCCCCTCTTAGCTCGCCTTTCCCACTGTCTCCCCCTTTGGCAATCCATCACTTCAGACCAGTGGGTCTTAAACATTATCCAAAAAGAGTACTTCCTATCCTGGAAAGAGAAGACACCCAGAAGAGGCATCCCTTCCGTCCCAAAAACCAGGCCCATCTCATGCCATAAGTTCTGGCAGATCTTCTACAGCTAGGCACCATAGAGCCCTTTTCTCCAGGACAAGAAGGAAAAGGGTTTTACTCCTGTCTCTTCCTGATCCCCAAAAAAGATGGCCTCTGGAGACCCATCTTAGCTCTGTCCTTTCTAAACCTGTCTTCAGGTACCCTCCTTCAAAATGCTCTCTCTCTCCCCACCTTGCTGCCTCTCATTCCAGCCAAGGCCTTCATGGTTACCCTGGACCTAAAAGAAGCCTACCTGCACATACCCATCAGGAGTTCCCACAGACAATTCCTGCATTTGTCTGACCCTTCCTCTCATTTCCAGTTTACTGTCTTGCCCTTTGTTTATCCACGGCCCCCAGGGTCTTTACAAAGTGCCTGGCCCCAGCCATTGCCTTCTGCAGAACTCAAGGGATACAAATGTACCCTTATCTGGACGACATCCTGATTCTGGCATACTCCAGGGATGGTCTACTAAAGCATCTACATTTCACCATGTCCCTTCTGAAGAACCTAGGATTCACCATCAACCTCCCCAAATCCTCTCTAATCTCAAGCCAGAATAAAATTTTCCTCAGCTGCAGAATCAGAACAGACACAAAGAAGGCCTTTCTACCTCAGGACAATGTTCTGTTTTTAACTTCCCACTTCCAGGAAGCTCTAATATCCCGAAAGGTAATGGCAAGGCATTTTCTTCGCCTCCTGGGTTTGATGGCAGCAACCATCCCCATGCTACCTCTGGCAAGATTGCAAATGCGCAAGCTGCAGTGGTTCCTGAAGAACACCTGATCCCAGCACCTACATCCCCTAGAGCAGGCCATCCCCCTCCTTCCCTGTCTGAAAACAGAAATCAACTGGTGGATCCAGCAAGTGAAATTGAACCCAGGGCTCCCACTACAGCCCCCCATCCCAACCCAAGTTATGCATACAGATGCCTCAGATGGAGGTTGGGGAGGAACTCTGGCCTCTTACAAGATTCAGGAAAAATGGCATTCCCCTTCTTCAGGCCAAACACATCAATTTCAGGGAAATGACAGCAGTTTTCTTAGCTCTACAGACCTTCACTCCCCTTCTGGTTCCAGGGGTGCTCCAGATTGTCACCGACAACACCATGGTAATGTGGTACCCCAACAAGCAGGGAGGAACAAAGGCCTATCCGCTGTGCAGTCTATCCCTGTTGATATGGGACTTAGCCTCCCGGCTCAACTTAGTCCTGCAGGCAGTCTACATCCCCTCACAGGACAACCACCAAGCAGATCTCTTGAGCAGGACTTCCTCACCTCATCACAAATGGATGCTGGACAGGGAGGTCTTCTTAGACATAGTCCACCGGTGGGGTGCTCCACAAATAGACCTGTTTGCCTCCCCCCAAAACAGGCAACTGCAGAGCTTCTGCTCAAAAAACAACTCCCCTCTAGCATTGAGTGGACACTTTCAGCATCTCTTGGGAGGGGAAGTTCCTTTATGCCTTCCCCCCATTCCCACTGATTCAGAAAGTCCTCCTGAAAATCCAGAAGGACAAACCAAAAATCTTTTTAGTGACTCTCTACTGGCCAAGAAAGTCCTGGTTCCCCCTATTTCACAAACTAGCCAAGAGCAATCACTTCACATTACCCTACAAGGTGGACCTACTGTCACAAGACAAAGTAACTCTCCTACACCCATAGTTACAGATGTTGTCTCTGAGTCTGTGGGTGAAAAACTTATGATTCCTTTCAGACACCACTACTCAGAGGATGTGCTTTCATTTCTAAGGGAAGCAAGGAAACCTACCACCAGAAAATCTTACCTGGCTAAATGGGAAAGATTTGCAAAATGGTATCTGCAAAAGGGAAGGGACCTCATCCGCCGAGGGTCCCCTGGTTCTAAACTACTTGTGTCAATTGATAAAAAAATTACCTTTCTTATTCTTCTGTAAAAGTTCATCTCTCTGCCATATCAGCCTGCCTGCCCCTGGAACCCCCCCTTGCTGGCCAGGCTCAACGTAAAGCTCTTCCTTAAAGGGGTCTTCCACATGAGACCACCTAGGAAACCTATCCCTCCGCCTTGGGACCTTAACTACATCTTAGAGAAATTAACCCAGCATCCCTTTGAACCTGCCTGCCCTTCCTCCTTACAGATGTGTACATGGAAGATGGTCCTTCTGGTGGCTATCACTTCAGCCAGAAGAGTGTCAGAACTGCAGGCTCTAATGGCCTGTCCCCCCTATACCGTCTTCCCCAAAGACAGGGTGTCCTTGTGAACCAATCCCTCCTTTATGCCTAAAGTGGTCAATGATCTCTCTGTCTCTTAACCAATCCATTCATCTGCCCACCTTTTTTTCCCTCACCCACTAACAAAGGGGAGAGGATACTGCACAACCTGGATGTCCACAGACAACTTAGATTCTACTAGGACAAGACCAGGCCATCAGAAGACTAACCAGCTCTTTGTCTCCTTCCACCCCAGAGCCCTGGGCAAGGCAGTTTCCAAGCAAACCATTGCATGCTGGATCAGGAAATCTATTTGCTTCTGCTACTCTCGCCACGAAAAGGATCCCCCAATGGGGGATCAAGGCCCATTCCTCTAGAGCTGTGGTCACCTCAAGGGCTTTCATGAAAGGCGTAGACACATTTTGGAAGCAGCCACCTGGGCCACTATCCACTAAGTATTACAAATTGGACAAAGTTTCCAGAGCTAGAACAGGATTTGCCAGGGCAATTCTGCAGGGTCTTGTAGCGCATTCTGCATCTACCAGCACCTTCTCATCCTCTTAAGCTGTGGTACGCTCCCACACCTAGAATACTGCAACATAGGAATAGAAGGACCTTCCTGTACTACCTACATTTCAGTAGGTCTCCAAGTTACACACCTGTAAACAACTGGCACTCCTCCTGCTGGACCTTATTCTCTGCCTGCTGGCCTTCAAGTTCTGAGGATTGTGCATGCAGACGTCACATTTAAGGCCCCTTGGTTTATGGCCCTACATGTGCCATCCCACGCACATTACAGCAGCCATGCTGAAGCCTTTGTAGAGAAGCTGACGTACGAGTTGCCTGAGGGCAGGAAATCCCATACCTAGAATACTACAACATGGAAGAGAAGGACATCTATGGTTATGGTAAGATTTTACACTATTCTTTCTTTAAGCAGATAAGTGATTTTTTTCTACAGAAACTTTATATTTCTACTAAACTTCTCTTATTCTTCTTATTCTTTACCGTCGTATCTTAGTGTACTGCTTTATTACCATTGCTGGTAGATTGTTTACTTCTGCTGTTCTTACACGCTTGCGTATCTTTAATTACCATTGTTGGTAATATTTTTCCTTTCTAATTTCATCTTTTCAAAAAGAAAAAAAATTTATATTTCTAGTATTTTTCTCTTATGTTTTGCTTTTTTGTTTATGTTAGTATGGCTGAGAAGGGTCTTTCCAGTTTTAAAAAATGTTTGTAGTGTGGGCACAAGTTAACTATCTTAGAAGCACATACACTCTGTGTTTATTGCCTAGGTCCACAGCACCTGCAGGAGGATTGCTCTATTTGTCATTATTTTAACCACAGAGCACTTGTGGACAGGAAAAATAAGCTTATTCTGAAAGGATTGCTGCCATTATGTTTCAGTGAAGCTATCACTGGGGCTCAGTCCTCCAATTCAAGTCTAAGGGATCAAAGTCTTCCAGGAAGAGGTCTAAATTGAATTCAAGGAGGTCTCAAACCTCTTCCACCTTGGATCGAAGTTAATGGATACTACATCCTCTGATCTGACCAAAAAACTTTCGGATCCCACTGTTCCAGATCCTGTTATTTTGCCAAGGACCCGATATTCTCCATCTGTTGATCCAGTGTCTTCCAGAGTCCTGTCCCCCTTTATAGAAAGGTGCCATTCAAAGTCTCCTTCCCTGGCTTCATCTCATTCATCCAGGAGTTTGACTGACGAAGATTTAGATAGGATGATGAGAAAGTTTCTCTCTGCGCAAATCCAGATGGGTGTGTTACTGGCTCCTACCCCTTCAGGTCTGGAGGCCCGTCCTTCAACCACACCACCACCTTAGACTCCTTCTCTGTTCCCTTTGATTGCTTCAGAGTTCCTGGATCTGAGTCTTCCAGGTCCGTCAGGCTTGGATCTGAAGATAATCCTATCTTCGGATCCAAAGCTAACTCTGAGTGCCTTAGCTCCGACATCTTTGGATCTGGAGGATTCTCAGAGGCAAAGTTTTCCTTGTTGTATCTAAGGCACTTGGGATCGACTCCGAAGGTCTCTGAGCCATCTCTGCACCTTGGTGCTTTGGCATTGGACATCTTGGCTCCAACTTCCTTCTCAGGGAGATTGCTTTCTGGGGGGAAGGAGACAGCGGTCCAGAAGCATGCTTTCTCGGTGCTGAGGTCTTCTCTTTCTCCAGGGCGGTTTGCATTCGAGGTTGTGAAGAGGGTCTTTTCTGCTCCAACAGGATTGACGGACCCGCGCCCCTCAGATCTTCAATCCAGCTCCCAAATGTTTGTCTGCTTGGAGCCTCATCATTCAACACCACAGGGACAGTCACCTCGAGACCTCCAGACTACCCAGCAGGGTTTCATAATCTCTTCTGTCATTTCCCTGGAGCACCCCACCGAGGAAGTCCGTAGGAAGAGAAAGTGCAAGAGGAGGCACATGGACTCTCCATAAGAGTCAGTCACAGAGGATACCGATTTCGATTAGGGTGAATCAGTGAGTCAGTCACCTCCAGAAGACGTCTCAATCTAATGTTGTTAATCTTCATTCATTCCTTACTGATGGGTGTCGATTCCGTCCTTGGAACCGAATTGGCTGTTATATCAAGCCAGAAAAACTCTTGAGCTAAGCTTTTACCCATAGTGCCCTTCTCTATACTACCTTAGATCTCATTTGCCGCATACTGAATAAAGACGTGTAAGGCCAGCTCTCAGCTAAGTCATTTAAAATGTTTCGAATTTTGTCTCTTGTTAAACCTTCCTTTTTGTTATTTGCATATACCTAGTTAGCCTATTGTTAGTTGCATACTTTTTGCTTATCTGTGTGAGCGTCCCTCTCTTTCTTTCCTCTTTTTTTACCAAGTTTGGTACTCTTTGTACCATTACTGGCCTTCCCTTAACCTCTGAGGTAATTCATAATACCATTGTTGGTATTCCCTTTTTCTCCTTTCCCCTCTACTATATATATATATATATATATGGTGTGTATATATATATATATATATGGTGTGTGTGTGTAAAACTCCTTTCTTCTTCTTTGTTGTTGAGAGTGTGTTTTCTGCGTTTTGGTCGTTATCTTTTGTGGCTGAATTATATTTTTTTGTGCTAGTATGTCTGAGAAAAAGATTATAACTGGTTTTAAGCATTGTGATCAGTGCGACAGGAAAATGCCTGATGTGGACAGCTATACAGTCTGTGTCTACTGTCTCGGGGTACTACACCTATCTGTGAAACCCCCCTTGTGACATTTGTAAAGCATTTAGCTCCCGCACGTTGGCAGAACATAAGAATAAACTTATGCTTAAAGGTCTCCTTATATCTCCTTTCGCGGAGGATATCTCTGAGGCAGAGGGCTCATCCCCTCCAAAGAAAGAACATAAAAAGTGGAGTAAATCCTTACCCTCTTCTCCTCACACTAATGAATCTAAATCGATGGAGCTGAAAGCAAAAATCTCAAAACTGGCACTAATATTCTTTGCACCGGGGCCTCAAACCCCCTCCATGGTGCTGTTTTCGGTTCCGGCACCTCAGTAGCCGACTACGGTGCCGCCCTCAGCACCTATTCCTCCGACTCTGACTAGAACACCGATTGTGACAACAATACCAACTTCCCTTTCGGCACCAAAAATAGTCATTCCAACACCGGTCACTTCCCCCCTATCTGTACATCATGCCGGTCCTTTGACCTTGGTGATGAAAGGTGAAATAACATTTTGGATCCGATATTCCCCCTCGGTGGATTCATTTTTTGGCCAACAATGCAGCCCCTTTCTAGAGTGTCCTGACTCCCCATCGGGGATATCCACCTTGCTCGTCCAGGAGCCTTTCAGAACTGGACGTAGTGAGGCTTGTGGATCAGCTCCTGGCAGCCAGAGGATTTCCAACGCCTTCTCACCTGGAGCTGATGATTTTTTTCCACAGACTCCCACGTACTTTCCACCTTCAACCTCCCTGGAGGTATCGGAGTCTTCGACACCGATGCCAACTCAGGTTCCAGCTTCTTGTGCTCCATTGGTAGACTTTACCATGGCCACCCTTTGGCCATTGACCCACCTGGAACCGGGCCATCCTCTGGATCGACACTGGTCTGTCGGCACAGTGATCCCAAGTGTGGCACCTGCTTTTTTCATGGCGCTGTCTACTATGGTTCTGGTTGCTTTGGCGGAACCAGGTCCTCTCGTGGCTCCTTCCCTAGGATTGGGTCGGAGCTGGATGTGACATTGGTCCTGAGGTTGTCTTTCTCGGTTCTGGGCTCTCATCTCTGTTTGGGCTGACCTGTTTTCCAGGTGATGGAGAGGGCACTTGCCTCTGCAGGCTCCCAGCTGGTCCCTTCAGTGTCAGAGACCCATATATAACTTTCCTCTGAGCCGCAGTTGACACAGCCCACTACTCAAGGACACCGGGCATGGGAACCTCAAGACATCCTTCCACAAGGTGCCCACTCTGCAGAGTCCTGCTCAGATGTCCCCACCAAGGAGGAAACTCGCAAGAAATTGTGCAAGAGGAAGCACTTGGATTCCCCTGAAGAATCTCTCACCGAAGATACAGACTACAGTGAAGGGGAAGGGTCCTTGCGGTCGCCCCCTGAGGATGTCTCCTTTGGAGACATATTGGAGATCCTGAAGCAGCAGGGGGACTGGTAGTCCACAACCCCTTCCTTGGAAGAGTCTGTATTCTTGCAGGCTTTCTGTGCTTGGCCCTCTACTTCCCGGGTGACCCTGCTTGCAGATGACCTGGTTCAGCACGCCTGGAAGAGTCCTGATACCATTAAACCTATTCCCCGAGACCAGACAAAATTCTTTCTACTCCAGCGGACAGCCAACACTGGTCCTGTAGATGCTATGGTTGTGGCAGCGGCCACTAAGAAAGAGCTCACCAAGGAGAGCTCTACTGTCCATCCCCCTAACAGGGAGTCTTGGGCAGTAGACAGACTAGGGAAGTGGGTGTGCTCTTCAGCAACCTTTGCTATTTGGTCGCTGAACTGTCTGACACACTTTACCTGGCTTCAGAGAGATCTAATCTTACAACTCTCAGAAACCCTTGCAGGAGCAGTTTCTGATGGGGTACGTGACAAAGTTGCCTCACAGCTTGCCACCCTGGAATCTATCTCTAACTCCTCCATACAGTTGATTTCTCATTCTGCTGAAGGGGCAGCTAGAGCAGCGGGTGCAGGCATTGTCACGAGACTTCACGCCTGGTTGCGCTTATGTGATTTTGCAGATCCCTTTAAGTCTTTCTTTCTGAATGCCCCCATAGAGGCCTCTTCTCTTTTTGGCCCTAAGGTGAAAGACTTTAGCCAGGTGTGAAAAGGACAGTAAGACCTGGTCTGCTGTAGGCGTACCTTTTTCCACCCCACCCCCCCAGCAACCCTATTCTATGAGTTAGAGGAGTGGAAAGATGTGGTACAAGAAATCCCAGGGTCCTTTCTGTGACACACGTGGTGAGTCGTCGTCCCCCCCCCCCCCCCCGGATCAAAGAGAGAACTCAACCAGAAGACGCCCCTTCAGAGGCAGAGGGGGGTCCGTATAATCAGGGATCCAGAGATTCCTTCTCTGGAAAACCCTATCAGTGCTCCTGAAGAGCGGCCTGATTGCTTACCTCTGCAAGCAGTCTGGTGACTATTTTCTCTGCACCACCTTGCCTGGCAAATGATAACCACAGATCTTTGGGTGCAGACGATAATTGCCTGAGGTTATCACATCCCTTTCAACCTTTACCCAAGACCGCTAAAGCATATTCCCGACGTTCCACCTAGTCAAAGGGAAGTAGCAGCTCAAGAAATCCAAAATCTGCTTCAAAAAAGGGCCATCCAAACAGCCCCACCAGACCACATAGGATCCGGATTCTACTCCAGGTTCTTTTTAGTGCCAAAAAAGACAGGGGACTGGAGGCCGATTCTGGACCTCAACATCCTAAACAAATTTGTCAAACAAACAAAATTCCAGATGATCACGGTTCAGTCTATACTTCCTTTTCTGGAGAAAGATGATTGGATATGCTCGATAGATCTTCAGGATGAGTATTACCACATAAAAATGGACAATCGCTCCAGAAGATTACTCAGCTTCCAACTAAGAGCCAATCACTACCAGTTCCGAGCATTGCCCTTTGGTTTCTGTATGGCCCCCAGAGTGTTTACCAAATGCATGGCAGTGGTAACAGTTCACTTGAGACTGCAAGGATTCTGGGTGTTTCCATATTTAGACAATTGGCTCCTGACTGCCCCAACCAAGCATCTACTGGTTTCAGCCACTCATTACACTCTGCAACTAATGGAACACTTAAGGATAACAGTAAACAAAGACAAATGCAATTTGACTCCTTCTCAGAGACTGGAGTTCATAGGAGCAAATTTCTGTCCTGAATCTTGCTTAGTCTCCCTCCCACTCCACAGGCTGGAAAGACTCAGAGCTCAACTCCTAGTGATACTCTCTCAGGACAAAGCTTCGGCTCGGGCAGTCCTCCGACTGCTAGGGTCAATGGCACCATCAATAACAATAGTTCCTTTGGCAAGACTACCACTGGCAAGACTACACATTAGACTCCTACAGTGGCTTTTATTAACGCAGTGTTCCCCTTTGACTCATCCTATGTCCTTTCAAATCAGGATAACAAATCGATGCAAACAAGATTTAATTTGGTGGATGAAGCCAGAAGAGCACCTATGGAGTTGCCCTTTGTCCCCTTTTCAGCCCAAAGCCATAGTGACCACGGACGGCTCCCTGGTTAGGTGGGGGGCATTTCCAGGGAAGGACAGTCCAAGGCACTTGGCCACCTTGGAGACCAACCTGCATATCAGTGTTCTAAAACTGAGAGCAGTACTTCTAGCGTTGCAAGCATTTGAACCTGTTCTCCCTTCAGGAATGATTGCCATCCAGTCCAACAAAATGTCAGTAGTCTGGTACATCAAAAAACATGGGGGAACCAAGTCCTACCTGTTGTGTCGAGAGGCCATGAGAATTTGGCAATGGGCGATAGCTTCCAACCTCTTTCTAGTAGCAATGGACATTCCCAGGGATTCCAACGTAACTGCAGACAAACTGAGCAGATGCATTCTCCTACGTCACGAGTGGTCCCTCAATCCTGTTGTAGAGGTCAAAATCTTCAGTCATTGGGGCCAGTCTTGCTGCGATCTGTTCGTTCGCATCGCCTGTCAATCACAAATGCAGCAGCTACTTTGCCCTAATTCCGCCATAGGGTGGGGGGTCCCACAGGGACGCTCTTGTGCATGATTGGCACACATGACTTCTTTATGCTTACCCTCCCCTTCCTCTGATCCCACAGTTATTAAAGAAGGCTCTTCGGTTGAAAAACACCCTACTGTCCCCAACAAATTTGGTATCCCTTTTTTTGGCCTCACCTAGTACATCAACCGTGGATTCTGGAGCCATGTCTTGAATTGCTGTCACACCCACAGGGTTTAATACAGCTGAACATATTGAGCCTCAGGCTGACAGCTTGGTTCTTCCACTTCTATTAATTCTGGCTTCACCTGTGGCAAAGCAACCTATCCTCCCCTGTCCGCCACATTCTTCTGGCTTCTCATAAACCATCCACCAGGAAAGTTTATCTAAGCAAGTGGAACAGATTCATAATTTGGTATCGTAAAAAGGGAGTAATTCCTTTTTCGACCCCGCTTTCTGTGATGCTAGATTACTTATCCAACCTCCTTCATTCAGGAGCTGCAGCTTCAACTATTCGAGTCCGCTTGGCAGCAATCTCCAATTTCCATAACTGTTTCAAGGACTCTTCCTTGATCTCACACCACCTCTGTAAAACATTTTTGAAAGGAGTTGCACACATTAGGCCACCCCTTCAAACAACCAGTCGAGCCCTGGAGTTTGACATTAGTTCAACAATCCTTGACTCATCCCCTCATTGAATCTGCTGCCATTTGCGATCTGAATTCTTGTCCTGGAAAACATTGTTCTTGGTGGCCGTTACCTCAGCAAGATGACCTTCTGATTTGCAACCTTTTTGGATAAAACGTCCTTACATAATGTTCTATAAGGACAGAGTATCACTTCGGACTAACCCCTCTTTTTTACCCAAGGTTATTTCAGACTTGACCATTAATCAAATCATAAATCTACCAGCTTTCTTTCCAAATTTTTCTAACAAAGGAGAATATTAACTACATTTGCTTAACGTGAATAGACAATTTTATTTCGACAGAACTAAGTCATTACGAAAATCTGACCAGTTATTTGCATCATTCCCAGGACAAAGACAGGAAGATTGGGGAGACCTGTTTCCAAAGTTACTTTGTTTAAATGGTTGAGAGATTGCATTTGCTTCATTTATCAACAGAACAAAGCTTCCCTACCATCTAAAGTCAAAGTGCAGTCAACCAGATCAGTCGCAACATCTGTTGCTTTCCATGCAAGAGCATCTGTGGGTGACATTTGTGCAGCAGCAACATGGTCTACTTTTCATACCTTTATCACTCATTACAAATTGGATAAGGTCTCCAGGGGGAGAGCTTCGTTTGGTTCAATGGTACTCAGGAATTTTCTTCCATAGGGCCTTCCAGGAAACAAAGTAGCTAGGGACTCTGTCCCATCAGTAAGGAATGAATGAAGATTAACAACATCAGATAAAGAAGTTATGTTCTTGCCACAACGTTCCATCTGTGTTGTTGATCTTTATTCATTCATTAGAACCCAGCCGCCATCTCCCTCTGAAAGACTACTGGAGGTTCAGATATGGTCTAAGCCTATGATAGGAAAGTTGCACCGATAAAGCCTTGCTTTCTTTCTTTCTTTCTTCCTTACTGGCAAACTCGATCTGAGGTAATATAGAGAGGGAAACTATGGGAAAAAGCTTAGCTCAAGAGTTTTTTGGCTAGCATGACCTTGTTATAATGGCCGATTCAGTTCCAAGGACGGAACAGACACCCATCAGTAATGAATGAATGAAGATCAACAACACAGATGGAATGTAATGGTAAGAACATAACTTCTTTTTTGGAGACATTCTTGACATCCTGAAACAGAGAGGTGGTTGGACCCCCAGCAACCGTTCACCGGAGGAGTCAGAATTTCTTGAGGCCTTTGGAGCTGGCCCATCTACATCCTGGGTTACTCTGCCCACTGACGAGCTCATTGATTTGGTCTCTTAGTGGGCATGAAAGGAGCCTGACTCAGTTGAGCCAATACCTAAGAGGCCAGACAGGATTCTGGCTTCACCTGTGGGAAACAAATTTTGGGATAAGAGGGTGCCCATAGATGCCATAATGTTAAGATGTCTATCTCGCCTTCGTTTCTTGCTGGTTGGGATCGGAGCCGATCCTCGGCTCTGACTCGGCCATCTTCTACAGCTCGAGAGCTGTTTACTGGCTCAAGGCTACCCCTTATCCCCTGATGCCTAGCGCTAGCTACCCAGATCTCGTTTGCCGCTTCAGCTGCAAGGTGTCGTTCTTACTGGCTCAGGCTCGTATAAGTTTCTTGTTCAACTATTTTTTGTCAGATTAGTGCTTTTTCTGGAATTTTATTGTTTAAATTGTAGTCTGTAACTTGTTGTGTTAGTTTAGTGTATTGGTAGTCCTTCCCTTAGAACTCGTTTAAATTAGAGAGTTCTCCCCCTCCCCCCCACCCCTATCCCTTCTTGTAGGTTAGAGTTTAGTTTAATCCTTTCCTTCTTTCTTATTGTTAGGTAGCCATTTAAGTTAGAGGCTTCCTAGTTTAACAAAAAAAAAAAAAAAAAACAATCTTTAGCTGTAGTATACTGTGTGTTTTGCTTTTTGTTGTTAGTGTTGTGGTATTTTGTTATCGCTATTCGGCCTTTTGGCCAAAAATCAGTGTAGTATCTTACAGGTATTTTGTTGGATATGTCTAAAGAATCCAAAGTAAATAAAAATCCAAAAGTCACGCCCAGCACGTAGAGCACGACACCAGCGAGATGAACTATGAGGAGTAAAAATAAGCAAAAAGGTACGCTGGTGTACGGCAGCCAAATAACAAGTCACTTTAAAACACAAGATGTTGTAAAACACAAAATGTTCATATAAGGAAACCACCACGCTTGATGAGCAATGTGGAGATAAATCCTTTATTCGTAGTAAGCGCTTTCGCCTTTCGGCTTCTTCAGACTTTCAAACATTTGATTGAGTCCAAAATACAATTTAAATACCTTTCTGTCAAACACTATTGGTCAATTCATCAGTAAAAAATTTCTATCTTAAAGCGCTATACAGCTTCATTTAAAATACTGTAAAGCTTCATTTAAAATAAATCAGAATATTTACAGCATAAAACACATTATCATAGATTGTTAAAAATATATATATTCTGATATGAAAAACATGCTTTCTCTCAAATAAACATCTAACTAAATGTATATACATATATCTAAAAGGAATATATATATATATATATATATATATAAATGTACATAGACAAACAAATACACTCATATATTAACATTTCATGAAATAAATGGTGATAAAAAATCTATCTAAAATATGCTTTCTCAAGTCATATACACCATTAACATCTAAAGGAGACAAAATAAAAGCCTAAAAATAATGATAATATTAAGGCTGTGGCAGCCCATCATATTTAAACAGTATGTAGAACAAGGTTGTTCATTACGAAGAAATCTGCTTATCCTTCTTAGGAGTAAAGTGGTTCACTATATGTAACCTATACTAATAAACATAGTTAACAGACATCATTTAACCCAAACAATAGACATGAAAATGGCAATGTCAAGGGAATGAGATGTATAAAAGGAAATAAACAAATAGTTCTTAATAAATTCCAGGCCTTGATTAAACTAATGTTTGGGTACATGAAACTTTCTTCTTCTCAAGAATGGTTTCACCTGTACCTTATCATTCAGACCGGGATATTGATCAGCCCTGCATCTGATGATCCACTTCATTTCACTCTCCAGTGTATAGTTAATTATGTCACCCCCTCTTATATTAGTTTCAATTTGTTGAATAACAAAAAATCTAAAAGTATGTGTATCACCTAGTTCCATGTTGTGTTTGGCCAATGCATTAAACACCGAACCTACCCTTATGTGATACACGTGTTCTCTTATGCGTTCTTTCAAAGATCTATTGGTTTTACCAATATAGAACGCAGAGGACCAACATTATTAACTCATTAAGTAATGATAGAACCACTAGGAGGAATGTTTCATATACTGAGATAGTATTTAATGAGGATGTTGAGAATAATTTGAATGATTCTCGAACGAGTAAAGAGAAAGAGTCATCAGAGGCAGTGACATCTGCAACTACATCACATAATGTGAATGGTGATATGCCTAATGGCTCAAAACATGTGGAAACAGTAGTTAGAAGGAAAACTACCCTTAATGACGTTAATCAGTCACGTTTGAATTCTAATGAGGCTACACAAGCCCCTTTCCCTATAGCACAGAAACAGTATATAGGGAGAACAAGATCTATGAGCAGAGGCAGACAGAAAAGGAAAGGGTCAGGAGGGGAACACCAAGGACCCACACTAAAGAGAATGTGGGAAAGAACGATTCGTTAATAGTAAATTTATCTACTAAGGTTTTGAGTGTATATGAAGAACAGGTCCTGAACAAAGGACTGAGTTTTATTCCCACAAAGAGAAGTAATGTTGTTGACTCTATCATTGACACCAAAATGTTTATAAGGAATGTTCAACTAAAACTTGATTTTGGTAATTCAGATATAAGGAATAATACTTGTACTTTTCGGCCAAATAGTGTGTATATACCACAATTACACCCAATATTAGATGTATTTTCCAGAATGATTGAGAATGATATTTACACCCATTTTGAAGGAACATGTGATGTTAAATATAGACATAATTTGAGTTATAACCATAGACAAGCTTTAATGGGCCTAAGGAATGATGACACATTAGTCATCAGACCCGCTGATAAAGGGGGACCCATTGTACTTATGGATACTTCAGATTATGATAGGAGAATGCATCAACTCTTGAGTGACACATCTTTCTACTTGAATATAGATATGAAGATAGTGATAGACAAAGTATTTAAGATATATGACATGCTTGATGAGCTCTTAGTATCTAATAACATTACTAAGGAGATGTACAATTATTTTAAGGTTACCAACCCACTCATTCCAATCATACAAGGTCTTCCGAAGGTACACAAGTCCATTGTGGAACCTCCTATGAGACCGATTGTAGCCGGGCAAGGCTGGGTAACTGAACCCCTTTCAATATATACTGAGTTTCACCTTAGGCCCTTTGTAAATGATAATAGTACCATTTTAAGAGACAGTAAACAGTTCTTACTTGATTTATATGCCTATACAACACAATTGAATGATAACTCACATTATATATTAGTTACTTTAGATGTGGTGAGTTTATTTACTGTGATCCCCAATGATATAGGAATACAGTATATACAAGATTATTTTAGGAATCACTCTGACTTTACTCCTGAGAAAGTTGATCTCATCACTTTGCTTTTGGAGACAGTTTTATTGAACAATATCTTTATGTTTGGGGAAGATGTTTTTTTGCAGAAGGATGGCGTGGCTATGGGCACCTCGTGTGCCAATAGCTACGCCAACCTAGTTATGGCCCAATGGGAAGAAATTTTTCTATTTAAGCTTAAACTGTTTCAAGATCATGTAGGTCTGTACCGCAGATTTGTGGATGACCTCTTTTTTATTTGGACGAGTGACGTGGATACATTGTTGAGGTTTGTTGATTGCATAAATACCTCTACTAGTTTTTTAAAATTTACAATGACTTATTCCTATGATCAGATTTCGTTTTTAGATGTAAATATCTCTAGGCTTAGTAATGGATTGCTTAATACTTCAACACATAGAAAATTATGTCACAGGAACACCATACTTCACAGAGACAGTATGCACCCCAAACATGTTTTTAATAATGTTTTGAAGGGCCAAATCATCAGGGCATCAAGGTTGAACCCCACTGAAGAGGGCTACATGAAAGAGCTGAATGATTTAAGCACTAAGTTTGTACAAAGGGGCTATGACATAGAAACATTTGCACAAACAACCTCGGTAGTAAATAATCTTAGAGATACCACGGCTAAACCTTATTTTTCAGAACCTGTAATTGCACTTAATACTGACTCTTTATCTACACCAGACAATATTAGAGCTACTTTGTTCTTTACGAAGGATTCGTCCTATGTTAGACAAATTATGGAAAAGCACTGGAACATTTTACTTTTAGATAATGAAATAAGGAAGGTTGTAGGACCAAATCCGAATATTGTCTTTAAAAATCAGCCAAATCTTAGGAGATTACTTTGTAGACCTAGGAATAGTTTGAAAACAACTAGGTTAAATAAACAAAACATGAACACCATGCCCTGTGGAAAATGCAATCAATGCATGTACATTGAAGAAACATTAGTTTTTGTTCACCCTATTACCAACCACTTATTTCAGTTTCATACTAATACCAATTGTAATAGTTCGAATGTTGTTTACATGGCTAGATGTGAAGCATGCCCTGCGTTCTATATTGGTAAAACCAATAGATCTTTGAAAGAACGCATAAGAGAACACGTGTATCACATAAGGGTAGGTTCGGTGTTTAATGCATTGGCCAAACACAACATGGAACTAGGTGATACACATACTTTTAGATTTTTTGTTATTCAACAAATTGAAACTAATATAAGAGGGGGTGACATAATTAACTATACACTGGAGAGTGAAATGAAGTGGATCATCAGATGCAGTGCTGATCAATATCCCGGTCTGAATGATAAGGTACAGGTGAAACCATTCTTGAGAAGAAGAAAGCTTCATGTACCCAAACATTAGTTTAATCAAGGCCTGGAATTTATTAAGAACTATTTGTTTATTTCCTTTTATACATCTCATTCCCTTGACATTACCATTTTCATATCTATTGTTTGGGTTAAATTTATTTATTTTTTATTTTTATTTATTTTATTTTACATTTGTTAACCGGGCTAGTCTGGCTGGATACATTGTCCATTTTCAGCAGAGGCCCGAGGAGAAAAGCTCCATTAACAGACTAGTAAATTACAATAAAAAGAACAATAATCAAAATCACACTCAACACAGAACCAGTCATACATACAAGCAAATAAAGGACAAAGTTGTTATTGGTGCAGTGAAAAGCAGAAGTATTATAACAAGAAAAAAACAAAGGAGAGGCAACATTGTTTAGTAGTAATTGAATATAATACGACTGACTTGTAAGGGAGAAGAATTGAATTAGGCTGGCAGATAGAGAGTCAAATGAACTGTACACTATTTACAATTTGGGATAGAACAGCTTTTGCCAGAGCACTAGTATAGGAGCGAGATAAAAATAGAGTGGATTTGCATAAAGTTTGAAAAAGAAGAGATGACAAATTAGTAGATATAGCATCTAGTAGGAGCAAAAAGTGAAAGAGAGTATTGCAGGTGGGTTAGGATAGGGAAACCATCAAAGGTTGAGAACAACCAGTATGAGTGAGAAAAAAGGGGGAATTAGAAATAGGGGAATATATTGCTGAGCTCAGTCAGGATTAGAGCATGGGCATAGCCAGTGGGTTTGTAAGTGGTTTCTTGTTTGTTTTTTGAAAAGGTGAGATGAGCCTAGGGTGGTCAGGTGTATGGGAAGTTTGTTCCAATATGATCCTACAGTGTTGGCAAATAAGGAGTCACCTGCTTTATTGTGGGATTTGAGAGTAGTTACTAGAAGCTTATTGGCTGAGCGAAGGGAAGTGAGATTTTTATATTTTAAATGATGTCTGTTGACTGTGTTTATTAGTATAGGTTACATATAGTGAACCACTTTACTCCTAAGAAGGATAGGCAGATTTCTTTGTAATGAACAACCTTGTTCTGCATACTGTTTAATTATGATGGGCTGCCACAGCCTTAATATTATCATTATTTTCAGGCTTTTATTTTGTCTCCTTTAGATGTTAATGGAGTATATGACTTGAGAAAGCATATTTTAGATAGATTTTTTATCACCATTTATTTCATGAAATGTTAATATATGAGTGTATTTGTTTGGTCTATGTACATTTATATATATATATATTCCTTTTAGATATATGTATATACATTTAGTTAGATATTTATTTGAGAGAAAGCATGTTTTTTATATCAGAATATATATATTTTTTAACAATCTATGATAATGTGTTTTATGCTGTAAATATTCTGATTTATTTTAAATGAAGCTTTATAGTATTTTAAATGAAGCTGTATAGCGCTTTAAGATAGAATTTTTTACTGATGAATTGACCAATAGCGTTGGATAGAAAGGTATTTAAATTGTAATTTGGACTCAATTAAATGTTTGAAAGTCTGAAGAAGCCGAAAGGCGAAAGCGCTTACTACGAATAAAGGATTTATCTCCACATTGCTCATCAAGCGTGGTGGTTTCCTTATATGAATATTTTGTGTTTTACAACATCTTGTGTTTTAAAGTGACTTGTTATTTGGCTGCTGTACACCAGCGTACCTTTTTGCTTAAAGAATCCAAAGTGTCTGGATTCAAGAAGTGTGACTCATGCTGTCAGAAAATGTCTCTGACAGATGGTCACACTTCCTGCGTCTATTGCTTAGGCGCAGTGCACCTGCAGGACTCTTGTTCCATATGCCATGCATTCAGCCCAAGATTTCTGCAGGAGCGCAAGAATAAACTTATTCTGAGGGGTCTTCTCAAGCCCCAGGATTCACCGGCCAAGGCTCAGCCTGTGAAATCCCCAAAACCAACCAAATCATCGGCTCCAAGCTTGGAGCAGTCATTGGTTCAAACTTTACCGGCTACTTCGGTTCTGGTCGGAACCGAGGAGACTATCTCCCCATCGGCTCCATCAGTGTCTTCGGAGCCGTCGTGGAGCCACAAGAGGCTGAGGCCCCCTTCTTTGGAATCCATACATTTGGCTCCTCGGTCTCCCCTGCTGCAGAGAGAGTGCAGTCACAGATCTTCCCACTCCTCTCGGTCCTCTAGGCTCTCGGATCATGACGTGGAGAGAGTGGTCAGTAGGTTACTGAAGTCGCAGGCAATTGCCAAGATGTTGTCCGGCCCTCCTTAACAGGTGCCAGCTCCGTCCACTTCTATCGATATTCCTCCTCCGACTCCATTGAGCTCGGAGACGGAGATCGTTGTGGTTCGAGTTGTGGAACCGTCGGCTCCGATAACTATTTTTCCTTTGGTTCTGTCGTCGGCTCCGATTCCCTCGATGGTGCCGTCTGTCGAGGGATCTGGACACCGAGGCTCCTTCGTCAGCTCCGAGGGGGCGAGTGGCATCGGACCCTTGTCCGACCCCATTCTCCCTCTCGGAGCTTCAGCGCAGGTGAGCTCAGCTCCTACATCGGCCTCGGAGCCGTCTTCCTCGGTGCGGAGAAGAATTTCGATTTCCACTGAACCAGAGCCTTCTCTGCATTGTGGCAGGGATGCCTTCAATGTCATGAGGAGTGTTCTGGCCTCTGAGTCAGCTCCACATTCGACCCCACCGGCTCCATCCCCTGTAGTGCCTGCGTTAACCTCTGCTCCTTCTCCAGACCCCAAGCGTGGGGAACCGGCGCTCCAGGGCACCCCATTGGGTGTTTCCTCTTCTTCCGAGGCCTCCCCTGATCATTCAGAGGAGCCCCCTCGAAAGAAGAAGTGCAAGAGGAAGCACATTGACTCCCCTGAGTCTGTCACTTCTGATACAGACTTAGATGAATCGGAAGGGTCCCCGAGATCCCCCTCTGAAGATGTTTCCTTCTCGGACATCCTAGAAATGCTTAAGCAGAGGGGGAACTGGACTCCCCTAGCCCCTACCGAGGATGAGTCTGTATTCCTGGATACGTTCGGTTCCCGACTTTCCACCTCCTGGGTTTCTCCGCCTTTCGATCCACTCATGTCAGTGGTGGCTCGAAAGGCTTGGTCAGCCCCAGATACAGTGGAACCAGCCCCGAGGAGGCCCGGCAAGTTTATCACTGCACCCCTTGACAAGCAGCTCCTTACCAAAGGTGTTCCTGTGGATGCCATGGTGGTAGCAGCAGCCACAAAGAAAGAGTTAGCGGAATCTTCTTCATCTGTCCATCCTCCTAACAAGGAGTCCAGGACTATGGATAGATACGGGAAGTGAATGTTTGCTTCAGTGACCTTTTCTATGAGGTCACTGAATTACTTATGCCATTTTACCCGACTTCAGAGGGATCTCCTTAAAGATCTTGGAGATACCCTTCAGGATCCATCAGCCGAAGGGGCTCAAGCTAAAGTGGCTTCTCAGCTGTCGACCCTTAATTCTGTAGTAAACTCCTCCATGAGGCTCATTTCCTATGCAGCCGATGGTGCGAGTAGAGCTGCAGGTACAGGCATGGCCCTTAGGAGACATGCATGGATGCGGCTGTGTAATTTTGCGGAACCCTTTAGAGCGTCATTCACCAACACCCCCTTTGATGGTTCCTTTCTCTTTGGACCACAGGTGAAAGACACTCTGACTAGGTGTGAACTAGAAGGCAAGGCTCTTTCTGCCGTGGGAGTCCGTTTTTCCACTCCTTCCAGACCATACCCCAAGGGTCAGAAGAGTGGTAAAATGTGGTTTCGAAAATCCCAGGGAGCCTCGTCTGACACACGTAGCGATTTTTCCTCCAGGGGCAGAGGAGGAAACAACAACAACATACGCCACCCTTGTGGCAGAAGGGGTCTGCAGAACCAGGGCAGCAGAGAATCCTTCTCTGAGAAGCCCTTCCAGCATCCCTGAAGGGTTGCCCGGCTGCCCACCTCTGGAGGCAGTCGGGGAAAGACTATCAATGTACCCAAAAGCCTGGCAGAATTTAACACGAGACAAATGGGTACACTCAATCATATCCGGAGGTTACAAAATTCCCTTCTTTCAACCTCCCTTACCGTCAAGCAAATCCCTTCCAGATGTTCCACCCAATCTGGGGGACCAAGCAGTCATAGAAGTTTCAAAACTGCTAGAAAAAAGAGTCATCCAGGAAGTCCCGGCAGACCAACACAGATCCGGAACTTACTCAAGGTTATTTTTGGTACCAAAAAAGACAGGGGACTGGAGACTGATTCTGGATCTCAGCAGACTAAACAAGTCTGTTCAAAGGACAAAGTTTCAGATGGTCACGCTACAGTCCATTCTACCCTTTCTGGGTCAGGACAATTGGATGTGCTCCATAGATCTCCAGGATGCGTACTATCACATCAAGATGGACAGGCGCTCCAGGAGATTCCTTCGCTTCCGGCTGGGAGCCAGTCATTACCAGTTCAGAGCTCTGCCCTTTGGTCTCACCACAGCCCCCAGGGTGTTCACCAAATGTATGGCAATGGTCACGGCTCACCTGAGACGTCGAGGATTCCAGGTGTTTCCATATCTAGATGACTGGCTCCTTACTGCTAATACCAGGCATCAACTTCTTCAAGCCAGGGACTACACAATCACAATTTGCTCCCAGCTAGGCATTACAGTAAACTTCGAAAAATCTGCCTTGTTGCCCTGTCAATCTATTACCTATATAGGAGCAGACTTAGACACAAGGAGTATGTCCGCAAGGCTACCGCCAGACAGGATGACCACAATTCGACAGCAAGTACAAATTCTAATGCAGTGCAAAAGGGTCCAAGTCAGGTTGGTCCTTCAATCTCTGGGTTCCATGGCAGCGGCAATTCTTCTAATCCCTCTGGCCCACTTTCACATGAGACTCCTTCAGTGGCTTCTGTTCACACAGTGGTCTTTTCAACAGCTGCCCATGTCTCACATGATCATGATTACAGAAACATGTAAAAGGCACCTTTCCTGGTGGATGGTCTCCCCACTAGTGTCTAAGGGCAGACCATTCATTCAGCCCCCTCCGGTTGCCACAGTGACCATAGATGCCTCCCTGATAGGGTGGGACGGTCATTATCAGGGCAGGACAGTCCAAGGCACTTGGCAGCCTCACGAGTACCATCTGCACATAAACGTCTTAGAAATGAGAGCCGTGCTCCTAGCATTGCAAGCTCTTCAGGACTCTCTCCCTTCTGGGACCATTGCAATCCAAATGGACAACATGTCAGTGGTGTGGTACATCAACAAGCAGGGCGGAACCAGGTCCTACCCCCTATGTTGAGAAGCACTCAGACTCTGGCAGTGGGCGATTTCCTCCCAACGATTTCTGATTGCGACGCACATCCCTGGGAGGTCCAACGTCATAGCGGACAGGCACAGCAGAGCTATTCTCATGCCTCACGAGTGGTCTCTGAATCAGGTAGTTGCGGATCTGGTCTTCCGCAAGTGGGGGCAGCCTTGCTGTGATCTTTTTGCCACCCCTTTCAACAGCAAATGCAGCAAGTACTTCTCCCGCTTCCCGGACACTCTTCCAGAGACGCTCTAGTCCACGATTGGCCTCAGGGACTTCTTTATGCCTTCCCTCCGTTTCCTCTTATACCGAAAATCATACAGAAAGCTGTTTCCTTGGGTTGCAAAATGATCCTCATTGCCCCCTACTGGCCTCGACAGATATGGTTCCCATTCCTGCACCGTTACCTTCTCGAGCAGCCCTGGACTCTGGATCCTATTCCACATCTGCTGATTCATCAGTCAGGCGGGCTGCATCAATCCCTCCAATAACTCCAGCTCACAGCTTGGTTGCTCCTTTTCCAACCCTAGCCAGGCTTCCCAGCATTTCCCCGGCCGTTTGTGAGATTATTGTCTCCTCTCACAAGTCCGCCACTAGAAAGACTTATGCTAGCAAATGGAAACATTTTTCTTGTTGGGCAGAGGCTAGGAACATAGATCCCTTTTCAGCCCCAGTACACGAAATCTTGGATTTCCTAGCAGAATTTTTTCATTCTGGGTCCGCTTCTGCTACAATCAGGGTTCAATTGGCGGCCATCTCTAACTTTCATTTTGGGCTGTCTAATGTAAACATTATGTCTCATAAGCTGTGTAAAGCTTTTCTCAGAGGGACTACTCTCCTTAGGCCCCCGGTGAGAGATCCCCCTCCTCCTTGGGACCTTAATTTGGTACTAACCTCCTTAATTATGCCCCCTTTTAAACCGGCAGCATCCTGCTCTATTAAGTTTCTATCTTGGAAAACTCTCTTTCTGGTAGCTATTACTTCAGCCAGACGCGTGTCTGAACTTCAGGCACTAAGTGTTCGTCCTCCGTACTTAGTTTTTTATAAGGACAGGGTTGCTCTGAGGACTAATCCCTCTTTCCTTCCAAAAGTCTGCTCAGAAAATAATCTGAACCAATCTATAGACCTCCCAGTATTTTTTCCTAACCACACCAACAAGGCAGAATACAAATTACACCAATTGGATGTTCATAGACAATTGCGTTTTTACCTGCATAGAACGAAGGATATAAGGAAGTCGGACCAACTTTTCCTTTCCTATGCTCGGGGCAAACAAGGTCTCCCAGTTTCCAAAGTGACCTTATCCAGGTGGTTGTTTCATATTATTACCTTCATCTGTCAACTGAGAAACAAAGAGTTGTCTATCAAACCAAAAGGTCATTCTACTAGGGCCTTGGCCACCTCTGTAGCCTTCCAGTCTAGGTTGCCCATGGACTCTGTCTGCGCAGCTGCTACGTGGGATACCTTTATTTCTCATTACAAGTTAGATTTGGTCTCCAGAAGTAGAGCTAACTTTGGTTCCACTGTTCTGAAAAGTCTGTTCCAATGAGCCGCCCAGGATTGTAAGTGCTAGGGACGCTGTCCCAACCAGCAAGAAACGAAGACGAGATAGACAACTTAACATAAAGAAGTTATGTACCTACCATAACGTTCCATGTTAGTTGGCTTCATCTCGCCTTCTTTCTTGCGTCCCCCCCTCCATCCCCCTGTCCTATTGGACCGAGAGGAGTTCAGGTTTCACTGGCTGAGTGTTTTCTGGTTGGTTTCCTCTACTGACTTAGAGAGTATGACAGGTATGCTCAACCTTTTGCTTGGAGGGGTTTCATTATATTGCTATGGCTGGGGTTAGCTATTTCAAACGAGATCTGGGTAGCCAGTGCTAGGCATCATGGGATAAGGGGTAGCCTCAAGCCAGTAAACCTCTCTGCAGTGGATGCACGTTTTTCAACCCCGCAGAGATCCTTTTCTAGGAATAAACAAGGTGGTCAGAAGATGTGGTTCAGGAAATCCCAGGGTCCTTTCCAGGACGCACGTGGAGAAAGTTCTCCTAGGGGCAGGGGGGGACTCTAATGGATGACAGTGCCCCCAACGGTAGAAGAGGCCCGCAAATTCAGAGGTTCAGAGACTCTTTCTCTGACAGACCCTACGAGCGCTCCTAAAAGGAGGCCCAATTGTCCCCCTTGGGAGGCAATTCGGGGTCAACTATCCCTGCACCAGAGAGCCTGTCTGGACATAAAAGATACTTGGGTGCACAGAATTATTTCCAGAGGTTATATAATATCCTTTTCCTTTCCATCTCCAACTCTATGCAATATTACTGATGTTCCACCCACTCAGTGGAATGTTGAGGAAGATTGAAATTGCACAACACAGATGGAACGTTTTGATGAGTATATAACTTCTTTTTTTCAGACATTGAAAAAGCAATAAAGATTCAGTTTTTCACATGTGATTTTGTATGGGTTTGAAGGAAGATACTGTTAGAGCCATATTTAGCATTATTTAACTTCCCTGAATTTGTGGGTTCACTGGAAATGTCAGAGATGCAATCAGGGAAACCTAAGGTGACAAAATGAAAACCTTAAACACAGTCAAAAAAAGAAAAGATATGTGTTAAATGGAGCCGAGCATTAACAGAAGAAAGTTAGTATAAACTGTGTGTACAAATGCAGCAAATGACAGAGGAAGTAATATGCTGGTTTATAGTACCATGGTCGACAGTTCCCGCGTGTAAGAATAGGCCCAGCTGAGGGAAAAATATGTTCAGAATGCAGAAAATCTAAGTATTTTCATACAGTATACAATGGTATAAGTAACACAGTCCAAAAACAAGAGAAAGGTAAGAACTAGGATTAAGAAAAATAAAAATGTCATAGAAGAAACCTAGGTATGAAGTTAGCCATTTTTAGTATATTTCATGTTGATTGTTGCTCATTACTTTCTGTAGTACAGCATATGTTGCTGTAAATCCGCAAAAGGACTTGGTGCCCTAAAACATGCGCTGTTTATTGATTTCTTAGTAAAGGGTTATTCTCAGTACACTGTTGACTTTTTAAATGTTATTCTAGTGTACCTGCACTTATGCATGTGTCAGCCATGTTGTATTGGGCAACAGTAAAACATATACTGAGAAAATGCAGGCCTGTATGTGATATGGAAGGAGCATCGTTTGTGATTAGTAATGAAGACCTCCTGTAATCTTTAAGAACAGATACATCTCCCCTGCTGATGTATACAGTTGTACAAAACAGATATACTGTTCCTCAGGCTGAACTATGCCATAAACATTGTTTGAATTTTATATTTTGAGATACTTATAGCCTGTCTCTTACCTCAGGAAACCATTATATCTCCCTTAGAATCATTTGTTTTTCAGTAGCAAAAGCTGTCAGGGTAGAAAAGTAATGCCGTTGTTCTAAATTATTTTTTTTTTGTTTTTTTTTTTGTTTGTTTTTTTTTTATACAAGTCTCCACTCATACCTATATCAGACTCAATCCACCAAACCACTGAATTGTGGCTACTTGCATCTTCCCCTCCAGCTTCCCTTAGGGGTTACTTCAGCAGTACTACTTCCAACATCCTTCCCCTGGAATTGCCAAGTAGCTGCCTAGATGTTCAACCATTTGCACTTTAATCAGCCCTTTAGCACCTCAGCTGCTAATTGAACCCAGGTCATCCATGATTGATGGCCTTGCTATAAATCATTTAACAATTAACTTGTTTTATGTAGAGAGTTCACATAGGTACTGTAATCAGCTTTTCATAGTTGTAGTTAACTCATAGTCTTAACCATATGACCAAATTTAAGTAAATCACCCTATAGCATGCTGGAATGTGCAGAGCTGAATGGGACCCTGAAGATAGCATGCTTGCATCTTTATTTGTGACACATCTTTGACTGAAACAGTGTTCCATTTTTCATATAATTTGAGTGAAATCTTGTACTTTTGTTCCATAAAGTCAGACTTACCTTGATTTTTCAGTAGAAATTTTTCATTGTAAATATTTTGTGTTTAACCTACTGTACAGTATATAACAGATAAGCACCAAGCTTTAGATTCTCGACTCATGTTTAAGAGCAGGCATGTTTTGTGATTAGTGTACCACATCTATTTATAAAAAGTTGAATAAGTTAAAAATAGACATAGTCTTATGTCAAAAGGGATTTGGTGCAGTTTGAACAGAGGAACCAGTCTGGGGTGTCTTCTTTACCATTTGTTATTTGTTTTATATTTTTCACCATTGGCAAAGAAAATAAAGGTGTCAGAAATTAAAGGATATAATTGATGGTGTTAATCAAGAAGACTTGTCTTTAATTGTGGGTAGTGCTGTTTTATACTTGATAAATTAAGAAAAGGACACCTATACGTTGTGGAACAGTTTTAGACAGTTCGAGGTCTTTTCAAGATATAAAACTAATGAAGGTAAAACAAAGGCTGTAGCCTTAAATTATACACCCACACACAAATTGGTTTAGTAAAACCCATGTTTATGGGGACACAGTAAAACAAAGTACTTAGCAATATTGATTAAAAAGAATTGTGTTATGGCAGCTAAGGATATATGGAAAGAAACTAAATAAAAGATAATAAAAACTGCGGAACTGGAAGCTCTTGTTTATTGATGTGGAAAGTAAGAGAAGTTGTGGACAGTAGTTAATAAAGAGTTGAAGGAATTAATTTGGGAGGGGAAGAGGGCAAGAGTTAAGTGGGATAAGTTGATCCTTCCAGTAGCACACAGTGGTTTAGGATTACCCAATTTGAGGGGATATTCTAGAGCTACACGTTAAAGGTTCATATACGTAATAAAATGGAAGGTTATAATTCAAAGTGAAATGGGATCATGATGCAGATGGCAGGTCAAGAAATAAGGCGAGAGTAGGATTTTGCATGCAGATACTTAAAGAAGATAGGAACAACTGTACAGAGTGTCATAGTTGTAAAATTGCAGAAACTGTTCTAGGAACTAAACCAACACAGGAATAGGAAAAGGGGATTTTCCTAATAAGGGTGACTGCAAGTAGAGGAACAGAAAAAAACAGGCAGGAGAGAGGATGGAATTTACTGCAGAAAATTGGCAAAGGAACCAAGGTATTGGAAGCAAATAACAAGCGAGGAAAAGGTAATAGAGGTGGATGAGACCAAGAAGTGTGGACTGCAGATTAAACACTGCTTCTCTACCATGGATTGATATCAGAGTATTGGCAAAGATAGAAGAATAGGGGAATCCTAAATGAAAGACCTGCTCTGGTAGAGCTTTTAGTTGAGTCTTGAGCAAAAGCTGCTTTTTAAAAAGGAATATCTGGTAGGGCATGTAAAATAATACACAACTGTAAGAATCAGAGGGGTTAGAAAGGATTGGGAGGAGAGACTGGAAAAGCAATATACAAGGGTAAATTGGGAGGACATATGTATGCCTCCCAAGTATGCAGCAAAGTTCAGAAGGTTTAGGATTTTTATTTGGAAGTGTTTGCATTGGTGTTTTTGTACTTCAGACTTAAAAGAATGTTTCCACAGCTAGGTAGCACATATTGGAGGTGTGATGGGGAAGAAAAAGGTAACTGGAAACGTTTTGGGAGTGTAATAAAATATTCCCTACAGAGTTTTCTGTCAGAAATATTGTGGAAGCAATGGTTTCAACTAAGGAAATGATTCTTTCGAGATGGAACACAGGATTTGAATTGCCTAGACATTTGTAAAGCTTTATTAAGTTTGATTCTGTTGGCTGCCAAAAAAGCAGTTACTAGAAAATGGAAATCAGAGTCTAAACCAGCTGTATTTGAAATACTGAGTAGTGTAAAATAAAAAAGAAGTGGAAGAGGGATCTTTAGAAAAAGGGAGGAAGGGAAGAACAAATTGCATAGTAATGAATGGAATTTGTGAGAATAATACACACAGAATAATATTCAGGAGGAGGAGAAATGAGGTTTAAAAGAAGGCAGGAATTGAGCAGTTTTTAGTGTTTGACTGAATGACAGCTGTTATGAAGAAAGAAAACATGTTATGTGTAATGCATGTATGTAAAAAAATATTATTTCTTTTCTTTTACTTTATGTGTGCCTATGTTTTAAGTGATAATTTTAAAAAAAGATATTTTAACGTAAAAACAGACCCTTACTGTATTTGGTATGTTTTATTTATTGTCTGGTACTTTATTGCTTATGTGCTGTGGAGCAAGTTCTTAGTTACCTTTACGTCTGGCCAGCCTTTCCTTGACAGTGTCCTCTGTCTTTCTGTTGCCTTCTTTACTTTAAGGTCAGGAGATAGTGAAATGTTTTACTATCTCTGGTTTATCTATCATCTGTCATTCTTTCCTCAGGTGTACCATTTAGCAAGTGTACGACTGCGAGACTTGTGCTTTAAACTGGATGTGTCCACAGACTTGAGGAGAAAGATCTGGACATGTTTTGTGTACTCAGTTGTCCACTGCATTGACTTGATGAAGGACAGACATTTGGACCAGTTACTGCTGTGTGCAGTATATATCATGGCAAAGGTAGGGAAAACTTCCTTATATTAAAATCAAATGTTGAATGACAAGAAGTGTTTCACAGCACCTTCGCTGAACTTAGTATATTGAGTGTTATGGGCATCTATGAGAAGATCTCTTACCAGTGTTCCTTCTGATTTACCAGTAATACACATTGAAGATTCAGACAGCAAGTGTTTCTTTGTCTGTAGATGTCAGGCAGCTGTTCCCCTTTTTCATATTATTGGTCATGGTATGGCTAGACAAAAGGATGGTTCAGGTGACTGACAGTTGTTTGTGCCATACTGGACTAAGAGTTTGCTTTTGGTGGAAAAATAATATTCACATTTTATTTTTTGTTGTGCTTTATACCTGAGCAGTCAAAGGCTATTTTGCCCTTGAAAGATCCTCTTTAACATAACCACAGCCAGCAGGTCCTTTTAGCATTTAACCATCCTTTTTGCAGAGGAAGGTTTCTATAAAGCATTCACAGGCAGCTTAAGCTAAGCTGCCTTCAAAGACCAGCCGCATCATCAGTAAGAGCACATGCTAGTGAGAAGCATTGCCCATATTTTTGATGGTGCTTTCATTATGTTTGTGGTTTTCAGTAGGCCTGATTTCACTGTTTTTTCTGTTGGCTGCCATATTTATTGAGTATGTCGCTCTGTTTTTTTTTTTTCTTGTAGTAAAAAAATGTCCAGACAGTACAATTACACTGTTTTAAGTTGAGACTACCTTTTAATTCTGTATTGGCATCTACCGGCTCCTAACAGCTTCTCAACAACAAAGTATGGGCAGGAAGAATTGATTTTCACCTTTGCACTCCAGAATATAGTACAACAGTTACAGATATTTTTTTATGGGGCATCTCTCCATGCCTTCCAAAAGTTGACCTCCATCATTTAGACACAAGGACTCCACTTATAATGCCATCCATATATGGTACCGGCTTCTCTTCTCTTCTCTTCTCCGAGTCCCAACTGTGTCTCCTCTAAGGAACAGGCTTTTGACCCCTTACCACATGAAGACCATCTGATTTTTCTGCTGTTGGTGCTTTGAATGGTCTTTCACAACTCCGCAGTAACAGATGTCAAGCTGTCTGCTGAGATGATGTCCTTAGGCATGTGGCCTCAGATGACTTGCTTACAAAACCACTGTCACTGGCATTTTTAAAATATTCAGCGACAGACACTCATTTTACTGTTGTATTGTCAAGATATTTTTTTGCTGGGTGGCTGGCCACAAAAAAGGCATCCCACTATAGTATCCCTTCTGTAAAGGGATGTTCAGTTGGGGAGCATCTCCTCTTTGACAGTTCTCAGGTGGATTGAAAAAGGAGAATCTGCTTGAGGCTTCCTCCCTCAGTTCTGCTGTCTGATGTTCTTCGTGTTTCTCTGTTGCAGTCATTACATTTGGGTTATCCTGCTGGCAGGTTGCCCTCAGTCGGCCTGAATTCCAAAGTCTTGTGTCCTGCGTCGGTTGCTGTCGCCTCTTCCCTGATGTTAGGTCTTCAGGGGTATAAAAGATGCAGCCGACGCCATTTTCTTTAGTCTTTCTTGCCACGCGGTGCGTGAAGCAGAAGCAGTTCGCAAGTGCCGGTCGGCCGACTCCTGAGATTTTCGTGTTCGAATTTCAGATCCGAAGTCTTCATTAAAAGCTAAGTACCCCGTTGGGGAAACTTTTTTCTTGCTCCAGACCGATGTCAGAAGAAGTTAATAATTGTATTTCTTGTGGGAAGCAAATACCTCATAAGGACTTTCATTCTTACTGTATTCCTTGCCTAGGCCCTGACCACAACGTTGCTAGTTGTCAGTTTTGTGCTAGATTTAACCAACGCACTATTAAGCGTCGGTACAATTTTGCATTAAGCTGTTTTGGGCGAAGATTTAATTATACAATGTCGTTGGATAGCCATCCAACTACCGGAGTTCACAAAAAATGCAAAGAAAAAGACAGGCCAAAACCGACAACGAAGCTTCTCCTAAGCAAGTCGCCGGTTCTCAGTGAGGTGCTTTCGCAGCCCCTGACGCCCGCTACTTTAGAGTCGCAGGCCGCTACCGACTCCCACGTGGAGTCGGCCAGGCCACAGGAAACTCAAGGTATTGGAGCCTCGGAGATTATTCCCTCAGATGGGTCCGGAGCCGCTGTGCAGGCATCGGCTTCTGAGGGTGTATTCAGACCTAAACAATTATATATTAAACCGACTTCAAAGACAAAGACTAAAATTCCTTTGAAGGCAAAGAGACAAGTTCAACAGTCACAAGGTCAGGCCTCCATGCCCAAAAAACAGATGCTCAAAATGGCCGAAGACTTAATTACCTTGATCAAGGTTCCCATCCCCCTCCTGATAAGAGGCCTAGGCAAGAGACAGACTATGAATCTTCAGATCAGGTTTCCATTTCTTCTGATCAGGAATATTCTCTTCCCCCCTATGAGGATTCTGATGCTGAAGAATCAATTCCTTCAGCTTCTCCTCCTGAGGACTACTCTTTTGGGGAAACCTTGCATACCACGAGGGAGCACTCACTGGGAGAGCCAAGATTTTTCAGAATCTAAGAAAAGTCTCAGAGACTTCCTTTTACTACCTCAACACAGGCCTCTAGCTATTCCACCTGTGTTGGACATTGTAGATGATGTGTTCTCTGAGTCTAGTCTGACCCCTGACTCTTACCTCCAGCTCCTGTTAAGCTAGACAGATACTACAGGGTCCCTGACTCTCATAAATTCCTTTTCAAAAACCCTACTGCAGACCCAGAAACTGTTTCTCAGGGTCCAAAAGGAGTCAAGGCGTCTACTGCAAAAAATCGTACCCCCTCTGACAGGGATTCTAGGGCTCTGGATAGATGGGGAAAAAAAGATTTACACATCTGCTACTTTGGCTATAAGGGCCTTAAATTGCCAGTTTCATATGCTCAAATATCAGCAATATATCATGACACTGCTTAAACAGAAAATGATGGCAAATTCTGAATGTGCAGAAAACAAAGAAATGCAGGATTTATTGCATGCAGCTGAACAAGTTGGAAAGCATACTTTACAATGTGGGTTTGATTCTCTGGAGGCCTCCTGCAGGGCCACTGTTACGGGTTCTGTCATTAGGAGGCATGCTTGGTTAAAGGAACAAAATCTGCCTGACCATGTTAAAGCAAAATTATTAGATGCACCTTTACAACATGATACCTTGTTTGGGGTTAAGGCAGAAGGAGGTGTTAAAGAAAATGGAGGACAAAGCTAAATCTATGCAAACGGTCAAGGATTTCTTACAGGTACAGCCACCTAGATTTAGCAGACACTGGCCTACAAAGAATTGTTCCTTTCCATTCACAGACAGACCTCAGAGGGACAGATCCAGACACCCTAGAGGCAGATCACAGCCGCAAGGATCCTACAAGGGTAAGCAGTGGAGTGCTTCTACCTCCAAAGGTGTAGAGGACAAATCACAATCATACAGGAAACAGTCCCAATGACTTCAACCTGCCTGCGCCAAGCACTTATCTTCTGGCAGCACCCTTGGGGGGAAACTAGCACTTTTTTCTCAAAATTGGCACATTATAACCCAGGACAAATTGGTTCTAGACATAGTGTCACAAGGCTACAAGTTTCATTTCCATACCCTGCCAAGGGCAAACGGTTGGCCAGACCTGCGAAAAAAATCAATGGGCAGAGGCTCAAAAACAAGTCGCAGCTCTCATGGACATGAGGTCTATTCAACAAGTACCACAGCAAGAGCAGGGACAAGGATTTTACTCAAGACTGTTCTTGGTACCCAGAATGGACAAAGCATGGAGACCAATACTGAACTTATATATTCTAAATACTTTCCTGGATATACCAAAATTAAAGATGTTGACCTTACAGCAGCTTCTGCCCATGCTGGGCAGCAAGGCTTGGCTCGTGACTTTAGACCTAAAAGAGGGATACCTGCATGTCCCAATCAGACAATCATGCAGAAGATACCTCAGATTCAAGGCTGGCTCAAAACATTACCAATTCTCTGCACTGCCCTTTGGCTTATCTACTGCGCCCAGGGTCTTCACAAAGTGCCTGGCACCAGTAATTGCTTACTGCAGACAAAGAGGAATACAAATATATCCTTACTTGGACGACTGCCTCATACAAGCAGAGAACAAGGACATTCTACTACAGCATCTGACTTTTGTGATAAGACTTTTAACATGCCTAGGGTACACAGTCAACAAAAATAAATCAAAACTAGTACCCTCTCAAGAGATAATATTCCTGGGTGCAAGCTTAAATACAACTGCCCAGATGGCTTATCTCACTCCAGACAAACAAAGGCAACTTGACTACCTATTTCAAGGAAATGGCAACAAAGGCCCAGTTATCTGCAAGAAAAATTCTACAGACTTTGGGCTTCATGGCATCCTGCATCTTACTAATTCCATATGCAAGACTGCATATGAGGAAAATTCAGTGGTACCTAAAAAGTGTCTGGACACAACATTGCCACAGTCAACAATGATCACTTTAATTCCCTGCCTGCAACAGGAATTTCGATGGTGGGCAAAGGCTTGTCACCAAAACAAGGATCAGCCATTCTCACATTCCCCCCAGCCAGGCAGAGCCTAACAACGGATGCATCAGATTATGCCTGTGGGGCACACATGGCAGGAAGAGGCATTCAGGGCACCTGGTCCACAAACCAAAAGCATCTACATATCAATCAAAAAGAGATGCTAGCTGTTCAAAATGCCCTGACAGCCTTCAAGGACCTACTTCATCCGGGACAACTACTGATAAAGACAGACAGCACCACGGTCATGTGGTACATAAACAAGCGGGGGGGGGGCACTCGTTCTTATCCCCTGTGCAGACTAGCCATGGCTTTATGGGACACAGCATTGACTTACCAAGTTCATCTTCAGGCACAATTCCTACCAGGAAAGGAAAATACTCTGGCAGACGAACTAAGCAGAAACCTCATGGATCCCCATAAGTGGCACCTGGATCCACAAGTCTTCAGCATAACAATGAAATGGGGACGCCCGGACATAAATCTATTTGCCTCCTCTCAAAACAATCAACTAAAAAGATTCTGCACAAGGACTTATCACAGACAAGCTTAGAAAGTGGACGCCTTGTCTTTCAACTGGACAAAGCTATCAGTATATGCCTTTCCTCCACTGCATCTCCTCCCCAAGGTTCTCCTAAAGGTCAGGCAGGAGAAACCAAAAATGATTCTGATTGCCCCTGACTGGCCATGCCAGTACTGGTATCCGATCTTAAGGAACTTGTCCCAATGCCCAGCCTGGACCTTACCTCAAATACGTCATCTACTGTCCCAGCAAAACAATCAGATTCTGCACAGCCAACTCAGGACCCTAAACCTGGCAGCATGGCAGATAATGTAGCCATACAAACCACACCTCTCAGCAAAGCTGTGATGGATGTCATTTTAGAAGCCAGAAGGCCTAGTACTAGAAAATCCTATGCTGGGAAATGGAAGAAATTTTGCGCTTGGAACCAAGCCCAAGGAACTGATACAGCTGTCCCAAATATTCCTCAGATTTTGCAATGTTTAACCGAGATGCTGGACAAAGGCCTATCTTTTTCATCAATTAAAATCCATGCCTCTGCAATTTCAGCTCATTACAATACAGAGCCACCACTCTTTTCTCATCCTTTGTTATTAAGGCAGTACCTCAGAGGAGCCAAAAAATTTGGGCTTCAAGGAGAATGCCAATACCTGCATGGGACCTCAATTATGTCTTGGAAAAACTCACCTTACCTCCTTTTGAGCCAGCTGCTACTGCGGACATAAAGTTATTTTCTTGGAAAACAGCTCTGCTCCTAGCAATAACTTCTGCAAGACGAGTTGCAGAGCTACAGGCTCTCATTGCTGTGGGACCCTTTATCATTTTCTATCCAGACAAGGTTTCTCTGAGAACAAACCTTACATTTATGCCTAAGGTGGTATCCAATGTAGCCCTTAACCAGACAATTCATTTACCAACCTTTTATCCAAATCCACAGAACAAGGGTGAGAATATTCTGCATTCTTTGGACGTGCACAGACAACATAGATTCTACTTGGACAAAACTAAAGTTTTCAGAAAGACAGAGCAATTACTAGTGGCATATGCCACAGCATCACAAGGAAAAGGCTATCTCCAAGCAGACTATTTCAAAGTGGATAGGTCACTGCATTCATTTCTGCTACTCACAGCATGGCAAACCAGTGCCTAAGGGCATTAGGCCACATTCAACCAGAGCTGCAGCCACTTCTGCAGCCTTTCTCAGGGGAGTACCAACCAAAGACATTTTGGAGGCTGCTACTTGGAGTTCCATGCATACCTTTACAAAACATTACAATCTGCCTCTTTACTCTAAATCCAGGGCAGGCTTTGCCACTGCAGTTCTGCAGGGCCTCATAGCAGCTCCTAATACTGTTTAGCTCCAGCCCCCCAACCATAGCTTTGGGACTCAACTCAAATGTAATGACTGCAACAGTGAAACACGAAGAACATAGTACAGTTGTGTACACATACCATAAATGTAGATGTTCGAGTGTATTCACTGTTGCAGTCCAGGTTACCCACCCGCCATCCCCCTTACTTTTGCTGGAACTTATCTTTACTTCTCTAATCTATACAACCTAGGTGGTGTATTTGCTTATAGATGAAGGCAAAGCTTATTTTGGTGCATGTCTGTTTTATTTACATATTTTTAGTCTAACCTTTTGGGGGCACCTGAAATCTGGGGCAAGAAAAACTAAAGAAAATGGCGTCGGCTGCATCTTTTATACCCCTGACGACCTGACGTCAGGGAAGAGGCGACAGCAACTGACGCAGGACCCAAGACTTTGGAATTCAAGCCAAATGAGGGCAACCTGCCAGCAGGATAACCCAAATGCAATGACTGCAGCAGTGAATGCACTTGAACATCTACATTTATGGTAAGTGTACACAACTGTACTTTTGTAGTCCACATTTGCAAGGAGTTTCTCAAGTTTTTAGAGTTTCTCTGACTCTTATGGAGAACCATCCCATTTGCTTATCTTCTCACATCAATTGGTGAGGTTATGGGGTTCTCAGACTTTATGATATGGCCCGTAGTAAATTGCTTGAATGTTTCGCCTTTTTAAAATCAGAGCCATACATGGTTTGGCACATATTTTGTGCTTTATAAATAGCACTAAAGTTTCTTAGAAAACAATAGAATATGACATGTTCATCATAGGGGATCTGCTTGTATGCGGGAGTTAGCTACAGGCAGATGTGAACCAGGGCTGAACACCTTCACAGAGAATGTTAGGAAGCCTTACCTGACTAAATGGAAAATGTTCTCATTTTGCTACTCCAGTAGTCAGCTAGAACCCACTTCTGCCTCTTCTTCTCTTGTTTTGCATTACCTGTCTTGAGCACTTTAAGATGGGCTTAGCTTATGTTTCAGTTAAGGTGCATTTATCAGCCATATATGCCTCCCTTTGTATCTTCCTTGTCATTCCATTCAGCAGTTAGCTGCTCTTGGAAGTGGCTGTCCACCAGTGCCCTCCCAGGAAGCCAGGTCCTTTGTGTTAGAAGTTCTGTCTTTGATTCTTTTCAGCCAGCCAGTTGTCAGCATTTAAGGTTATTTTTTGGAAGATTCTTTTCTTGGTGACCATTATCTGCACGGTTAAATTATTCACCTGTCAATGACATTAAAAGTCACAGAACAAAGGGAAAACTATATTATATTGTACTTGGTGGCTCATCATCAACCCCATTTTTCCCATTTTATACATGAGGTTGGGTGATGTCATCTGTCATTGCCTCCCTCCAGCCTTCTTCAGTAGTGATGCCTCTTCTGTCTTGCAATCTGTCCATCTCTTTGCTGGATGATCTGATTTCCTCTTGCTTTCTTCCTGTCTCAGAAATTTTCTTCACCATGTCATCTTCTGCTTTCTTGCACATGTACCCAAACCACCATAATCTGTTCTCTTTGACCTTGTCTGCAACTGGAGCTACTTTAGCTTCTACTGTGATATCATCAGTTCTTCAAATGTCCTACAGCATGCATCCTACCACCTGTCTTAGGCACTTTGTTTCCATCACTTGTAGCTTTTTTCAACTGCTGTGACTTCAATGGCCAGGTTTCTGACCATACAGAAATATTAGTCGCACCACTGTTTTGTACACCTTACTTTTCAATTTCTTTGTCATTCTTTTGTTGCAACATTACTCCTGAAACTCTGTGCTAGTTGGCTGCAGCCCCTTTAATTCTAGCTCTGACCTCCTTATTCAGACTTCTTTTACTCAACCACCCCTTGCAGGGGTTGTTTAACCAAATGCAGCAGTCACCATGGAAGTGGTAAGGTGCCACTTTATACCAATTAATACTTGCTGTATGCACACATCACAAAGTATTATAACAGGAGCTGAAGACACAGATCTATTCTCCCTTGTCTGTCTCCGGATGCACAAGCCCTTTTATGAGGTGCGTCTTACCTTAGGCCCCAGTCAGATGCTCTTTCCCTCTATGCAACATTAACTTCATGCTTAAGATGCATACTCTTCCTTAAAAAAATAAAGTAATAAAAAAAGCTTATTCTTCCACTCTTTAAACTTGTAGCAAGATCCTATCTTGGAAAAGCCTATTTTAGTAACTGTTACTTTGGCTTAGATATTTTATGAGTTATATGTTCTTTATTGGGGAAGGCTGGCACAGGTTCACTTGCTGTGCCCCTCCTGTCTAGTCAGTAGGTACTAATCACTGCCAGCAGGAGCCTTACTTATCATTTACTGAAAAAGCCCTTAACAAAGGGTGCCCAAATTATTACTATGCAATATTATTATCCAATTAGTAGTTAGACGTTGCCCGTTCGATTCTCAGTTAGAGCGTCTTCTGTGTGGCAACATGCGTGAATGGGCATTCCTTCGTTGAAGGTTGTGCGTTAGGCCCGGCAAGCCAGCACGTAAAAATCTACTGCCAATCATTAGCGGACCAGAGTTCCGCTGTGGCGACCCCTAACCAGGAAAAAGCCGAAAGAAAGATTATTATCCAATTAGTAAGTGTGACCAGATTTTTTTAAGGCTTATTGGAGTGGTTTGGCCAGTATCACTATATACATGCAATGTACTCTAGAGTTTAAATGATCTCTACACAAAACAACCACAATTGGAAGGTTTAAAATATTTAATAATAAATAATAAAGAACACAAGACAATACTTCTTACTACACAGTGCTAGTCAAGAGTTCAGACACAGAAAAATGCTCAAAATAATATTGTAGAATAGTTCTGGCATCAATACAGAAAACAACAAGTCTAATCTTCCTATTTCCTAAGTATTTCTAAGAGAGACACTAAAGTCTAAGATCCTGCTTACATACGGAGCAGAGACAGAGTGCTGGTGAGTTGGATGTTAAGACAAATGCAAAGTGCTCTCTCTCTGTCTCTGTGTAAGTCCTTTAAATTGATAATGCATCTTGCTGACTCATTTTAGATTATACCATTCTTAATTATCTGGTTCCCAGGATGACAGAAACTCTACATTTACATTTCTTAGTAAGCTTGCACCTGATCAGGAAACACAGCAATAAATGACATTATACATGTAAATTCTAGCAATTAACTCTGGTCTCAAAACAATAGGAAGAATTCATTCATCCAGACATCTCGGCTTCAAGTTTTGAGATCAAACAATTATACAATGCTTGACTTATCAGCTTTCCTCCAGCAGAGTGCAGTGCAGTTACATTTTTGAAATTCAACATCCAATACAATTTTCTTACTTAGGAGAACAAGCCTGTGGCTTATATTAATATTTACAAATGACAGAATTATCTTCAAAATTCTATCTAGCTAGGCTGGCAGCCTTCACATAACCACCACCCCCCCCCCCGGAGAATTCAAGCTAGTTTTTCAGGTGACCCTTGAGAAAAGTTGCTTGAGAGGGTTAGGTCTATCTGAGTATATCTTACCCCATTCCCTGTCTTGAGAGCCCATGTGTGTTGGCATTGCTACTCCCACTGCAGTGCTGCACTGACATATCATAGGTTCATAGGTTCATACTAGGCTATCTGCCCTAAGGCATTTATAAGCCTAGCCCAAATTATTGTGGCTTACGCCACCCCTTATATGAAAAAATACTGTGCCCATTAGTTTGTTGTGCCTCTGTCCAGCAGTGACCCAGAGATGATTCCCGGGGTAAACCTACGATCTCCCATCCACATGTCTAGATTTCTCTTGAACAGAGTCAGCGAGGTGCTCTGCCTCACATGGACCGGGATTTTATTCCACAGCATAGGGAGTCCCTGAGTGATAAATCTATCCCTCCAGCACGTCCTATTTATATCCGTGCTAAGGTTTAAGTCGCTTGCTCTAGTGGTTTTGGTGGATTTGGAGTTTTGAGGTGGAGCATGTCCATTAATTCCGGGTTGGACATGGCCTTGTATGTCAGGCACATGTCACCTCTGAGCAGACGGTATGCGACTGAATAGAGCTGGAGTTTCTTCAATCTGGCAGCATATGACAGAATTTGGAGTCCCTTTATCCTTTTGGTGAGGAACTTTTGGGGTCTCTCCAATTGCTGCAGATGTCGGGTGAGATACATCCCGAATGGGGCATTGTACTCGATCATTGGTCTGATAAGTGAAGAGTACAGGGGAACAATGACCTCACTAGATCTGGATGTGAATCCCTTCATGATCAGGTGGGCAATGTAGAAGGTCTTTCTAACCACTTTAGCAATGTGAGTGTCAAAAGAAAGGCCACTGTCAACCTGGGTCCCCAGGTCCCTGATAACCTCTTCTGTGCTTAGTGGATTGCCACCTATATGGTAGCTTGGGGTTACCTTGTTTTTCCCGAAGGGTATGACTATACATTTTTGGCGTTTAACTTCAGGCCATGGCTCTGGCACCAGCTATCTGTTTCCGTGAGTCCCTTCTGAAGGATATCAGTGTCCGATGCACTTTCCACTATGGCGCCCAGTTTGCAGTCATCTGCAAACTTTGTCAGCCAAAGTCCTCCCATGTTGGCCTGTACTTCTGAGAAGTAGATGCCAAACAATAGGGGCCAAGGACCGAGCCCTGTGGGACACCACTTGTGACCGGCTTGGAGTCTGACACAGCGCCAGCAACTCTAACCCTGTGGGTTCTGTCCTTAAGCCAGTTTGCAACCCATCTTGTGACATATGGGTTTACATTTAAGCTGGTAAGTTTTTCTACAATACCCGAGTGGGGTATTGTATCGAAAGCCTTGCAAGGTCAAGGTAGGCTGTATGGACTGCCTTTCCTCATCAATGGCCTTGGTGACTATTTCAAGAAGTCGACCAAGTTCAAAAGGCATGATCTTCCCTTGACAAAGCCAAACTGGGTCGGGTCCAATGTCTGCAAGTCCCCTATATCTTTGTTTATGAGCTCCATTATGATCCTCTCCATAGCTTTGCAGACTAGACTTGTTAAGCTTATGGGCGGTAATTACCAGGGTCCGTGAGGCGCCACCTTTGTGGAGTGGGACCACAGTTGCCGTCACGCCACTCCTTGGGCACGTATCCTGTGGTAAGGCTGAGATTAAACAGCTGCCTTATGTGCGGGTTTAATTCCTCATTTAGCTTCGTGTAGCACACAGCCGGGGACACCATCCGGTCCCATTGATGCTGTGTTTTTAGCTTTAGAGAGAGCAGCTTTCACCTGCGCATTTGAGATGTCCGGGAGGCTACACTCGGCTGGGATAGTTATCTCTCCTTTAGGGGAGAGGGGTGAAGTTTGCACTGAACCTGTCTGCCAGTATGTTGGCAATGTCTGTGGGTTCAGTGATTTTTGTATCATTTTGGACTAATTCTGAGCATATCTGTGAGTTTCCACCCAGGTTCCTAACATAGCTGAAAAAGGCCTTATGATTGTCCTTTGAATCCATGGCAATTTTTCTCTCAAAATTGGCCTTAGTTGATTTTATGAGTGCTCGTATTTTTTACTAATAATGATCAGGGTGACTTCCCTTTTATGGATTTTGTTCTATCATGTAATAGCTTTCTCCTCTTATTGTAAAGTTTGTTAATGGCTGGGGTCCACCAGACTGGACGCTTGCCCTTTGTGGAAAGAGTCTTGGTTTTATTTGGGATTGCCTGATCCATGCAGTCCTGGAGGTGTTCATAGAAGGCATTTGTAAGGACTTCCGCAGCTTGGGTTGTGGTTTCCTCTGACTCAGGGGCCTTGAAGGATACCACACCAGTCTTGAGTAGTGTGAAGTTTGCTTTAGAGAAGTTCTTCACTATGGTCTTTTTGTTTGGGGTGGGGCGGGATGTGGATTTCCAGTGAGATTAGTTTATGATCAGATCTCACCAATGAGGGATATACTTCGGTGTGGAGCATTTTGTCCCCATGTTTGTGACAATGAGATCTAGTATATTTTCTCCTCTCGTGGAACAGTGACTAGCTGTTCCATGGCATTTGAATTTATGAACTCCAGGAACCGTTGGGCTAGAAAGTTAGGGCTTGAGTAATGTTCCCAGTCTATATTCGGTAGTTGAAGTCACCCAATATGATGGTGTTTGGAGATACATTTATACCCTCCAGTGTCTTCAGGAAGGCTGTGTGGGGTTCCTGAGTTTGAGAGGGTGGCCTGTAGCATGCTACAATTTGTAGAGCAGTTTTGCCTATTGTTAGTTGCACCTGGATGGTTTCCAAGCTTCATGCGTTGCCACCAACCTGGAGGTGTGAGTATCCTTTATGAATATGGATACACCCCTCCTTTTGTGGAGTGGTCCGGGTTTTGGGGCGGAACGCATGATATGAGGTAAAACCTAATAGTGCCGGGTGCTCTCAGGAGCCTTGAACCAGGTTTCAGTTACAGCACAGACATCGATGTTCTCCATACTGAGAAGGGCCTCGAAGTGTGCATTTTGAGATTTAGACTTCTGGCATTGAGCAGCATTACCCTCAATTTCTTCCCATTTTTGTTTTCTAGGGTGGTAGGTTTAGAATTTGAGCCTTGCCTAAAAAAGGCACTATGGGGTGGCAAGAGCCTTAGCCAATATCCGGAATCCCAGGGTGACAGGTGCAAGCCGTCCCTTGAGCAGCGTGGCTTGTCAAGCATGTCGTCCCAGGCAGACAGACACTGGATCCCCTTTGAATGACACCAGACATTAAGCCAATTGTTAAAGCTGATCATCTTGTCTCTATATTGTGGCATCATTCTTGGTGAAGGAAGGATACTGCTCAGGGTTAGGGTCATACCTGCCTGGGCTACATAATCAGAGAGCTCCTCTATGTCTCTTTTCATGCAGTCCAGGGAGGTGCGTCTCAGGTCGTTCACACCAGCATGGACAATGACTGTGTCATATTTGTACTTGCTGTGGAGTGACCCGAGTGCTTGTGTTATGTGGTGGATTCTAGCCCGATAGGCAGCTTACTGTGACCCTCTCCTTGTTCAGCCTGGTGAGTGGGACGTCAGTGTGTCTGACTATGGAGTCACCTATGACAAGTATGTTTGGTGTTGTATTTGGCCTTAAGGGCTGTGACTGCTTTGCACACTGCTTTTGTGGTTTATGTGTTGCTTGTGGGGTGTCTTGAGGTAGCAGTTGTTTGGGTGTCTGCTTTGGAGGCCTCTGCTGTTTAGGTAAATTTTTACTCAGAGCCTCCGAGTATGTCTTTGTGTGTTTATGTGTTTGATTCAGTGGAGTGGTAGCATTATTTGCAACCCTAGGCTCCATCTTAGCAACTTGGCATTTTGCTGGCTGGCTCTGTTTAACCATGTTAGGGGATTGTGATCTGTCACTACAATGAATTTCCTTCCCTACAGATAAGGCTGACGTTTCTGCAGTGCCCACACTATGGCTAGACATTCCTTTTCTCCAGCTGCATAGTATTCCACCCTGGGTTGGAACCTACAACTGAGATAAACCACTGGGTGCTCTTCTCCCTCTGAAGAAATCTGGCTAAGTACAGCCCCCATCCCATGGTTTGAAGCATCCACCTGCACACCAAATTCTTTGCTGTACTGTGGACTGGCTAACACAGGGGGTCCTCCCAAAGCTTCTGGAATGCCTGCTCACATGCTGTGGTCCACACTACCTTATCTGACCTGTTCTTCCTTGTCAGGTCTGTGAGGGGAGCAGTTATGGTGCTATAACTGGGGATGAATTTTCTGTAGTACCTTGTTGTCCCTAAGAATGCCCTCACCTGCTTTTTAGTAACAGGTGCAGGCCATGCCCAAATGGCTTTCACTTTGGCAGGTATTGGCCTGAGCTTACCACTCCCCACTGTATGTCCCAGGTAGAAGACCTCTGCCATACCCACCTGACATTTGCTCGGCTTAATGGTCAACCCTGCCCTTTGTAATCTGCCCAGCACCTCCCTGACATGTTGAAGGTGCTCTTGCCAGGAATGGCTGTAGATGGCAATATCATCTAGGTAAGCAAGGGCAAACCCTCCTGCTAGGATATGATCTACCAGCTTCTGGAAAGTTACTGGGGCATTTTACATCCAAAAGGACATGTTTGTGAACTCATACAAGCTAAAAGGAGTCACAAAGGCTGATTTCTCTCTAGCACTGAGAGTCAAGGGCACCTGCCAGTAACCCTTGGTAAGATCAATGGTTGTAAGATACTTAGCCCCACCCAGCTGTTGTATGGCCTCATCTGTCCTAGGAATGGGGTAAGCATCTGACTCTGTGTGACTATTAAATTTCCTGTATTCCACACAGAACCTGGTGCTGCCATCTTTCTTTGGCACCAGCACCACTGGGGAGGCCCAGAGACTGTTGGACTCATGAATTACCCCTAGTTCCAACCTCTCCGGTATCTCCTCCCTCAGAGTCTGTTTGACTCTCTCAGGCACCCTGTAAGGAGCCTGCCTAATAGGCTTTTGGGGTCCTGTATCCACCTGGTGCTGCACCAGGTGGGTGCACCCTGGTTTCCCAGTGAACATGTCCCCAAACCCCTTTAACACTGCTCGGATTTCACAAACCTGAGTAGGAGATAGCTGCTGGGAAATTGCTACCCCTTCCACTGAGGTGTCAGTCTGAGCCTCACTGAGGAGATAGTCACCAGATCTCCCTCAGACTTCACCTGCAATCCACTGCAAATACTCAGCATAAGGGCCTCCCTATCATGGTAAGGCTTCATCATGTTAACATGGTACAATTTGTGCTCCTGCCTAGCAGTTCCACCATGTAGTTAACATCACTTACCTTTTTTACCACCTTGTAAGGTCCCTGCCAAGCTGCTTGCAGCTTGTTGTGTCTGACAGGAATGAGAACCATTACCTGCTGCCCTATAGCAAACGCTCTAGCTCGAGCATTCCTGTCATACCATACCTTTTTCTGTTGTTGGGCTTCTTCCAGGTTCTCCTGGGTTAAGCCCACGAGTTCCCTGAGCCTTGTCCTGAGGTTTAGGACATATGCCACAACAGACTCCTGGTGAGATTCACCCTCACCCTCCCACTCATCTCAAATTAAATCTAGAGGTCCTCTCACCCTATGCCCATACAGCAACTCAAAGGGTGAAAAACCTGTGGATTTCTAGGGAACCTCTCTGTAAGCAAACAACAGATGGGGAAAATATTTGTCCCACTCCCTCTTAAACTGGTCTGCAAATGCCTGTAGCATGGACTTGATTGTAGAGTTTAACCTCTCAACCAGACCATTATTCTGTGGATGGTAGGGGGTGGTCTTCAGATGCTTCACCCCACAGTACTTCTACAGACAAGCCAGCAGGTCTGACATAAAATTGGCACCTGTCAATCAGTATTTCTTTTGGGAATCCTACCCTGCTGAAAATTTCTAACAAAGTATTTGCCACCTTTTCTGCCTCAATGGAGAACAGTGCCACTGCCTCAGGGTATCTTGTAACATAGTCTACCACCACTAGGATATACTTTTTCCCTGTGGAACTTGGGGCACTCAGAGACCCCACAATATCCATAGCTACCCTCTGAAATGGCTCCTCGATCACAGGCAAAGGCATCAAAGGAGCTCTCACCTTGTCTCTTGCCTACCTTTTGGCACTACTCACAGGTCCTGCGCTACCCTGTTACATCTCTAGAAATTCCAGGCCAGTAGAAGTTCTGCATAATATGTCTCTTTGTACGTTGTATGCCCATATGATCTGCAAAGGAAATATGGGCTATGTCTAGAAGCACCAGACGGTAGGCTGTAGGCACTACCAACTGCTGTATCCTCTCAGCTTCTAGCCCACTCTCAGGGGTCCCCTCTCTATACAGTAACCCTTTGTCCCCGTTTACAGATTCCTCTTCCCTTGAGACTCAGGTGCCTCATTAGCTACCTTCCTCAGGCCTTGCAATGTAGGGTCTGAGAGCTGAGTCTGTCTCATCTCACTCTTTGTAGCCCTTCCCAGCTCCCCTTCCACAGGAAGTCTGACATCCTCTGACAGTGTTGCCTCACTGTTAGCCCAGGTACTACTACTCACCTCTACCTTTGCAGTCAATCTGTCCAAGGGAACATCAGTACCCACAAGCAGCTGTGGCTCACCGTCAGTCTCACTGCTACAGCGTAGCTTCCTCTATTAAGTAACCACCTCAACAGTCCTGGCTGCAATTGTGCGGTCTGCCTGGGTCTCTCCCAGGCTACCAGACCCACATGCTTGTCTCGTAACCTGAGTGTGTGTAACTGCATTAACACATAGGGAAGGATTTTGATGAGGCAGTACTATCAGGACATCTCCAGGATGGTAGTTCGGTACCCCTGTTGTCTCAAGACAACCTACTATTGGCATTTTGTTTTTCCCACTTGCTGTCTCACCTTTTGTTCCCCACCTTGCCACCATGGACATCTGTATGCCACATGGCCCCACTGTTTGCATTCAAAACATTTAACCCTATGTCCTGGACGTGTACCTGGACTAGTGGCTTCCCCTGCTTCTGTCAGATTCTGTTAGGGCAGTCTGGACTGCCCACCATGGGTTCCTTTAGACCCATTAGCAGTACTGGGGGGTCCCTTTCCTGTACAGGGATGCCCTGCTTACTAGGTATAGGTCTCCCTTCCTCCCCAACTCTTCTGAAGTAGCACATTGTCCATCAGCTAACTAGATCCTCATGTCCTCAGGTAAAGTGCTAAGGGCTTGTTCCCTCACCAAAAGGTCTGCCAGCCTTCAAAAGTGATGACCTGACATCCACTCACCCACCTATGAAAATAAGTGCTCAGTTCAGTAACATATTCACACACACTTTCATCTGCCTTGCGTCTGTGCTCACAAAACTTTTTTCCTATACGTTTCAAGTGTTAGCTTAAAAAAGGTCTAACAAACAGTTCTTAAAAGCAGTATAATTAAAACAGTCAACATCAGACATTTTGGACAAAATAGTTACATCTTTACCATGGAGTAAGTGGGCCAGGAACTGTACCCAGAGCCTTTGCTCAACATCATACTGTTTACGTACCCTCTCAAACATATGAATGAAACTGTCAGAATTATCCCCTTCTTTAAACTGCGGAAGAAATTTACTGACCTTTTGTGCTTCTGCAGTCCGGTTACTCTCTTCCCCAGTACCTCCATGACTCTGCAGAAGAGTCAGCATCTCCTTTTCCTGCTGCCTCTGCCTTTCCTTCTCCTCAACTTCCAGGCGTAACAGTTTCTCATTCTCCTCAACCTGTAGTCATCTCAGTCTCTCTGCTGTTTCTGTTTCCAAACGCCTGGCCTTCAACTCAAGTCTCTTTAGCTCCAGATGGATTTTTAAGTCCTCTGCACAAAGGTTGAGATGTCCATTCCCTAAGTGTTGTACATCTCCATGGCCAGTCTGATCATCCTCCTGGTTGCTGTTTTCTGATGCAGCTGTGACCAAAGTCACAATCATGTCTGCCTTAGTCAGCTTTCCATGCACCAGTCCCTTTGTCTGGCACATCTCAGCCAACTGGCTTCTTGACAGCTTGCCATACTCCTCTGCTGACATGCTTGCCTGCTCTCCCTGACTAACTAAGCTAACAAAAGAAATAAAACAATTGTGATCTGAACTCTATAAATATTCACTGCATGGCTGATTTAGAGTACAAAAACACCTTCAGTGATCACTGTACACAAGCTACAGGACTTCACTATCCACACCACTACAAGCCAGTTGCCAACCAATTAATATGTGGTGTGGATATCCCAACACTGACAGACAATTAATATGTGGTGTGGATATCCCACCACTACCAACCAATTAATATGTGGCACCCGTGCACTGGCCCAGCAGTCAAGGAGCCTCAATCCTCACCACTAACACCAGTGAGGGCCGTCCATATTGGGAAGGATAACAAATACACACACAGTAAAGTACAATTTCCATTAAGAGCACACAGAGATCACAGTCTGGGACTGGTTTTTCCCATTCTCTCCAGATCCCCAATAAGACTCCCTGCTGGCACAGCTATAGAGTGAGATCCTTAGCCAGAGTCCCAAGCCAAGCCCTCCTAGCACTCTCTCTGTCCAACCAGTGCTTCATGTCCCTGCCCAAGTACCTGACACACACCCACACACTTTGTGACCACACAGACACTCCTGGGGATGGCTGACACAGGTTCATTACCTGAGCCCCTTCTGCCTAGGCTATAAGGTAGTAATCACTGCCACCTGGACCCTTACTTATCAGCTACTACAAAGGCCCTTAAAAACGGGTGTCCAAATTATTACTGTGCAATATTATTATCCAGTTAGGAAGTGTGACCAGAACTTTTTAAGGCTTATTGGAGTGGGTTGGCCAGTATCACTATATACATGCAATGTACTCTAGATCTTAAATTATCTCTACACAAAACAGCCACAGTTGAAAGGTTTAAAATATTTAATAATAAGTAATAAAGAACACAAAACAATACTTCTTACTACACAGTGCTAGTCAAGAGTTCAGACACAGAAAAATGCTCAAAATAATATTTTAGAATAGTTCTGACATCAATACAGAAAACAACTAGTCTAATCTTCCTATTTCCTAGCTATTTCTAAGAGAGACACTAAAGTCCCAAGATCCTACTTACATACGGAGCACAGGCAGAGGGCTGGTTAGTTGGATGTTCTCAAGACAAATGCAAAATGCTCTCTCTCTGTCTCTGAGAAAGTCCTTTAAATTGATAATACATCCCGCTGACTCATTTCAGAGTATATCACTCTTAACAATTCTCTGGTTCCCAGGCTGACAGAAACTGTACATTTACATTTCTTAGTAAGCTTGTACCTGGTCAGGAAACACAGCAATAAATGACATTATACATGTAAATTCTAGCAATTAACTCTGGTCTCAAAACAATAGGAAGGATTCCTTCATCCAGACATCTCGACTCCGAGTTTTGAGATCAAACTGTTATACAATGCTTGACTTATCAGCTTTCCTCCAGCAGAGTGTAATGTGGTTACATATTTGAAGTTCAACATTCAATACAATTTTCTTATTTAAGAGAACAAGCCTGTGGCTTATATTAATATTTACAAATGACAGAATTATCTACAAAATTCTATCTAGCTAGGCTGGCCGCCTTCACATATCTTCACACTTACCATGACAATAGATCCGTTAAAAGAAGGTGTATGCTTGGTCATAAACTCTATCTTCAGATCTGATGTTACCTTAGTCATCATTCTTCACGTTAGGGTCTTGGATCTGATAATGGGATCCGAGACGGCATACTCAGACAACAGCTTAGAGCAAACTCCTCCCCTCCCATGATGCTCTGCTGCCCTCTAACCCCTCAGATCTCATTTGTCGCTTGATCTAGACAGACTCAGCTTGCACAGCTCCTCGTGGGTAGTAAGTAAGTGTCTTTGTTTTGGGGATTATTCCCTCTCGTTTAGCTTTTCCTTTTGGTTATTTACTGGTTCGGCTGTTTGTAGCAATTGTTTCCCTTCCCTCTCCTGGTTTCAACATTAGGTCTTTTGTTTGGCGCCCTTTTTCCCTTGGATGTTGTAGCTTCTGTTAAAAAGCTTTCTTAGTATTGTTGCTATTATTATTATTATTAATATTGGGTTTTGTCTTATTTTATTTCAGTAGTTTGAGACCTTGTTTTGGATTTTTCTTCGGCTGTGTTGTTGGGGTTTGAACCATGTCGGACAAACCCTTGGGTTTCAAGAGATGCTCCTCATGTAGTCTGAAAATGCCCGTTTCCGACTCACGCGAGGAGTGTCTCTTTTGTTTCGGCAGCGAGAGACTTTAGGGAGTCCACCCCTGGATCGGATTCCAGGTCTTCGATTCGACATTTTCATTTCCCACCCCCGGATCCAAGGCTCCAGAGTCGAGACCCGCGGATCCGAGGATGGGTGCGGCGACCACGGATCCAACCTTCTCGGATCTGAGAGATTCGAGAACAATTACCTCAGATCCACATTTTCTCTTCATTCCGAGAAGGTCTGATCTGAGGTCCGTTTCGGAGCCTGTTGTGGTAGAGGAGTTTCCCTCGGATCCCTTGAGAGCAGAACAGATATTTTCCCCTCCTTGCAGGCCTCACTTGAGAGATCACAAGAGGAGATCCTCCGAGTCCATACACGGCTCCCCAGCCAAGTCTTCCATCTCCTTCATGTCGTTCAGCAGTGTTTTTCCCATGGATATGGACAGGATGATGAAGTCCTTCCTGAAAACTCAGATGGAGTTGGGGCTTCTGGCTTCCCCAGCCCACAGGATGGGGAACCAGTCTCCCAATCCCCACTTAACCTCTCTTCATCCGACTTTCAGTTTGGATTCCCATGGACTGGTGCACGGCGTGGAGGCGATGGGAGTTTCAGGCCCCACTTTGGTCCCTACTCCATTGGGATCGGCGATTGGTTCTGTTCCTACGCTCCCAGGACAGACCATCCGAGCTGCGGATCTGTGGACCATGGGGTTAGATTCGGGTCCAGGTTTATCGGACTGGTCCTTGCCTCTATGCGCTTTGGCTTTTGACAGCTCTGGTCCAGTGCTATCCGGCAGAGCGGGCGGTCTGGGGGGATCTACTCTCTCTTCCGCTGTGGTATTATCAGCAGGAGAGGGGAACATCACCTTTTCCAGTCCCTCCGCTTTCCGGGCGGCAAAAAGCTCCTTCGCTGCTCTCAGAGCTACCTCCCCCACCCATGGTCATCCTACCCAGCCTCAGTATTTGAGCGGACCTACTCATCCTGCTTCCAGTCAGCCCGTTCAGCCTAGCCTCCAGAGGGGAGCCTCCTCCATAGGGGACCCTCCTCTTTTGAGTCTTCCCCGCAGCCTCCGGCAGAGGAAGTTCTGAGGAAGAGGACATGTAAGATGAGACATCTCGACTCCCCCATGGAGTCTTTAACTGAAAATACAGATGCCGATGAAGGGGACAGATCCCCGAGATCTCCGCCCAAGGACATCTCCTTTCGAGATATACTCGAGATCCTCAAGGCCAAAGGCGGTTGGTCTGCCCAGTTCCCGTCCTCTGAGGAAACCGTATTTCTGGAGGCTTTTGGAAAAGGCCCATCAACCTCTTGGGTATCCCCCCGCTTACCCTCTTATCAACCTCGTGGCCAGCAGGGCTTGGAAGGAGCCAGATACTGTGGATCCAGTGCTTAAGAAAGCAGACATGTTCCTCAACCCCCCAGTGAATAAAACCTTCTGGTCCAAGGCAGTCCCAGTTGATGCTATTGTGGTGGCTGCTGCCACCAAAAAAGAGTTGGCGGAGCAGAGTTCCTTTGTCCACCCTTCCAATCAGGAATCGAGAGCTCTGGACAGATTTGGAAAGTGGGTGTTCACTTCGGCTTCCTTTAGCCTGTGAGCCTTAAATTAACTTGCTCATTTCACCCATCTCTAGAGGAACTTGATTAAGGAGCTGTCAGATGTTCTTCATGTTTCACTGTTGCAGTCATTACACTTGGGTTATCCTGCTGGCAGGCTACCCTCAGTCGGCCTGAATTCCAAAGTCTAGGTCCGGCGTCGGTTGCTGTCGCCTCTTCCCTGATGTCAGAGCGCCAGGGGTATAAAAGATGCAGCCGATGCCATGTTCTTCAGTCTTTTTTGCTGCGCAGTGCCCGAAGCAGAAGCAGTTCGCAAGTGCCGGTCGGCCGACTCCTGAGATTTTCCTGTTCGAATTTCAGATCCAAAGTCTTCTTCAAAAGCTAAGTACCCTGTTGGGGAAACTTTTTTCTTGCTCCAGACCGATGTCAGAAAAAGTTAATAATTGTATTTCTTGTGGGAAGCAAATACCTCATAAGGACTTTCATCCTTGCCTAGGCCCTAACCACAACGTTGCTAGTTGTCGGTTTTGTGCTAGATTTAACCAACGCACTATTAAGCGTCGGTACAATTTTGCATTACACTATTTTGGCAGAAGATTTAATTATACGATGTCGTCAGATAGCCATCCGACTACCGGAATTCACAGGAAACACAAAGAAAAAAGAAAAGGATAAGCATCTGAGGTCCAAAACTGACGACAAGGCTTCTTCTAAGCCAGTCGCCGGTTCTCAGTGAGGCGCCTTCGCAGCCCCTGATGCCCGCTACTGTAGACCCTCAGGCCGCTACCGACTCCCACGTGGAGTCGACTATGCCGCTGGAAGCTCAAGGTATTGGACCTTCAGAGACTATTCCCTCAGATGGGTCCGGAGCCGCTGAGCAGGCATCGGCTTCTGAGGGTGTTTTCAGACCTACTCAATTATACATTAAAACGACTTCATCTTCAAAGGCAAAGACTAAAGCACGTTTAAAGACAAAGAAACAAGTACAACAGCCTCATGGACATGTCTCCATGCCCAAAATACAGATGCTCAAAATGGCCGAAGACCTAATTACTTTGATCGGGTAATAAAAGGCCTAGGCAAGAGACAGAATATAAATCTTCAGATCAGGTTTCCATTTCATCTGATTCCTCTTCTGATCAGGAATACTCTCTTCCTCCCTATGAGGATTCTGATGATGAAGAATCTATCCCTTCAGCCTCTCCTCCTGAGGATTACTGTTTTGGGGAAACCATTTTCACTGGGAGAGCCAAGATTTTTCAGAATCTAAGAAAAGGCTCAGAGACTTCCTTTTACTACCACAACACAGGCCCCTAGCTATTCCACCTGTGTTAGACATTGTAGATTATGTATTTTCAGAGTCCACTCTGACTCCTGACTCCTTACCTCCAGCTCCTGTAAAGCCGGACAGGTACTACAGGGTTCCTGACTCTCATAAATTCTTTTTCAAAAGCCCTGCTGCTTACCCAGAAACAATCTCTCTGGGTCCCAAATGGGTCAAGGCTTCCACTGCAAAAGACCGTACCCCCTCAGACAGGGATTCTAGGGCTTTGGACAGATGGGGAAAAAAGATTTACACTTCTGCTACCTTAGCTATAAGATATTTAAATTGTCAGTTTCATATGCTCAAATATCAGCAGTATATTATGCCACTGCTTAAACAGAAAATGTTGATAAATTCTGAATGTGCAGAAAGCAAAGAAATGCAGGATTTATTGCATGCAGCTGAACAAGTTGGAAAACATATTTTGCAATGTGGTTTTGATTTTTTGGAGGCTCCTGCAGGGCCGCTGATACAGGTTCTGTAATCAGGAGGCATGCTTGGTTAAAGGAACAAAATCTGCCTGATCATGTCAAAGCAAAATTATTAGATGCTCCATTACAGCATGATACCTTGTTTGGTGTTAAAGCAGAAGAGGTGTTAAAGAAAATGGAGGACAAAGCTAAATCTATGCAAACGGTTAAGGATTTCTTACAAGTACAGCCACCTAGATTTAGCAGACACTGGCCTACAAAGAATTGGTCCTTTCCAGTGTCAGACAGACCACAAAGGGGCAGATAGAGATGTCCAAGAGGCAAATCCCAGTCCCAAGGTTCGTACAGGTCTAAACAATGGGGTGCTTCTACCTCCAAGTGGAGAAGACAAATCACAGCCATACAGGAAACAGTCCCAATGACTTCCCCCTGCCTGCACCAAGCACTTATCTTCTGGCAGCACTTTTAGGGGGAAAACTAGCATTTTTTTCTCAAAATTGGCACATAATAACCCAGGACAAATGGGTCCTAGACATAGTGTCACAAGGCTACAAGTTTCACTTCCATACCCTGCCAAGGACAAACGGTTGGCCAGACCTGCCAAAACATCAATGGGCAGAGGCACAAAAGCAAGTCTCATCCCTCATGGACATGAGGGCCATTCAACAAGTACCAGAGCAAGAGCAGGGACAAGGATTTTATTTAAGACTTTTCTTGGTCCCAAGAAAGGACAAGACCTGGAGACCAATACTGGACCTATCTATTCTAAACACATTTCTGGATATACCAAAATTCAAAATGTTGACTCTACGGCAGCTTCTGCCCATGCTGGGCAAGAAGGCTTGGCTTGTGACTTTAGACCTAAAAGAGGCATACCTGCATGTCCCAATCAGACAAGCATGCAGAAGATACCTCAGATTCAAAGCTGGCTCAATGCACTACCAATTCTCTGCACTGCCCTTTGGCTTATCTGCTGCGCCTAGGGTCTTCACAAAGTGCCTGGCACCAGTAATTGCATTCTGCAGACAAAGAGGAATACAAATTTATCCTTACTTGGACGACTGCCTCATTCAAGCAGAGAACAAGGACATTCTTCTACAGCATCTGGCATTTGTAAAGAGATTTCTTTTTTTTTTCAAAACAAGTTTATTGTTTTAACATATAAGAGAAATATCATAACAATTTTATACAAATAATTAAAAATAGGTATTATTATAATATTCAACAAAACAACTAAAGTATTTACAAAGACATCCACTACAGTCAGATCAATTAATTAAACTAAAATACTGTGCTATTGAAATTAGAATTTTTTAACAAATTTTGTAAATTATCCCATACAATATGTAAAGAGATTTCTAACAGGCCTAGGGTACACAGTCAACGAAAAGAAATCAAAACTAGTACCCTCTCAAGAGATAATATTCCTGGGTGCAAGCTTAAATACAACTGCCCAGATGGCTTATCTCACGCCAGATAAACAAAGACAACTGACCACCTATTTCAACCTGTTGGCAACAAAGGCCCAGTTATCTGCAAGAAAAATTCTGCAGGCTTTGGGCTTTATGGCATCCTGCATTCTACTAATTCCATATGCGAGACTGCATATGAGGAAACTTCAGTGGTACCTAAAAAGTGTTTGGACTCAACATTGCCACAGTCTGGAAACAATAATTACCCTCATTCCCTGCCTGCAACAGGAGTTTCGATGGTGGGTGAAGGCTTGTCACCAGAACAAGGGGCAGCCATTCACCTTACCCCCAGCCAGGCAAACATTAACAACGGATGCATCAGATTATGCCTGGGGGGGGCCCACATGGCAGGAAGGTGTATTCAAGGCACATGGTCCTCAAACCAAATGCATCTACATATCAGTCAAAAAGAGATGCTAGCTGTTCAGAATGCCCTGACAGCCTTCAAGGACCTACTTCATCTGGAACAACTACTGATAAAGACAGACAACACCACGGTCATGTGGTATATAAACAAGCAGGGAGGCACTCATTCCTACCCCCTTTGCAGACTAGCCATGACTTTGTGGGGCACAGCATTGACTTACCAAGTACATCTGCAGGCACAATTCCTGCCAGGAAAGATAAATACTCTGGCAGACGAACTAAGCAGAAACCTCATGGATCCCCAACAGTGGAAATTGGATCCGCAAGTCTTCAGCATGATAACAAGGAAATGGGGATGCACAGAGATAGATCTATTTGCCTCTCCTCACAACTACCAACTAAAAAGATTCTGCACAAGGACATATCACAGACAAGCATGGAAAGTGGACGCCCTATCTTTCAGCTGGAAAAACTTAACAGTATATGCTTTTCCTCCACTGCCTCTCCTCCCCAAGATACTCCTAAAGGTCAGACAAGAGAAGCCAAAAATGATACTGATTGTCCCAGACTGGCCCCGCCAGTACTGGTATCCAATTCTAAGGAACTTGTCTCAATGCCCGGCTTGGACCTTGCCTCAAATACCTCATCTACTATCCCAACAAGACAATCGGATCCTGCACAGCCAGCTAATGACCTTAAACCTGGCAGCATAGCGGATAATGTAGTCATACAAAACGTGCCCCTCACTAAAGCTGTGATGGATGTCATTTTGGAGGCCAGAAGGCCTAGTACCAGAAAATCTTACGCTGGAAAATGGAAGAGATTCTGTGCTTGGAACCAGGCACAAGGAATTGACACAGCTGTACCAAATATTCCTCAGATTTTGCAATACTTCACTGAGATGCTGGACAAAGGCCTATCCTTTTCATCAGTTAAAATTCTTGCCTCTGCTATTTCGGCTCATTACAATACAGAGCCACCAATCTTTTCTCATCCTTTGTTAAGGCAGTACCTCAGAGGAGCCATAAACTTAAGGCCTCCAAGGAGATCACCAATACTTGCATAGGACCTCAATTATGTCTTGGAAAAACTCACCCTGCCTCCTTTTGAGCCAGCCGCTACAGCTGATATAAAGTTTTTTATCTTGGAAAACAGCTCTGCTCCTAGCAATAACTTCTGCAAGGTGAGTCTCAGAGCTACAGGCACTCATGGCTGTGGAACCTTTTATCATTTTTTATCCAGACAGGGTTTCTCTGAGGACAAACCCGACATTCATGCCTAAGGTAGTCTCCAGTGTGGCCCTTAACCAAGCTATTCATCTGCCTACTTTCTATCCAAACCCACAGAATAAGGGGGAGAGAATTCTGCATTCTTTGGACATACACAGACAACTGTGCATCTACTTGAACAGAACCAAAGCTTTCAGAAAGACGGAGCAACTACTAGTGGCATATGCTGCGGGATCACAAGGAAAGGCCATCTCAAAGCAGACTATTTCTAAGTGGATAGGCCACTGCATTAGTTTCTGCTATTCACAACATGGCAAGCCAGTGCCTAAGGGCATTAGGCCACATTCAACTAGAGCAGCAGCCACTTCAGCAGCCTTCCTCAGGGGAGTACCAACCAAAGACATTTTAGAGGCTGCTACCTAGAGTTCAGTGCACACCTTTACAAAGCACTATCATTTACCACTCTGCTCTAAATCTAGGGCAGGCTTTGCCACTGCAGTTCTGCAGGGCCTCTTAGCCACTCCTAATACTATATTAGCTCCAGCCTCCCAACCATAGCTTTGGGATTCAACCCAAGTGTAATGACTGCAACAGTGAAACACGAAGAACATAGTACAGTTATGTACACTTACCATAAATGTAGATGTTCAAGTGTATTCACTGTTGCAGTCCAGGTTACCCACCCACCATACCCCATCTCTTTGCTGGAACTTATCTGCACTTCTCTAATCTATACAACCTATGTGGTGTATTTGCTTGTAGATGAAGGTATAATATATTTTGGTGCATGCATGTTTTATTGGCATATTTTTTAGCCTACTCTTTTGGGGGCACCTGACATCTGGGGCAAGAAAAACTGAAGAAAATGGCATTGGCTGCATCTTTTATACCCCTGGCGCTCTGACGTCAGGGAAGAGGCGACAGCAACCGACGCTGGACCTAGACTTTGGAATTCTGGCTGACTGAGGGTAGCCTGCCAGCAGGATAACCCAAGTGTAATGACTGCAACAGTGAATACACTCGAACATCTACATTTATGGTAAGTGTACACAACTGTACTTTTCTCTCACGGGGTCTATGTCTGAGGAGGAATTTAAAGTTGTTTCTCCAAAAATGGCCACCCTTCATTCGGTTGCTAATTCATCCATGAGGCTAATTTCTAATGCAGCGGTAGGGTCCTCACGGGCGGCAGGTTCAGGCATTGCCATTAGGTGGCATGGCTGGCTGCGCCTAAGCAGGTTTGCAGAGGCCTTCAAGATGTCGTTTATCAACACCCCTTTTATGGTTCCACTATTTTTGGTCCCAGTGTATAAGAGACATTGACCTGCAGTGAACAGGAAGGGAAGACGTCGGACGTTGGGATCAGATTTTCTATCCCTCAAAGGTCCTTTTCTAAGACCCAGAAAGGGAATAAGAAAATGTGGCTTTGTCAGGTGCAATCTTCCTTCCAGGATGTTCAAGACGATTCCTCTTCCAGGGGGACAGGGAAGAGGTTTCAATGGCAGACGTCGCCCCAGGGGCAGAGGAGGCCCTCAGAATCAAGGTTCCTTGGAGCTCTTCTCTGAGAAACCTTTTCAACGTCCCTGAGACATTGCCCAACTGTCCTACCCTGGAGACAGTGTGGGGTCGGTTGTCTATGCACCCTGTAGCCTGGGAAAATATTACAAACGATCAAAGGGTGCTAACCATTATATCCAGGGGCTATTCCCTTTTAAGAGTTTCCCCCAAAAACCAGAACTCTTCCGGACATGTCACCTAGTCAGAAAGAGTTGGCTCAACTGGAGGTCGCTAACCTTCTTCAAAAAAGAACCATCCAGCCATTCAAGAGGTCCCCACAGAACAGAGAGGATCTGGAACTTATTCCCGCTTCTTTTTAGTTCCAAAGAGAACAGGGAACCTATGTCCTCTTCTGGACCTCAGTCGCCTAAACCTGTTTGTACAGAAGTGGAAGTTTCGGATGGTCACTGTGCAGTTTATTGTGCCCCTTATGCACAGCAATGATTTGATGTGCTCAGTGGATCTCCAGGAAGTGTACTACCATATAAAGATTGACCAGTCCAGGAAATTTCTTCGCTTTTGCTTGAGAGCCGATCACTTTCAGTTCAGTGTCCTGCCCTTTGGCCTCACCTCAGCCCCCCCCTGGGTGTTCACCAAATGCATGGCAGTGGCAGCAGCTCATCTCCGGCTACAGGGACTCCAGGTGTTTCCCTGTTTAGACAATTGGTTCCTAACAGCCCCCAGAAATCAACTATTGGACAACATCCGTACTCTACTCTCCCTGTTCCATTATTTGGGAATTACGGTAAACCTAGCCAAGTCCTCCTTGATTCCTACTCAGCCAGTGGAGTTCATAGACACTCTGTTGGATACCACCTTGCAGATTGCAGCTCTTCCTCTTCACCAGGTAACTCTAATACGTGCCAATGTTCAAGTTCTGCTTGAGCAAACATGCTCTCCGGCTTCACACATCCTCAGGCCTCTAGGATCCATGGCGGCTGCCATTTATTTGGTTCAGATGGCAAGGTACCACATGAGAGTTCTACAGTGGACCTTTGCAGTTCAGTGGTCAGCATTTCTTCATCCCCTGTCATTCAACATTTGCCTCACCCAAGTTTGTCAGAAACATCTTTTGTGGTGGATTCGCTCCCCAGATCTCTTAGCTGGTAGGTCCTTTTCTCCCCCGATTCCCACTGCCACGGTCACCACGGATGCTTCCCTCTTAGGGCAGGGGGAACATTTTCATGGAAAGGTGGTCCAAGGGACGTGGTCCTTTTCAGAGACCAAGCTGCACATCAACGTTCTGGAGATGAGAGCAGTCCTATCATTGCAAGCCTTTCAGGATTGCCGCCCTCGGGGAAAGTTTGCAGTTCTATCGGACAACATGGCGGTTGTTTGGTATATAAACAAGCAAGGGGGCACACGTTCTTATTTGCTTTGTCACGAGACCATGAGGGTTTGGGAATGGGCGATGTCCACGGGGCACTTTCTCATTCTGACCCCTCACAGGTGGTCCCTGAGTCTAGTGGTGGCTCAACAGATTTTCCGTCGGTGGAGATGTCCGAGCAGCGATATGTTTGCATCTCCTCTCAACCACAAATGCAGCAATTTCTTTGCATTGATCCCCCCAGAGGGGGAATTCCCCAAGGGATGCATTCACTCACAATTGACCTCCGGGTCTCCTGTATGCCTTTTCACCCTTACCTTTACTTCCCATAGTACTTCAGAAAGTCAGACGCCTCAAGACACAATTGATCCTCATTGCCCCCTTCGGCCCTCTGCAGGTTTGGTTCCCCCTTCTGCGGTCTCACTTGAGGCATCCACCCTGATCCACCACCAATCCATCTCCCAATCTAATATCACATCCGTCTCTACTTCCTCTCCCGAATCTTCAGACCCTTTGTCTGACAGTGTGGTATGTCCACTTCCAGTGATCTTGGCTAAGTCCAGGCTAGCCTCACCCATGAAGGATATTATCCTTGCTTCCCAGAGATCTTCCACTAGGAAAGTGTATTTCAGTAAATGGCAGAGTTTTTCTGTCTGGGCAAAGAACAAGAATCTGGACCCCTTTTCGGCTTCCATTCCCGAGATTCTTCTCTTTCTGACTTCTGTGTTTAAGAAAGGGGCCAGTTTATCCATGATCAAGGTTCAGTTAGCAGCGATTTCAAATTTTCATCCTAACGATGAATATACCTTTTCTTCTTGACTCTGTAAAGCCTTTTTGAAAGGTGTTTTTCTGTTACGGCCCCCTGTTAAGCACCCATCTCCACTGTGGGATCTTGTCTTGGTGCTGCAGGCATTAACACCACCACTTTTCAAACCGGCGGCTTCCTGTGATCTCATATTTCTTTCTTGGATGACTTCCCTTTTAGTGGCAGTAACTTCAGCAGAGAGTCTCCGACCTACAAGCTCTTACAATCAAGCCACTCTACTTAATTTTCATAAGGACAGAGTGTCTCTGAAACCCGATCCATCTTTTATGCCCAATGTAGTTTCGACAGCTAATGTCAATCAATGTAGTCATCTCCCAGTATTCTTCCCTAATTATGCCAATAAAGGGGGATATATATTCTGCACACCTTGGATGTTCATCGCCAACTACATGGAATTTAGACGTTCAGACCAGTTGTTTGTAGCCTTTGCTACGAACAGAAAGGGCAGGGGAATATCGAAAGTTGTGGTCTCCCGCTGGATTTCGCAATACATTTCCTTCATTTACTCTTCAGAAGGTGTTCCTTTATCTGCACCAGTAAAGGCTCATTCCACCAGGACGGTGTCTACCTCAACTGCTTTTGCTGGTCGTCCATCCTTAGATGATATTTGTGCAGCAGCAACGTGGTCTTCCTCTCACATGTTTATCTCCTACTATAAGTTGGATTTGTTTTTTATCGGAAAGGCTACCTTTGGCTCCATGGTTCTTCGGCATGTCCTTCCTTGAGGCCTCCCAAGATTCAGGTAGCTGGGGACTCTGACCCTAATGTGAGGAATGGTGACTAAGATAACATCAGATTTATAGTTATGTACTTACCATAACTTGGCATCTGTGGTATCTGTAGTCACCATTCATCACTGTCCCACCCTCCAGCCTTCTTCCTAAGAAGTTAGCAGGATGTTGGTGTACCTGTGTTGGTGGTAGTTGATTTGGTCTGTCTTCTTTCCTTATGCAAACTCGAACTGAGGGGTTAGAAAGCACCAGAGCATCATGGGAGGTGAGGAGCTTGAGCTAAGCTGTTGTCTGCGTATGCCGGCTTGGATCCGATATCAGATCCAAGACCCTAACGTGATGAATGGCAACTACAGATAACACAGATGCCAAGTTATGGTAAGTACATAACTAATTTTCATTATTTTCTAGCTCTGTGCTTCCTTATTTCCTTTTGCTTCTTTTCTTTTTTTTCCTCAGCTCATTACTTTGTACAGATGAAATGGAAGGTGAAGCATGCATATGTATGATGGGAAGGGAAAGACTATAGACCAATTTCTAACTAGTGTCCAATAAAAAAAAATGTGAAAAACTGTTGTAGAAGCAGATATTTGACCATATAAATAGGTATGGCCTTCTTTGTGAGAAACAATATGGTTTCCATAAGGCTAACAAAACTGTGGCTGCACTTTATATGGCCACCAGTGCAATTTACTGCATTGTAAACAATGGCACACTTACTTTCGGTCTCTTTGTAGTCTTGACAAGAGCATTTGAAACTGTAAATCATAGCCTTCTGCTCAGCAAACTACACAAACGCAGTTTTGGATTAAATGCCATCCATGGTTTAAATGTTGTATAGAAAACAGCTAAGTGTATAAAAACAATATAGTGTCTCTGATATAGGTGTGCACAGGACTGGAGTACCCAGGGATCAGTTCTTGGCCACTTACTAATCTTATTGGTTATAAATGGCTTACTTTATGGCCTACCCCATTTCAGCATAAGGGAGTCATTGACAAAGCCGATTGTCAGAAACACTGAGCGGCTTTACATTGAGCAGAAAACTCAGAAAATGGGAAAGTCAGAAAGACTGCAGTACAGCAGGGTGAAGGAATTTGCCTTTTCCTAGCTAGCTGCAGTGCAATCTCAGAGTTAATATATATAATTAGCAAGGGGTGCCCCACACACACACACTTAGTCTTTGCTGAGTTTTTTGGTATTTGTTGTTATTGTAGAGCATTAGGCCATTCGTCTTCATGAATGTATTCCCAACATGACTATATCTGTATGTGTATATATATATATATATATATATATATATATATATATATATATATATATATATATAGGATCCGTGCAGATGTTTGACGTTTCACTTCGAACCCACTTCACCGAGTCCACTTGTTCAAAGTAGAGAAACTTCAAACATTGACTTCAGCAGTCACACTACAGCATGAAATGGGAATATTCCCTTTTCCTGCTGTAGTGCGATCTCGGACTTGGTATATTTAAGTAGGGGGGGTGTAAACCAGTAGATGTTAAGTTGTCAATCTCGCCTTCATTCTTGCTTGATGGGTTCGGAGCCGATCCCTCGGCTCCGACTCGGCACTTGCTAAGCTCGAGAGTCACTTTTACCAGCTCGAGGCAGCCCCATATCCCATGATGCAAGGCGGTAAGTACCCAGATCTCGTTTGCCGCTTCGCTTATGAGGTCCTCCTTTTACCAGCTCCTGGTAAGTGATTCACTTTATTGATATTAAAGCCCCTTTTTGTTAAAAAACCTTTTATTGTTAGTTATAAGTTAATTATTTAGATTTCCTGACAGAAAATCCTTGTCTCCTTTAATTTTTTTTAGTCAAACTTTACCCATCCCATCCCCTCCCTGTTAGTGTGTGTGTGTGTTTGTTTTAGGAATACCTTTTTGGTATTTTCTTTAATTTAAATTTTTGACTGGTGTGTGTGTGTGTTTTGTGAAGCACCATGTCAAAGGAGAGGGTCTCAGGTTTTAAGAAGTGTGACTCGTGCTGTCAGAAGATGTCTCTGACAGACGGTCACACTTCTTGCCTGTATTGCCTGGGGCCTCTTCACCTGCAGGACTCCTGTGCTATTTGTCATTCCTTCAGCCAGAGAGTCCTGCAGGAAAGACGCAACAAGCTGATACTTAGGGGCCTTCTTAAGCCGGAGGGCTCTCCGGCTAAGTCGGCTCCATCAAAATCAGCTAAATCTTCCAAGGCCCAGGCTTCTGTGTCTAAGCCTGCGGCCTCGGCTCCGACTCGTTCTGAGTCGAGATCGGCTCCGGCTGGAGCCGATTCTGGCTTAACAAAGCCTTCGGCACCGATGGCTATCGGTGCCGAATCTGCATCGACCACTTCGGTGTCGGCTCCGATCGGTTCCGACCCCCATGTGGCACAGGCATCGGTGTCGGCTCCGATCGGCTCCGACACCGTTACTTTGGTGGCTGTATCGGCTCCGGCTGGAGCCGATACATCGAGGCTTCCTGTCGGCTCCGTTAAGTCGGCTCCGACAGGATCTGTAGTATCGGTTCCGATGGCTCATTCCAGGAAGAGGTCGAGGTCTCCTTCCTTGGAGCCGATACTTTCGGCTCCTGCTTCACCTCTTCTTTCGGAATGGAGCCATCGGAGCCGATCTTCAAGGTCATCCAGACTGTCAGATCATGACCTAGAGAGAGTGGTCAGTAGATTACTTAAGTCACAGGTACTGGCCCAAATGTTACATAGTCCGTCTCAACAGACGACTGTTGGTCCACACCCCGTTACAGTTCCTCCTTCAACTCTACCCCAGAGCTTGGAGTTGGAGTCTTCGGGAATGGTTACTGCTACGGCTGGAGGACGGATACCCCCTTCTGTTCCTTCAGCCTCTACTCTTATCTCCTCTTGAGACCTTCCTTAGAGGGATTCGTGGTCGGGCTTCCATGGTCTCCTCCGAGGGGTGAGTGGCATCGGACCCTTGTCCGAACCCGCTCTTCCCCTTGGAGCCTCGGCCTTGGTGAGCTCGGCTCCGACATCTGCCTCGGAGACTTCCCCTTCGGTGGTCCCTGGAGTTCCTAGCTCTTCGGAACGGGTTCTCTCGGACCTGCCTGGGAGGGAGCATTCGAGGTGATGAAGAGTGTGCTGGCCACTGGTATCAGTCAGCAGTCTGTTCCCGTAGCTCCTCCCTCTATAGTACCTGTTGACATCTCTGCCACTTCTCTTGCTACAGGACCCAGAGATCCTCCGCCTCAGGTTTCCCCATTGGGAATTTCCCCCTCTTCCGAGGATTCTCCTGATGTTTCGGGAGATCCTCCTAGGAAGAGGACTTGTAAGAGGAAACATGTAGACTCCCCCGAGTCTGTCACTTCGGATACTGACTTTGATGAGTCAGAGGGAACCCCTAGAACCCCCTCTGAGGATGTCTCCTTCTCAGACATCCTAGAACTCCTTAAACAGAGGGGAAACTGGCCCACCAACAATCCCTCTGCGGATGAGTCAGTGCACCTAGAGCCGTTTCGATCTCGGCCCTCCCCCTCCTGGGTGTCTCCGCCCTTCGACCCCCTTATGCAGGTTCTTGCACGAAGGCGTGGGCAGCTCCTGACTCTGTAGAGCCAGTCCCTAGGAGGCCTTCAAAATTTATCACTGCCCCGTGTGACAAGCAATTCCTCACTAAGGGTGTCCCCGCTGATGCCATGGTGGTGGCTGCGGCCACCAAAAGGAACTTGCAGATCCTTCCGTGCCCGTCCATCCTCCTAATAAGGACTCTAGGACCATGGATAGGTACGGTAAGCGGATGTTTTCCTCAGCGACCTTTGCTATGCTCGCTGAATTACCTATGTCACTTCACCAGACTCCAGAGGGATATCCTTAAGGAGCTGGGTGAAGTAGTTCAGGATCCTACAGCTGCAGGGGCTCAAGAAAAATTGCTTCGCAGCTAGGAACCCTCAATTCCATTGCAAACTCCTCCATGCGGCTAATATCTTATGCTGCGGATGGAGCGAGTAGAGCCGCAGGTACAGGTGTGGCTCTTAGACGCCAAGCCTGGATGCGGCTATGTGATTTTATGGATCCCTTTAAGGCGTCCTTCACAAATTCTCCCTTTGATGGGTCAGCTTTGTTTGGCCCTCAGGTGAAGGAAACCTTGACCAGGTGCGAACAGGACGGCAAGACTCTTTCTGCTGTTGGAGTCCGTTTTCCACCCTTCTAGACCTTATCCCAAAGGACAGAAAGGTGGGAAAATGTGGTTCCGTAAATCCCAAGGAGTCACGCCGGATTCACGTGGTCAGTTTACCCCTAGAGGCAGAGGGGTAACAACAACAGACGCCGCTCTAGAGGCAGAGGGGTCCAAAACCAGGGAAACAGAGAGCCTCTCTCTGACAAGCCCTTTCAGCATCCCTGAGATGTTGCCCGGCTGTCCCTCCTTGGAGGCAGTCGGGGAAGATTATCACGCACTCCAGAAGCCTGGCATTCCCTCACTCAAGACAGATGGGTACAGTCGATCATATCCAAGGGTTACATAATTCCTTTCGAGGAAAGTCCCTTCCCTCAAATTCCCTTCCAGATGTACCTCCCGGTCTAAGGGAAATTGCAGAGTTAGAAGTCTCAAAACTACTGCAAAAAAGAGCCATTCAGCCAATTACAATAGACCATTCAGAGCCCGGAATCTACTCAAGGTTCTTTTGGTCCCCAAAAGACGGGAGACTGGAGACCAATATTGGATCTCAGCAGACTCAACAAGTCTGTCAGGAAGACAAGATTCCGAATGGTCACTCTTCAGTCAATTCTGCCCTTCTTACAGAAGGACAACTGGATGTGCTCAATAGATCTTCAGGATGCGTACTATCACATCAAAATTCACAGACGCTCCAGGAGATTTCTCCGCTTTCGGCTGGGGTCCAGTCATTTCCAGTTCAGAGCCCTGCCCTTTGGTCTCACTACAGCCCCCAGAGTCACCAAATGCATGGCAGTGGTCACGGCTCACCTGAGACGTCAAGGATTCCAGGTGTTTCCGTATCTCGACGACTGGCTCCTGTCAGCCACCACCAGGCATCAGCTTATACAAGCCAGGGATTACACAATAAACCTTTGTTCTCATTTGGGCATCTCAATCAACTTCGAAAAGTCATCCTTATCGCCCTGCCAGTCTATTACCTTCATAGGCGCAAACTTAAACACTGTTCGGATGTCAGCTACCCTTACAGATCAAAGAGTTTCAGACATTCAGAGTCATGTCAGGATCATTCTGGCCAACAAGAAAGTACAGGCCAGAATGGTTCTAAAGGTATTAGGTCTCATGGCTGCGGCCATTACTCTTCTTCCCTGGCTCGATTCTACATGCGCCTTCTTCAGTGGATGCTGTTCACACAATGGTCATACCAGCAACTTCCAATGCGTCACCAGATTCTGGTGACACAGACATGCAAAGAGCATCTTGCTTGGTGGATCACATCTCCTCAGGTTCACCAAGGCAGGTACTTTGTACCCCCATCCCCGATAGCCACTGTCACCACGGATGCCTCCCTGATCGGGTGCGGGTCATTATCAGGGCAGGATGGTTCATGGGGCGTGGCAGCCGTTCGAGTACCATCTGCACATAAATGTCCTGGAGATGAGAGCAGTGCTTTTAACGTTGCAAGCCCTCAACGACTTTCTTCCCGTAGGGACAATTGCAGTCCACACAGACAACATGTCTGTAGTTTGGTATATCAACAAACAGGGCGGAACCAAGTCCTACCCCTTGTGTCGAGAAGCGCTCAGACTATGGCAATGGGCGATCTCCTCTCATCGGTTTCTGGTAGCAACGCATATCCCTGGGAAAACCAACATTGTAGCGGACAGATTGAGCAGAGCTATTCTCATGCCTCACGAGTGGTCTCTCAAGCAATCTATAGCGGAAGAGATTTTTCTGGAATGGGGTCGCCCATGTTGCGATCTTTTGCTACTCCCCAAAACAGCAAATGTCCAGACTTCTTCAGCCTCTTCCCTCTATCAGGCCATCCCCCCAGAGACGCTCTGACCCAGGATTGGCCCCAGGGACTTCTTTATGCCTTCCCTCCATTTCCTCTGATCCCTCAGGTTATCCAGAAAGCTACCGTTTTGAGAGCCAAATTGATTCTCATTGCCCCTTACTGGCCTCGACAAGTTTGGTTCCCGTTCCTCCATCATCACCTTTTGGGGCAGCCGTGGCATCTGGACCCAGTGCCAGATCTTCTGATACACCAATTGGGTCAGCTGCACCGGTCAATCCCTTCTCTCAACCTCACAGCATGGTTGCTCCACTTCCTTCCTTAGCCAGGCTTCCTTTGATCTCTAACCCAGTTAGAGACATCATAGTAGCTTCGCTAAAATCCTCTACCAGGAGGATTTATACAAGCAAATGGAAACGTTTCTCTTATTGGGCTAAGGCCAAGAATATTGATCCTTTTACTGCCCCTGTTCAGGCAGTCCTGGACTTCTTAGCAGAGATTTTTCATGCAGGCTCCTCTTCTTCCACAGTCAGAGTTCAATTGGCTGCTATTTCCAATTTTCATGTCGGGATAGCAGATCATAATATTATGTCCCATAGGCTCTGCAGGGCCTTCTTGAAAGGAATTTTCCTACTAAAACCTCCAATCAGGAATCCTCCTCCTCAGTGGGATCTAAATTTAGTGCTGACATCCTTGATTCTTCCCCTTCGAGCCAGCTGCTTCTTGTTCCCTGAAATATCTTTCTTGGAAAACTTTATTCCTAGTGGCTATTACATCGGCCAGGAGGGTGTCTGAACTTCATGCTCTTTCGGTTCGACCCCCCTATTTGGTTTTTCACAAAGACAGAGTATCTTTGAGAACTAACCCAACCTTTTTGCCTAAGGTCGCTTCAAAGAACAATTTGAATCAATCCATTGATCTCCTGTATTTTTCCCTAACTATTCAGATAGAGCTGAACAAAAGCTACATTATCTTGATGTCCACCGTCAACTTAGATATTATTTGGACAGAACAAAAAATTTAGAAAATCTGATCAACTTTTTGTTTCCTATGCGGATAATAAAAAGGCCTTCCTGTTTCTAAAGTGACTTTGTCTAGATGGCTTTCTTCAGTCATCTCTGAAATTTATCTGCTCAGGGGAAAACAGCTGTGCTCAAAACCTAAAGCACATTCAACTAGGAGCTTAGCTACTTCTACAGCTTTTCAAGCTAGACTTCCTTTAGACACTATTTGTGCAGCGCCACTTGGGCCACTCCTCACACTTTTGTTTCCCATTACAAATTGGACTTGGCCTCCAGGGACAGAGCCAGTTTTGGCTCTACAGTCCTCAAGAGTTTGTTCCATTGAGCCACCCAGGATAGAGGTGCTAGGACGCGGTCCCATCAAGCAAGAATGAAGGCGAGATTGACAACTTAACATTAAGAAGTTATGTACCTACCATAACGTTCCATGTTAGTTGTCTTCTCTCGCCTTCTTTCTTGCGACCCTCCCTCCTTCCCCCTGGCCTGGACAGACCTTGTTATAAGAAACTGTTATGCTGAAGACCATTCAGACCTGGTCCTTCTTCCATCTGTAAGTTTTTCTTTCTTCCTTTGGGAAGTATTTTATGCTTGGTGCTATTGCCCTTTGTCATCAAACGAGATCTGGGTACTTACCGCCTTGCATCATGGGATATGGGGCTGCCTCGAGCTGGTAAAAGTGACTCTCGAGCTTAGCAAGTGCCGAGTCGGAGCCGAGGGATCGGCTCCGAACCCATCAAGCAAGAAAGAAGGCGAGAGAAGACAACTAACATGGTAGGTACATAACTTCTTATTTTTCTTAGTAGTAAGAAATATAAGGTATCTAGTATAGCAACAGAAATAAAGGCTAGATAGAAGCAAGATTATGTTAATATGCTGTGACCTTGGGCTGCTGAGTGGGGTGTAAAAGTGCACTGATTATACTATATGAAGAATTAAGATAATTTCTGTTAATTTTACAAGGGTGAATTTCTAGGGTAATGTCCTTGACTTAAGCTATAAACAGATGTTTTTGAAAGAAAGTAAGCTTGAAAAATAAGACAATATGTAGAAAGCCATGAAAAATGCTAAGTTCCTTGCATCTGCAAAGATATTAGCTTGTGTTTTTTTTTTTTTCCATTAGCGAATGTTATCAGTGGAAGATAAGACGTCTGCAGTTAAAGGCAGTTGTACATTCTCTTCTTAGTGAAATTTACATTTTAGATTAGAATAAGATTTCTTGTAAATTGTACAGTGATGTCTCATTACTGTACAAAAACATGCACGCTGATTGGTCAGCCCAGCCAGCGTGCCCATTGTAAATCAAGCATATACCAAGAGAAAAAGTCTGGTTGCTGAAGCACCATAAAGCGTCCAGACTTTCTTCTATTGGTATATGGCACAGAAGCATACATCTCAACCGTCCAGATTTTTGCCTCATATTTTTGGTATGTTATGCATAAACTTTGTGGTTTTCTGATAAATCACTGAAGAATGAAGTTAGAATTAAATTAGTAAATAATGACATGCAGTTCAGTTTCATAATTCATATTCTTTAGACAATGCATGATAACACAAATCTTGTCATTCTTGCAGCTTACTAAGAGCAGCATTTACTTTCAGACCCCATTTTGGGCCTTTGTCCCCCCCTTTATTTAAGACTTTGCTCACATTTCCTATATTTTTTTTTTTTTTTTTTTTAAACAAAAAACATCTTTAGTAAATCATCATGTATGACATAAGCCATGTTACATTTATATAAATGACAATAAGCCATAGTGACACAATCTCAGTTGCAAACATGCATTGCAAACCGTGCAACACAATTGTAGCTGCAAACATTATACATCTCTTTTAACATATCCAGTCATTGTTAGTCAACCATTACGTAGCTTATTCAAATCCTGCCTTCTTTTAAACCTCATTCCTCCTCAGCATGTATTGATCTCACAGTTCCCATTTTTTCCTATGTAATTTGCTCCTACCCCTTTTCTAAAGATCCCAGTTCCAGTTGTTTTAACTCTGTACTGTCTTCACTACTTATAGTAAAGTTGGAAGTTGTGTTGTCCTGTCTTGCTTTCATTCTTACTTGGATGAGTTCGGAGCAGATATTCGGTTCCAACTCGGCTGAATTAACAGCTGGAAGTCTCAAACTTGGCTCGTGGCAAGGTAGATATCCCATGATGCAGTGGTGCAACTCTCCAGATCTCATTTGCCGCTTTACAAGGTTGGATGTGCTCTTCTTGGCCATGGCTAAGTTTTTGTCTTTTACATTTTATTAGCTTAAACTGTTTAGGATTTCTACATTAGTTAGTGCATTGTGTGCTGTGATACCTTAGCTTTAGTGTATAGCTTAGTTTAGCTCCTTTTTCTGCTGTTGTGTGCTGTTGTTTGGCCGTCGTTTTTTCGCAGGCCTGCACTTATATCCTGTAGCTAATTACTGTAGTGGTGCTTTGTTAAAATACCTGTAGTGTTGTGTGTTGATTTTTTCTATACTCTGTTAGCTAGTTAGTTAATTAGCTCGTTTAAGTTAGAGAGCTAATTGCCCGTTTTAGTTAGAGGGCTAGTATTCCTAGTGTTAGTGTATTCTATCTTCCACTTTACCTGTCTAGGTCCGTTTAAATTAGAGGTCCTAGTGCTCATTTTTAGTCAGAGAAAAGCTCGTTTTTCTAGTTATATTTCTTAGAGGTGCAGTGTTTAAGTTAGTGTGTGTTTATAGTGGACTGAGTTTATTTGCTGTTTGTAATCCTTTTAGGACCTTTTCTTCCAAACATGTCTAAAGACACCAGGGAGAAAGAGCATAAGCCTTCAGGCTTTAAAAAATGTCAGAAATGTACCCAGAAAATGTCTGTTACAGACAGACATGTCATTTGTGTATATTGTTTAGGAGCTATCCATTTCCATGAGACTTGCACCTTTTGCCACTCCTTTAGTGCACGTGTGTTACAGGAGAGGAAAAACAAAATGTTATGTTGTCCTGTCTCAGCTTCATTCTGGCTGGTTGGGTTCGGAACCGAGCATCGGTTCCGACTCGGCTGCATACTAAAGCTCGAGAGCTCTCACTGGCTCAAGGCTACACTATGTCCCATGATGCCTAACTGCTGTTCCCCAGATCTCGTTTTGCCACTTGCAGCTTCAGGATTGCTCTTCGCTGGCTCAGGCTAAGTGACTTTAATTTTTTGGTATTTTTGTGGTTATAGTAAATTTTCTAACTGCTCTTTCCATTTGCACTATGTAATTCTCCTTCTTTCAGCAAGTCTTCTTCCTATCCCTGGTTATTGACTTAACTTGAAGGCCTTTTTCCTTCTTAAGGCCTACTTGGTGCTGCCCAGAGGAATCTGTTTTAGTTAGAGGATTTTCCTCTCCCCTTTTCCTCCTCCAGTCTTCGCCATTTAAGTTTGAGGCGTCTCCTCAGTTAGGGGAGTGCATCGTTTAAGTTAGAGACCCTCCTCTAACTTTTTTCTAACCTTTTTCTAAGTTTTTCTTCTCCCTACACCTGTCCTTTAAAAAAATATATATATATATGTGTGTGTATATAAATATATATATATATATATATATATATATATATATATATATATATATATATATATATATATATATATGGGTCTAGGACTGTTCACTGAAAGCACATTTCACTGAAACACATTTGAATGTGCACAATTCACTGAAAGCTCAATGCACTGAAACACATTTCACTGAAAGTTATATATGGCCTTTTCCCCACTGTAGTGTGACACTGGAGTTATAGTAAGGGGGGTGTGGGGGGGTGTAGGCCCCCTATTTTAAATATTTTGAACTATACACATGGATACTTGGCAAGTTCAGTAAATTACTCTTTTCTAAACTTAATATATATCCACATTTTGTGGGCGGGCTATGCAGGAAGGACCTACAGTGGTGGCTTCACTCTGACCAGGTAACTATAGGCAGACCATTTATACTTCCCCATCCAGTAGCCACAGTGACCACGGACACTTCCCAGATAGGATGGGGGGGCATTATCTGGGACAGACCGTCCAAGGGATTTGGCAGGAACACGAGTACCACTTGCACATAAATGTCCTAGAGATTTGGGCGGTGCTTCTGGCATTGCAAGCTTTCCACAGCTCTCTACTGACAGGTACTATTGCAATTCAAACAGACAATATGTCAATGGTATGATACATCAACAAGCAAGGGGGAACCAAATCCTACACCCTATGTCGGAAGTCTCAAAGAGTATGGCAATGGGCAATTTCTTCTCAACGTTTTCTGACTACAACGCATATCCCGGGGAAATCCAACGTAATACCAGACAGGTTGAGCAGAGCGATCTGTATGCCTCACGAGTTGTCTCTGAATCAAAAGATTGCAAACAGAATTTTTTGCAAGTGGGGCCAGCCTTGCTGTCATCTATTTGCTATGTTCATCAACACCAAATGCAGCAGCTACTTTGCTCTAGTCCCCCCTCTAGGGGAGTCATCAAGGGACGCACTTGTGCAAGATTGGCCCCCGGGACTTCTGTATGCCTTTCCTCCATTTCCGTTAATACCCAAGGTACTCCAGGAAGCCAAGTCGTTGAGTTGCAAGTTAATTCTCATTGCCCCTTACTGGCCTCAACAAATGTGGTTTCCCTTCCTATGGCCCTATCGTCTGGAGGAGCCCCGGATTCTGGACCCAGTGCCAGACGTCCTGACTCATCAGTCAGGAATGCTCCACCCCTCCCTTCTAAATTGCAAGCTGACAGCTTGGTTACTCCACTTCCAGTCTTAGCCAGGCTTCCAGATTTATCCCCGGCATTAAAGCACATTCTGATTTCATCACACAGGAATACAACTAGGAAACTTTATGCAAATAAATGGAAGAGGTTCTCTTATTGGGCAGACAGAAACAACATAGATCCCTTTACAGCTCCTGTATCTTCGAGCTTGAATTCTTAACAGAAATTTTCGATCAAGGTACAGCAGCAGCCACGGTAAGAGTGCAACTAGCTGCTATTTCAAATTACCATGTAGGAGACATAGGGTCGAACATCATGTCCCATAGATTATGCAAAGCCTTTCTCAGGGGTAACTTTCTTCAAAGGCTTCCCTTAAGAGAACCTCCTCTTCCGTGGGACCTCAGTTTGGTATTATTGTCTTTCACCTCCCTTTGAACCAGCCTCCTCGTGCTCACTAAAGTTCTTATCTTGGAAGACAATCTTTTTAACAGAAATTACCTCCGCCATAAGAGTATCAGAATTGCAAGCTCTGTCTATAGGTCCTCCCTATTTAATCTTTCATAAAGACAGAGTGTCCCTCACAATGAAGCCTTCCTTTCTACCAAAAGTTTATTCTGAGGCCAATTTGAACCAGTCTGTTGAGTTACCTGTATTTTTCCCTAATTATGGCAATGAGGCAGAACACGAGCTTCATCAGTTGGACGTGCATAGACAACTACGTTTTTACATACATAGGACCAAAGAATTTCAAAAATCTGACCAACTCTTTGTCTTTTTCAGACAGTAGGAAAGGTGTTGCAGTTTCAAAGGTCACCTTATCGAAATGGCTCACAGACACCATCACTTATGTCTATAACCTGCATAACAAACAGCTGCCAGGCAAAGTTACAGGTCATTCAACTAGAGCCATGGCTACTTCTACTGCCTTCCAAGCTAAACTCCCTTTGGACTCAATTTGTGCAGCTGCCACATGGGTCACCCCCTCATACCTTTATTACTCATTAAGTAGATGTAGCCTCCCGGAACAGGGCTTCCTTTGGATCCACAGTTCTGAAGAGTTTATTCCCTTGAGCCACCCTAGATGAGGTGCTGGGTACGCTGTCCCAACCAGCAAGAATGAAGGCGAGATAGAACAATATAACATAAAAAAGTTATGTATTCACCATAATGTTCCATGTTAGTTGTCCATGATCTCACCTTCATTCTCGTGACCCACCCTCTTTTCCCCCCTTACGAGAGGATCGAGAGGAACTATGAATTGGCTATAGGTGCCTTACTCTCTTCACACCTGTTTCAGAGTAGGGGCAACGCATCTATTCCATTTTGTTTTTATGGGATGAGTTGGTATAGTCTAGTGTTAGTTCTCAAACGAGATCCAGGGAACAGCCCCTAGGTATCATAGGACATAGTGTATCTTCGAGCTAGTGAGACTGTCGAGCTTTAGTATGCGGCTGAGTCGGAACAGAGCACCCAACCAGCAAGAATAAAGGCAAGATCATGGGCAACAAACATGGAATGTTATGGTGAGTACTTAACTTTTTTTGATTGTCAAGGGGCTCTTGAAACCAACCTTTGAGGAAGCTGTACAGAGTGCTTCTTCTTCGTCCTGTTCCTCTTCTAAGAGGGAGAAACGATCTAAAAGGCCATCTAATGTCTCTTCGGCTCAGTCCAAGCCCCCTGAAAAATTGTCTAAAGTTTCTAAGCCGTCTATTTCCTCAGCTCCACAGGCCTTGGAGCCAATGGAGGTAATCATTATTGACAAACCTGGTTCTTTGGCCCCAATGTCTTTCAAGCCGAAAGATACCGTGTCTGGGAGCCGGTCCATTGATATTCCACCGGTCTCCCCTACCTTGAGATATCACATTTTGGAGAAATGTCGTTCACCATCTTTATCGTCCAGGTCCACTAGGAGCCTATCTGATGATGACATAGAGCAGGTGGTGCACAGACTCTTGAAGTCGCCGGCACTAGCTAAATTGTTCTAGGCTCTGACCCAACAGGTCTCGGAGTCTTCCAAGACTGTTACATCCACTGTTGTTGTTCCTCCGAGCCAAGCTGGATCTTCGGAGCCAGAGTGCCTGGTACCGCTTACTGTAGAACCATTGGTTCCTGGACCCCCTTCGGAGATTACGGAACCTATATCTGCTCTGACACTCTCTGTGCCGTCTGGGATGTCTGGGAGCCGAGGTTGTATGGTTGGCCCCGGGGGGGTGCTCAGACCCGAACTTCTTCGGTTCCGAGCCTACCTCTCGGTGCTTCGGCTCGGGTGAGCTCTGCTCCTACATCAGCCTCAGAGCCGGTCTCTCTAAGGCCGGGGGTGTCCTCTGTATCCTCGGAGCCAGAGATATCCTTGGAACCGGTGGGTTTGGCTTTTGAGCTGATGAGGAGTGTGCTGTCCCCCTCTACAGTTCTACATAGGGATACTGGCATTCATCCCCCCAAGGCACCAGCTGCTGTCTCGGCACCACCCCATCCACAGGGCAGCAGAGATTCAGAGCCTTTGGGTGAACCCTTCTCTTCCGAGGCCTCCTCAGAATACCCTTCTGAGGAGCCCTCTCGAAAGAGGACATGCAAGAGGAAGCATATAGACTCCCCTGATGAGTCCGTCACCTCAGACACTGACCTCGAGGAGTCAGAAGGGTCCCCACGGTTGTCCTCTGAAGATATCTCATTTGCAGATATCCTGGAGATCCTAAAGCAGACAGGCGGCTGGAAAAACATCAGCCGTTCTAATGAGGAGTCGGTATACCTGAAGGCTTTTGGATCTCAACCTTCAGCCTCCTGGGTGTCTCTGCCTTTTGATGAGCTAATAGACTTAGTCAGTCGAAAGGCGATTGAGTCACCTGACACTATGGAACCAGACCCTCGGAGGCCAAACAAGTTTTTGTCAGCCCCTGCTGGGAAAGATTTTCTTACAAGATGTGTACCTGTAGATGCTATGGTGGTGGCAGCAGCCACCAAGAAGGAACTTTCTGAGACATCCTCATCTCTTCATCCTCCAAACAAAGATTCTCGAATGATGGACAGATATGGGAAGCATGTCTTTTCATCAGCGACTTTTGCACTCCGATCACTGAACTACCTCACATACTTTACAAGGCTACAAAGAGATCTCCTGAAAGAGCTAGGAGATACTCTATAAGGTTCATTACCTGTGGGGGTGACTGAGAAAGTCTCCTCCCAGTTGTCCATCTTAAATTCTATCGTCAACTCCTCCATGAGACTGACATCTTATGCAGCGGATGGAGTGAGTAGGGCAGCGGGTTCAGGAGTTTCCTTGAGGAGACACTCCTGGATGCACTTGTGTAATTTTGCGGAACCTTTTAAGCTTACCTTTACTAATGCCCCTTTTGATGGTTCCTCACTTTTTGGATCCAAAGTAAAAGACACACTCTCCAGATGCGAGCAAGAAGGGAAAACTCTCTCTGCCATTGGAGTTTGTTTTTCAGTACCTTCAAGACCTTACCCTAAAGGTCAAAAGAGTGGAAAATGTACAAAAGATCCCAGGGAACTTTCCAAGACCCACGAGGTGAGTCCTTCCCCAGGGGCAGAGGGGGAGGCAACAATGATAGACGTCGTCCTAGAGGCAGAGAGGGTCCGCAGAACCAGGGTGACTGTGATTCCTTTCACAGACGTCTCTATCAGCGCTCCTGAAAGGAGGCCCGCATTCTCTACTCTGGAGGCAGTCGGGGGACATTTGTCTTTGTACCCAGAAGCTTGGCAAAGTATCACAAAAGACAAGTGGGTACAAAGCATAGTATCCAGAGGATATTACATTCCCTTTTGCCATCATGTCCCACAAATCAGAGCAGTCCCAGATGTTCCACCCAATCTAAGGGAGCAAGCAACTATAGAAATCCAAAGGTTGCTGGAGAAAAGAGTCATCCAAGAAGTCCCCGCAGACCAAACAGGATTCGGAACTTATTCAAGATTCTTTTTGGTGCCAAAAAGAACAGGGGACTGGAGACCCATATTGGATCTCAGCAAGTTAAATGAATCTGTCAAAAAGTCAAAGTTCCGAATGGTGACACTGCAGTCAATACTTCCCTTCTTAGGGAAAGACGATTGGATGTGCTCAGTAGACCTCCAAGATGCGTACTATCAAATAGAAATGGACAGAGCATCGAGGAGTCACTTGCGCTTCAGGCTGGGAGTCAGTCATTATCAGTTCCGATCTCTGCCATTTGGTCTCACTACAGCCCCCAGAGTGTTCACCAAATGCATGGCAGTAATAACGGCTCACTTGAGACATCTTGGATTCCAAGTATTCTGTATCTGGATGACTGGCTCCTAACTGCCACCACCAAGCATCTACTCCAACAGGCCAGGGATGTGACATTGGAAATCTGTGCTCATTTAGGCATAACAGTCAATTTACAAAAATCTGCCATATTACCTTCATAGGTACAAACCTAGACGCTGTTTCCATGATGGCACGTCTTCCAGCCAACAGAATTTCAGCCCTCAGACAGCAAATACTTCACCTTCTTCCAAAGGACAATGTAAAGGCAAAGGTAGTTCTGAAACATCTAGGGACAATGGCTTCAACCATAACACTAGTTCCTTTTGCCGGGATGCATATGAGAATCCTTTACTGGCTCTTATTTTCCAAATGGTCGCTTCAAGAACTTCTTATGTCCCACCTGATCAGAATAATGGACTCATGAAAAAAGGACCTACGGTGGTGGATTCAGTCCAACCATGTGACTATCGGGAGACCCTTTATTCCACAACAACCTGTTGCTACAGTGACCACAGACAAATCCCAGATGGGAGGGGGGGCATTATCTGGGAAGGACAGTCCAAGGTATATGGTAAGACCACGAGGCCCACTCGCATGTCAGTGTTCTAGAGATGAAACCAGTGCTTCTGGCATTGCAAGCACTCCATGACTCTCTTTCATTTGGGACGATTGCAATACAGTCAGACAATATGTTGGTGGTTTGGTACATAAACAAACAAGGAGGAACCAGGCCATACCCACTTTGTTGTGAGGCTTTGGGAGCTTGGCAATGGGCAATTTCTTCCCAATGCTTTCTAGTAGCAACGCACATCCTAGGGAAATCCAACATGATAGCGGACAATCTCAGCAGGGCAATATTAATGCCTCATGATTGGTGTCTGAACCAGAAAATAAAGGAAGAGGTTTTCCGGAAATGGGGTCAGCCTTGCTGCGATCTTTCTGCCACTCCCATGAATGCCAAGTGCAGCAGCTACTTTGCCCTAATTCCCCCTCCAGGGGAGACACCGAGAGACGCACGTGTACACAATTGGCCCTCGGGACTTCTTTATGCTTTTCCCCTATTTCCCCTCATACCCAAAGTCATCCAGAAAGCAAAATCCTTGGGAAGCAGGATGATTCTCATTGCCCTGTATTGGCCTCAGCAGATTTGGTTCCCCTTCCTCTGGCCTCATCTTCAGGAGAAGCTGTGGGTTCTGGACTCAGTTCCAGACCTTCTGACATGTATGTCAGGAGAACTTCATCCTTCTCTCCACACCCTCAACTTGACAGCATGGCTGCTCCACTTCCCAATTTAATCAGGCTTCAAAACTCCAGTCAAACACATATTGATGTCCTCTCATAAAGTTTCTACTAGAAAACTATATACTATTTTCTCACTGGGCCCAAAATAGAAACACTGACCCTTTTTCTGCTCCTATTCAGTCCATTTTAGAATTTCTGGCAGAACTCTTCCAGCAAGGCTCGGCTGCAGCAACTATTAGAGTTCAGCTGGCTGCAATTTCGAATTTCCACATTGGTGACCATTCTCCTAACTTAATGTCACACAGGTTGTGTAAAGCATTTTTATAAGGCACTTCCTTATTGAGACCTCCTTTTAAGGAACCACTTTCTTCTTGGGATTTAAATTTTGTCCTGTCTCAACTAACATTGCCACCGTTTGAGCCTTCATCTTGTGACCTCAAATTTCTTTCCTGGAAGACCATCTTTCTAGTAGCTGTAACATCTGCCAGAAGAGTCTCAGAGTTGCAAGCACTATCAATCAGACCTCCATATCTGATCTTTCATAAGGATAGGGTATCGTTACAAACTAATCCATCCTTTATACCTAAGGTTTGCTCTCAATCCAATATCAGTCAAGCCATTGAGCTCCCAGTGTTTTTCCCCAACCATAGTAACAAGGCAGAGTATGTACTCCACCAGTTGGACGTGCATAGACAGCTCAGATTCTATTTGCATAGAACTAAAGACTTCAGGAAATCTGATCAATTATTCTTCTCCTTCTCTGAGGCAAAAAAGGGTATGCCAGCATCTAAAGTCACCCTTTCAAATTGGCTCTCAAGTTGTATCACCTTTATCTCTGCCTCCAGTAATAGAAAGTTACCATTCAGAATTAGAGGTCATTCAACCAGAGCATTAGCTACATCCTCTGCCTTTCAGGCCAGAATGTCTATGGACAGTATTTGTGCTGCAGCTACGTGGGCCAATCCTCATACCTTTATCACTCATTGCAGAGTGGATTTGGTGTCCAGGGACAAGGCCTTCTTTGGTTTCACTGTTCTCAAAGGTGTACTCCTGTGAGCCACCTGGGAAAAAGGTGCTAGGGACGCTGTCCCATCCAAGTTTGCATGAAGGCGAGATAGGACAACATAACATAAAGAAGTTATGTACTCATCATAACGTTCCATGTTTGTTGTTCATCTCGCCGTTCATTCTTACGACCCCTCTCTCCTTCCCCCGTCCAAGGACTCCTAGAGGACCTGGTGTTGATCTTTCCTCTTTTACATGAGCTCCTTGACTCTGTTTGTTTTTCCTTGACATGGGGTCATACCTATATATATTGCTCATTAGTATGTTAGCAGCAAACAAGATCTGGAGAGTTGCACCATTGCATCATGGGATACCTACCTTGCCACGAGCCAAGTTTGAGATTTCCAGCTGTGTATTCGGCCAAGTCAGAGCTGAGGATTGGCTCCGTACCCATCCAAGTAAGAATGAATGGCGAGATGGACAACAAACATGGAACATTGTGGTGAGTATATTCTTTATTAGACTCTAACTTCCATTTTCTAGTAAATGCATTTTTGGCAGCCATCATAATTAGGCTCAGCAAGACCTTACTGTGTCTAGGCAATTCCAAGCTTGCATCGTAGCTCAAAAACAGCATTTCCCTAATTACTCCAACTTGCTTACTCAGCATCTCCAACAGAGCAGTCGACAAGGAATCTTTAATTGTTGCAATCCCAGAAAATACTATCTCAGTTACCTCTTTCTGCCCCATCACACCTCCAACATTTGCTGTCTACCTTAGGAAAATTCAAGTCTGCTTGGGGTATAAAATACCTATGTAAGCACTTCCAGGTAAAGATCTGAAATCTTCTAGATTTTGTTGCATATTTGGGAGACGTACATGTATCCGCCCATTATTTCTTTGTGAAGTGCTTATCTAATCTCTTTTCCCAGTCCTTCCTAGCCTCTTCTGATTGATTCTTATTTTTAGCATGCAGTATTTTATATGCTGTACTCCTTTCTTAATGGCAACTTCTGTTCTAGATTCTACTAAAAACTCTACCAGTGCTGTTCTTTCGTTTAGGGCCTCCTATTTCTTTCTCTTTGCCTATATTCTGATATCAATATTTGATATGGAAGGCAGTCTCTAACCTGCAGTCCAAATAAGTTCTTGGCATCTTCCTATTCTGTTACCTTTCCCTCTCTAGTTATTTGCTCCCAGCACCTTGGTTACTTTGCCATTTTTCTCCAATACATTCCCGCACCCTCTTGCCTATTGTCTGTATGCCTAATTGCAATCATCCCTGTTGGCAGAATCTCCTTTCTCCATTCCCGTGTTAGCTTAGTTCTTAGAAGACCTTTTGCTACTTTATGGGTAGTATGTTCTGTATGATTATCATTGTTCTTAAAGATCTGAGTGACAATGACTGTGCAGAAGATTATGTGTGCTCTGTAATGTTGGCAACTGAAAATATGTCAATATGGTTTGTTTTCATTAATATAAATGTATGATTGTCTATATCATAAGTGATAATTCAATAAAGATGCTTCTTGTTTAATGGGAAAAAAGAAAGACACCTTTCTTTTGAGACCACTAATTAAGTACCCCTTTCTGCCATGATATCTCACCTTAACACTTCAAGCTCTGACCAAGCCCCTCTTCAACTCAAGTCTGCTTTTTCTTTTTCTCTGAATTACCTTTCTTGGAAGACTTTAGCTTTTACTAGCCATTATGTTAGCTAAAAGAATTTCTGAATTGTAAACTTTGTCTTGCAGACAGCACTACCTGATTTTCCATGAGGACAGGATCTCTCTTAGACCAAATCCTTCATTCATGCCCAAAGTAACTTCGGAGACAGCCTTGAATCAGTCTAGGTATTTGATGTTTTCCTTCCCACACGTTACAATCAAGGTGGATATATTTTTCATACTATGGATGTGCAAAGTTAGTTGAGATTTTGCTTCTACAAGACAGATGCTACCCAGAAGCATGACCAGCTTTTGTATCTTTTTCAAAGGCCAAGTTAGGATCAGAGATTACCAAAATGTTCCTCTGAAGATGGCTGGCAGATTGTATCTCATTTATTTAAACTTCAGAAGAATTAATGTTGCCTTCCAAACCAAAAGCTTAGTCAACTAGATCTGGTTCTACTCCTGGAGACTTTTTCAAGCTTTCCACGGTTGATGACATTTGTGCTACAGCAACATGGCAAACAATGCATATCTTTATTCAACATCACATAATTGACTTTATATCAAAGTCCATAGCTGCCTTTAGTTCCACCATTCTCAGGGGTATTTTACCACAGTGCCATCCACAATTGGTTATTCTGTCACAACCATTGAAATGGACAGATGGTACAAAGTAAGATACGAACGTCATGTGGTTACCATAATAGTAGATCCACAACTGATTCAACACATGGGTTGTTGGATCTGATCTTGGCACCAACTTTGAAGCTTCTTTGTTTTCCAGGGCTCTGACTCATCCCTTACCCATAATTCCTTGTACTCCATTCTAATACCTAAGAATCTTGTTTGCTGCCAAAAACTTCAGATGTGTTCTAAAGGGCTCCTTTGATAACGGTAAAGCAGTATATCCTTTTCTTCAATCACTTCTACCCTACCAAAAGTTCTTTGAACTCTTTATAATCTTTCAAAATTTGTACCTATATATAGTGTGATTTGAGATAGTTAGGTTTGTAGTTATACAGTAGGAAGTGTAGTTAATTAATATAATCGGATAGTATATAGGTATTTTACTAACTCTGATAGGTAGTAATCAAAACTGTTTTCCTTGGTTTGTCTTATAGAGGGTTATTGCTGTTGTTGTTATTCTTGTTGTTGCTATTAGACTATCTCTCCCCCCCCCCCAACAGCCCAAGTCGGATTCAAAAGGTTTCAGAAAGTATTCACAATGTGGGCACAAACTGCCTCCTCAGAACCAACACCTGCTCTGTGTATACTACTTGAGTCCTTCCCACCTAGACTTGGATTTTCATTGCCAGGGCCCTTTTGACCAGAAGAGAAAAATTAATAGTAAAAGGATAGCTCCTTTTACAGATGGGGACTTCAGCTTCTACAGGCTCCTCGTCTTCAGCATCTCCATCAAAAAGAGTGTAAAAGACTAAAGCCAGAGTAAAGCACAAGGATAAAGGCAAAGAAAATGACAAGTCAGATAAGACTGAAAAGGGTTCTTCAGAGTCAACCAGGAAACATTCTCCATTGATCCAGAATTGGCTAGGAGGTTGGAACCATCAACTCCTTGCTTCCGTTCCTGTTCCCCTTAGCAGTGGTTCCCACTGGAACTGGTGAGCCCGAGACTACCTTCTTCAGTCCTCCAAGAAAGTAGATTCTCCAGAATACACTCCATGGCTTCTAGCTCCAGTCATTCTGGAGTGTCACTGAACAGGATGTCAACAAGATGATGAGGAAGTTTCTTAAAACTCGTATCCAACTTAGGTTTCTCTCGGTACCACCCACTGGATCTGTACCGATTATTGATCCAACCTACCCTCCTCTTTTTTTCTCCGGTACTGGTCAACTCTACTGTTGCACTGGTCGCCAAGACTCCTTCCTGCACTGAGGCACCTTTGTCTGGGTGGACAGTTCTAGTTACTTCGACTACAACAACATCCCTTTCTCCATCAGTGCCAAAACAGACCAATCAAGGAGAGACTTGGAGACAAAGAGTCGGTACCATGGTTCGAGGGTAGGGTTTGACACCGAGATCATCGGAGCCATCCCTACCACTCAACTCTCATCAGCTCAGAACTGAGATCAGTCTAGGGGCTAGGGCACATTAGTGCCAAGTAATTCCTATTGTTCTTGGACCAGGGGCAGGTCTTCCGAGCCGATTGCATCCTCAGCTTTTGACATTTTTCACAGGGTTTTAGCCATGCCTAAGGAGAAGGCTCCCAACCAGTTTGGTGTCTTCCAGACCCCAAAAGAACTCTGGCTTTTTTTCCTCTTACTATCCTGTCATAAAGGGGCAGTCAGAACCACAAGCTCCCAAGATTTCATGCTATATTAGCTCCCAGTCTGACTGTGACTACTATAATCCTCCACCAGAAACAGTGCATAAGAAGCAGGCATTCAAACGGAAGCACATAGATTCATCCCCAGAATCTTCACAAAAGACATTGATATGGATGAAGGTGAGGGGTAACCCATTTTCCCCTCAGAAGATGTCACATTTGGTGAAATATTTGAAGTGATGAAGTAGAGAGGGGGATAGTCCACCCAAAATCTATACCCAATGAGTTGGTTTTCTTGGTAGCTTTTGTTTTAGGCTCAACATCATAGGTATACTGCCCGTTAATCCTCTAATCGATCTTATAGTGCAAGGGGCTTAGAAGGACCCTGATGTGGTGGAGCCGATTCCTAAGAAAACAGAATTAGAATTTTGGTAGTTCCCAAAGATCGAAAACATTAAAGCAAAGGTCCTGCTGTAGATGCTATGGTGGCAGCATTGGCAATAAAAAAGGAATTATCAGAAGAAAGTTCCTCAGTCCAGCCTCCTAACAGGAGCAATTGATAGATTTGGGAAATGGACTTATCCTTCAGCGACATTTGCTCTCTGATCACTGAATTATTTGGCTAATGTGACCAGATTACACAATGATTTAACTAAGGAAATTTCACAATCTTTTTGGGTATATTACCTGCGGATGTCCAGAAGACGATGGACTCCCAATTATCAGCATTGTAGTCAACCTCCAACATAGCTATCTGTATGCTCTCCAACATGGCCAAGGCAGTAGGCACTGGTATCATCATTCGCTGTCATACCTGGATTCATCTTGGTGACTTTGCGGAAAGCTTCAAGACTCCCTTTATCAATGTTCCCTTTGATGGATCCACACTTTTTGGACCCAAAGTGAAAGACACGCTTACCAGGATGATAATCCACACTCAACTGTGAGAATCTATTTCTCCACTCCTCAAAATCCATGACAGGACAGGAAAGAAAATGTCCCAAAAATCTCAGAGCTCTTACCAAGACTGCTGGAGATAGGGCTTGTCATGGCAGAGGTGGAGGTAACTCTAATAAACATCATCCTAGGGGCAGAGGCGGATCTCACAATCAGGGCTTCTGTGGTCTTTTTTCAGAGAAGCCCTACTAGCACCCCTGAACAGTTGCCCAACTGCTTTACTATGAAAACAGGAGTTGTTTGTCTTGCACCCTCAAGTTTGGCAAGCTATAACCAAAAATTTTTGGTTGCTAAAGATAATTTCCAGAGGCTACTCAGTTTCCTTTTCCCGTTGTCCTCAGAAAAAGTGGAGTATTCCCGATGTTCCGTCCAGTCATTGGGAACCAGCAGCAGTAGAAATTTCAAAGGTACTAGAAAAAAAGAGTCCTCCAACCAGTCCCACAAGACCAGTTAACATCCAGAGTCTACTCAAGGTTCATTTTAGTACCAAAAAGGGAGGGGACATCAGACCAATTTTGGATCTCTGTCATCTGAATTAGTTCATGAAATAGACAAAATTCCAGATGGCCCCTGTTCATATTGCCTCTGTTGAAGAAGTACAATTGGATGTGCTCAGCAGATCTCCAGGACGCTTGCTATCATATGGAGATAGAGAAGAATTCCAGGAGATTCCTCCATTTCTGGCTGGGAGACAGTCACTTCCAATTTAGAACCCTGCCTTTCGGTCTTACCACAACCCCCAGAGTGTTCACTAAGATCATGGCAGTGATGATAGTGCACTTGTATCTGCCAGGGATCTACATTTTCCCCTGTCTTGATGACTGGCATCTAACTCCTGCCTCTAATATCTACTTTTCCACCATCTAGACCTTCTGCTCCAGTGGTTGCAGAAATTAGGGATAACAGTGAATTTTCCTAAATGCCATCTTACACCAACATAACAAATAGAGTTCATTAGATGCCACCTCAACAGAAACTTACAGATCATCAGTCTTCCCCAAAGCAGGGTTTTGTTGTTGCGTTTTGTAGCAATACAAGTGTTTCATCACTCTTCACCCCATCAAAACTGATCCTACAGCTGTTAGGTCTAATGGCTTCTACAGTGCTGATGGCTCCTCTAGCCAGGTACCACATGAGTGTACTCCAATGGTCTCTAGTGGTACAGTGGCCACAGAACATACATTCGTTACATGTGAAGGTTTGGGTCACTCAGATCTGCAATTAGCACATTGCCTGGTGGATTACATCATTTTCCATGATAAAGGGTTGCCCCTTTCAGATGGACTCGCTGATAGCAGTAATAACCATGGACACCTCCCTTTTAGGGTATGGGGGGGCTGGACATTTCAAAGGGAGGATGGTCCAAGGTGCATGTTCACCTATTGAGGCCAGTGTCCACATCAACATCTTCGAGATGAAGGCAGTCCTAGTGTTGCAGGCCTTTCAAGATCTCCTCTCCAAGGGTATGATATCCATGCACACAGACAATATGACAGTGGTATGGTACATAAACAAAGGGGCAGGAATCCGTCCATATCCACTTTGTTGAGAGGCCATGAGGGTCTGGCAGTGGGCAATGTCTTCACATCGCTTTCTGATAGCAGTGTTCTTCCTGGCTTCATTCAGTGTATTAGCAGATATTTTGAGTAGGTTTATCCTGATGCCTCACGACTGATCCCTCAATCCAGCAATCGATCTTTCATTGCTAGAGAAGCCAGGCTTATCACCACAGTAGTCAAGATCATATTCACTTTTCAGAAACCAACCACAGAAAAAGTAAACCATGGCAAATGGAAGAGATTTTCTATACTGGCAGGCTCCAGAGGATTGAACCATTTCTCAGCCTCCATTCCCTCCATCTTAGAATTTTTGTCTGAACTCTTTCATGAAGGTTCCAGTTATCCCACCGTCAAAGTTTTTAAATGCCTGCTGTCTCAAATTTCCACATAGGCCATAATGATTCTTCAGTTGCTTCCCTTAAGATCTCTAAAGACATTTTGAAAGGAGCCTTTTTTTATGTCCTCCCATCAGGGATCCAGTTCCTCCGTTGGATATTACCTTTACATTACAGGCTCTAACATGACCACCCTTTGATTCTGCAGCCACAGCAGACCTAACGTTTCTGACATGGAAAACAATTTTTATGATAGCAGTTACATCAGCTAGACGAGTTTCAGAATTATAAATGCTTTCCTGTAAACCTCCATATCTAGTTTTTTTCATAAGGACAGGGCCAGAAGGGACCAATGAGGATAACCCTGGCCGCACACTGTCTGGTTTTCTGGATGAATTTATTTATTAGGGGTAAGGGAGGAAAAGCATTCAGGAGACTTGAAGGCCAACTGTGGACCACAGCATCCCTTCCAGCCCAAGGTGGCAGACAAATCAAACTTAAATCAGTCAGTAAGTCTAGCAGTATTTTTCCCCAGATATTCTAACAAAGGTGAATAAATAACGTTGCGAGGAAAAAACTACTTGTAAACCAATGATACTGTGCTATCTTCTCTCGTAACAATAGAGGGAACACAGTATGGTGCGACCACAGGAACGTTTATTGAAGCATAACATCAAAATGAACTGTTACAATAGCCGTATGAGTTAAGCGCTTTCACCTACAATCCTTAGGCTTCTTCAGAACTCATACAAACAGTCAATGCGCCAATTTAAATAACCTTTTTGGCGCGAATTCGTTTAAAAAAACTTTTAACATTTAAAGTGCTATAGTGCTAATAAATAGGTGTTGTATCAACCAATAGTAAACAATAAACCCAACAACACGCTAAACCTCTTCCTAATAATAACATACTATATTAATCATATGCATTATATTTGTACTTAATTTTATGTGGTGCAATTTGATGTCCTTCGAAACTTCATACTACTTATTAAAAATATATGTATACTTCTCTAAATTGTTTTCAACACTGTGTCATATGCTGACTTAAAAACATCTTCCAAATGCTTTAAATATTATTTATTATTTGTTATTTAACTATTAACTAGGTGATATGCTAAACTATATAATAAATAAAAAATAAAAAATAATGAATAATAATAAATATAAATAAAAAAAGTGAGTAAAATAAACTTAAAACCATATTAATTGATTAACATAGTAATTCATACTAATTTATTCAAGTGACTATAATTAATTTACATCTATATGCATATATTAATTTAATAAATAATATTTAAAGCATTTGGAAGATGTTTTTAAGTCAGCATATGACACAGTGTTAAAAACAATTTAGAGAAGTATACATATATTTTTAATAAGTAGTATGAAGTTTCGAAGGACATCAAATTGCACCACATAAAATTAAGTACAAATATAATGCATATGATTAATGTAGTATGTTATTATTAGGAAGAGGTTTAGCGTGTTGTTGGGTTTATTGTTTACTATTGGTTGATACAACACCTATTTATTAGCACTATAGCACTTTAAATGTTAAAAGTTTTTTTAAACGAATTCGCGCCAAAAAGGTTATTTAAATTGGCGCATTGACTGTTTGTATGAGTTCTGAAGAAGCCTAAGGATTGTAGGTGAAAGCGCTTAACTCATACGGCTATTGTAACAGTTCATTTTTATGTTATGCTTCAATAAACGTTCCTGTGGTCGCACCATACTGTGTTCCCTCTATTGTTACGAGAGAAGATAGCACAGTATCATTGGTTTACAAAAAGGTGAATAAATGTTGCATTTGTTAGATGTTCATCATCAACTCAGGTTTTATCTTCATAGGAAAAGCAATTCAGAAAATCAAATCAGTTGTTTATTGCCCTTTCAAAACAGAAATTGGGAAAAGCTGTCACTGAGGTTACCATTTCTAGATGACTGTCAGATTGCATTTTATTTGTCTATAATAAGAAACAATTGACTCTACTATGTATACCTAAAGCTCATGCCACAAGAATAATTTCTGCTTCACAGCATTCTCTAGAAGACTTCTCATTGATGATGCTTGTGTTGCATAGACTTGGTCCACATTCCATACCTTTGTGTCTCATTATAAACTGGACACACAATCCAGATCACGTTTTTCTCCTTTCTCCACCATCCTCAGGAATGTCCTTCTTGATACCACCAGAATAGACAACTTGAGAATCTGTCCCATGTTTTGAATTGGACAAAAATAGTCAACATTAGATACGAAAGTTGTATGTACTTACCATAACAATAGATCCATGTTGTCGGATTTCGTCCGGTTTAACCTTCCTCAATCCTTTCCCCTTCCTAAATTGACACATATGATCTTAGGGTGACCATGTGGTTACTACTCAATTCCCTGTCTGTGAACAGTCCTGCTCTGATTGTTGTCTTCTCTCTCTCTATTTTTATGTTACTATTGTCATATGTACACAGCTGTAGGGTATTTTTGCTGTATGGGGCAAAGTCAATCTGAAGTATTGGGGCGGAGTACAGGAAATTATGGGTAGGAGAGGAGACAGAGCCCTGGAACCCAAAGAAGTTTCATAGTTGGTGCCAGGGACAGATCTGGTCGAATCCAATAATCTATGTGTTGAGCCAAATGAAAGTCAGACAACTTGGGTCTATCATTATGGGTACATAACTTTCATATCTTTGTTGTCCCTCTCTGTCCATCTCAATGTCCTACCCACTATCCTCCTCCTAAATTATCACCTGCATTCTGAAGTATCTAGTAGACCTAAGCCTGAAATTATCCTTCGATAAGGTGTCTTTTTTTTTTTTTTTTTAAGTTACTCTGTTGGCAAACTCAGTCTGAAGCAGTGTACAGTCACGTATACATATGGGAAAAGGGAGAGTTTGAATGCTGGAGAAGCATCTGAGTTTAAGTTGCTAATTTGAATTTGTCACAAGAGTGGATAACCAATCCATTGAAATGGATGGTGAGGGACAGAAAAGATCTGTCATTATGTTAAATACATAAATTTCGCATCTTACTTACCAAGCAGTGGCCATTCTGTTGTAAAGTCTCACACTGACCTGAGAAAAGAAGAGATTTTGAGAGGGGCTAGTAGAGATGATAGGAGCCAAAGTAAGCAGTCTGGCAGGGTGCCTCTCAGATGTCCTTCTATTCCTGTGTTGCAGTATTCATACTGTGGGATTTCCCGCCTCATGTGACCCGATGTCGGCTCCTATACAAAAGCTTAAGCCTGGCTGCTGTAGGTGCGTGGGATGTCACACACAGGGCCATAAACCAGGGGCCATAAATGTGATGCCTTCACGCACAGACCTCAGAACTTTTCAGCCGCAGATGACGTTAGCTTCGACCATTTCGCTCCTACAACCGAAGACTTCAAAAGATAAGTACCCCGTTGGGGTTTTTCTCTCTTACATATACATGAGCTTGGTTGCTGTAGGTTTCCTTTTTAGCCGATGTCTGAGAAAAAGAGCAAATGTAATTGCGGGCGTTAGATACCGCAGAAAGATTCTCACGATCGGTGTGTGTATTGCTTAGGTAAGGAGCACGACCATAAGGCCTGCTCCATTTGTCAGTCTTTCGTGTCAGAAACCCTACGCAGCCATCTGGCCACACTAAATTTGTATTTAGAGAATCAGCGATTAAAACGCCTTACTGTCAGGATGGATCCCGAGTTGGCTGTCCAATCTGAACAACTGAGGAAGGCCAAGGTTTTCAGGCCTTCTCCCAATGCTGCTCCGCCATTGGATGTCCCACCGACTACCGATATAGGGCCCGAGGGACACCTGATTACTCCGTCAGCTTCGACAGTTCCTCTGGAAGAGGCCGTTACTGCAGCCATGGATAGCACGTCCCCGGAGTCAATCCAGACGCCGGCCACAACCGACATCGAGGGGGAACCATTAGTTGGTCAGCCAACCAAGACCTCTCCTGCTGCTGCCCAGGCCTCTGTCCCTAGGCCTTACACCTAGCCAATGCCAACAAAGAAAAAACAAATGAGAAAACACTTGAGCCGCTACGCCTCAAGGAACTCCAAATTGGCAGTCGTTTACCAGTTTTTTAATGCATCCTTTATGGCCCTTAGGCCCACAGGCCCTGCACCTGCCAATATTCCTGTGCTGAGCCCTAGGCCATTCTCTGCTTCCTTCCTCCCTTTACCCACTACTCAACAGGGAGAAGAAGAAGAACCAGACCAGTGCTACTCCTGAGGAATCAAGTTTCCTATGTCTCAGATTCCTTCACCTGTGGATTATTATTCCCCAGACAAAGACACCATTGAGGGAGATTCCCCACCAGAGGATATTACCTTTGGAGAAACTATTTCAAAAATAAAAGAGTGAGTACTTCAAGTGGGATACTACTTTGATGACAGATACCCAGAAAATATATTTTGACGTTTTGCAACTTGAGTCTGCCTCTCCTTCAGCTATTCCTCCAGTGCTTCCAGCCTTCCTGGATGCCTTTAACTCAGTCTCTAAGAATCCAGAATCTCAACTTCCTGCCTCTAAAAGGCCGGATAGGTTTTACAAAGTGCCTGATGATCAGAAGTTTCTGGTGAAACCTCCCCTGGCAGACCCAGCAGTTATTGCTGTGTCCCCAAACAGACAGTCAGTCTTGCCTTCTGCTTCACTTTTTCCCACAGATAAGGACAGCAAAACCATGGACAGAATGGGTAAGAAGGTATACACTTCCTCTACCCTGGCCTTCGGGGCTATCAATTACCAAACCCACATGGTTAAATACGCTTTGGACCAGGTCTCCCAGGCTTCCACCTTGCTGGTTTCCGCCTCATACTGTCCAGCCAAATCTGACATTGCATCAAAACTGTCTGTAGCTACACAAGTAGCCAGACACTGTATTAGGTGAAGTTATGATGCAGCAGAGGCTGCCAGGTCTGTTGTCTCTGCATCTGCTTTGCGCAGATATTCTTGGCTTCGCCTACAACCTCTACCAGAGGATTTTAAATCCAAAATCATGGATGCTCCAGTGGACCACAACCTTTTATTTGGGAAAAATTCATCAGAACTTTTCAAAAACTTACAAGAGAAAAGCAAAGAGCTGCAGGATATTAAGCATCTGCTGGTGTCTCCCTTCCCTAGATATTACAGGAACTATCCAGCTAAAACTTCCTTTGTCAGAAGGACTCCCTCAGTGTCACGTCCTTCCTCCTTTAAGCCTCGTAGGGGATCCAGGAGACTCCCTACTCCAGGCACCCCAACTCTCTGCCCCCAGCCAAGCAGCTCTTTCCAGACAGAGGGGGCCCCACTTCAGCATGACTGTCTTGCTCAACTGCCTCTCTCCGCTCGCCATACCCACTGCCTTCCCTTCTGGAAAACCATCACCTCAGATCTTTGGGTTCTTTCCATCATCCAAAAAGGATATTTTCTATCCAGGAAGGAAAAAACAAGCCCAAAAAGACATTCTTTTTCCTCCAAAAAATCAGCTTCATCTATTCCCTCTCATATTGAAAAAACTCCTGACTCTAGGAACTGTAGAACCAGTTCCCTCTGGACAGGAAAGACAAGGCTTCTATTCCTGTCTATTCTTAGTCCCCAAAAATGATGGCCCTTGGAGGCCAATCCTGTATTTATCCTATCCGAACCTGTTCCTAAAGGTTCCCTCCTTCAGGATGCTCTCCTTTCAAACTCTTCCACCTCAGGCCTTTATGGTCACTCTGGACCTGAAGGATGTTTACCTGCATATTCCTATCAGGCCCTCTCACAGGAAGTTTCTGTGCTTCACTGGCCACTCTTCTCATTCTCACTTTCAGTGTACAGCCTTGCCCTTTGGCTTGTCTACGGCTCCCAGAGTATTTATAAAGTGCTTGGCCTCAGCCATTGCTTATTGCAGAACTAAGGGAGTCCAAATCTACCCTTACCTGGACGAAATTCTCATTCTAGCAGAACCAGAGTCCACCCTACAAACCCATCTCAAGTTCACCATGACTCTACTTCACAACTTGGGCTTCACCCTCAGCCTACAGAAATCCTTTCTTCTTCCTCAGCAGGACGAAGATTTCCTAGGCTGCAGGATCAGAACAGACCTAATGAGATCCTTTCTCCCACCGGACAAAGTGCAGTCTCTCTCCACCCATTTTCAAAGCCTACTTTCAGAAACTCATCTCTCTGCTAGACAATTTCTGCAAATCCTAGATCTCATGGCAGCTACTATTCCCATGTTCCCATTAGCCAGGATGCACATGAGAAAATTCCAATGGTACCTAAAGAATGTGTGGTCTCAGAACCAACATCCATTAGACAAACTTATTCCCCTTCTGCCCTGCTTAAAAACAGAACTGATGTGGTGGATTCAGCAAATCATACAGAACTAGGGCATTCCTCTTCAACCCCACCACCACCACTCAACCCATGCACACAGATGCATCAGACCTAGGGTGGGGGGAAACATTAAAAGACTTCAGGGTACAACAGCGTTAGACCCCTGCCCTGCAAAAGCAGCACATCGGTGTCAAACAAATGACTGCAGTCTTGCTGGCTCTAAAAGCTTTCCTTTCCATCTTGCAACCAGTGCTGCTCCACATTGAGACAGACAGTACAACTGTCATGTGTTACCTCAACAAACAAGGAGGGACAAAGGCATACCAGTTATGCCGGATAACCCTACAAATCTGGGATCTAGCAGACAATCACAACCTTTTCCTGCAGGCCTGTTACATCCCCTCTCAGGAAACAAAGAAGCGGACTTACTCAGCAGAACATCTTCTCAACAACATGAATGGATGTTGCACAGGGAAACCTTCTTAGACATCATCCACCAGTGGGGCACACCTCAAGTAGATCTGTTTGCCTCCCCTCAGAACAGACAACTAAACAAATTCTAAACCAGGGATTACACTCCATTAGCCTGGAGGGTGAGTGCCTACAGCTTTCCATGGAAGGGAATTTTCCTGTACGTCTTTCCTCCCTTCCCTCTAATACAAAAGATCCACTAAAGATCAAGAAGGACCAACCAAAAATCTTGCTGGTGACTCCCCATTGGCCAAGGCAACACTGGTTCCCCCTTCTTCACTCCCTGACCAAGGGCAATCATCACAAGTTACCCCTAACACAGCAAAAGGGATCTCTCATTCACCCCCAGCTGGTTTTGCTGCATCTAACTCTTTGGGTGATCAACTTCTGATCCCTTTCAGACAACATTACTCAGAGGATGTGCTTTCAGTCCTGAGGGAGGCTAGGAAACCAACTACTAGGAAAAACTATTTGTCTAAATGGCAGAGATTCTCAAAATGGTATTCCCTTAAGGGCAAGGACCCTTTTCAGGCGGATCCCTCACTTGTCCTTAGCGATATATGCGAGCTCATTAAGGAAGGACTAGCATATTCTTCAGTGAAAGTCCACCTTTCTGCCATTTCAGCCTGCTTGCCTTTACAGCCACCACTGCTTTCCATACTGGATGCTAAACTTTTCCTGAGAGGGGTCTTGCATATCAGACCACCAAGAAAGCCCATCCCTCCTCCCTGGGACCTACATTTCATGCTGGAAAACTCACCTTACCTCCTTTTAAGCCAGCCAGCACAGCTTCTCTACAAATGTGCACATGGAAAACCATTATTCTAGTGGCCATTGCCTCCACTAGAAGAGTGCCTGAACTGCAGGCCCTCGTGGCCTGTCCTCCTTACGCCACCTTCCACAATAACAGGGTGACCTTGCACACAGACCCTTCCTTCATGCCTAAAGTGGTGAACAAACTGTCCTTAAACCAGTCCATTCACTTACCTACCTACTTCCCCTCTCCAACTAATACCGCAGAGAGGATCCTTCATTCCCTAGATGTTCACAGACAACTGAGATTCTACTTAGACAAAACTAAGTCCTTCAGAAAATCTGACCAACTCTTCATCTCCTTCCACCCCAGGGTTCTGGGTAAGGCAGTCTCCAAACAAACCATTTCCTGTTGGATCAGGAAATCCATTCTCTTCTGCTACTCACATCATGGCAAACAATTGCCTCAAGGAGTTAGGATTCATTCCACTAGAGATATGGCTACCTCCAAAGCCTTCCTTAGAGGGCTGGACACAGCCTCCATCATGGAAGCAGCTACCTGGTCTCCAGTTCACACTTTCACAAAACACTACAAGCTAGACCAGGTCTCCAGGGCCAGAGCAGGATTTGCCAGGGCAATCCTGCAGGGATTCTTGGAATCCTCTACCTCTGCCCCCTCCCTTCACTCCTTCTAGCTGTGGTACTCTCCCACAGTATGAATACTGCAACATAGGAATAGAAGGACATAGAATAGTTGTGTAAATCTTGCCATAACCATAGATGTCCTTCTCTACCATGTTGCAGTATTCCTTCCCACCCTCCACACCCCTTTTTTTCTATCTCTACTGGATGGTTGGTCTTTGACCTCTGTATCCACTTCCTACAGGCTAATCTGTACAGCCCTTCAGGGACATTTGCTCCTTAGCATCAACTTGTTCTTTTGTACACCTTATCCTGGACTTCAGGTTCTGAGGTCTGTGCATGCAGACATCACATTTATGGTCACTGGTTTATGGCCCTGCGTGTGACATCCCATACACCTACAGCAGCCAGGCTTAAGCTTTTGTGTAGGAGCTGACGTCGGGTCGCTTGAGGTAGGAAATCCCACAGTATGAATACTGCAACATGGAAGAGAAGGACATGTATGGTTATGGTAAGATTTTACACAACTATTTTTTCTGACTACTCCTCACCCCAGCCCACTTCCCATCCCTCCCACCTCACCAGTTTGAAAGTAGATTCTTCCTTGTCAGAACATAGTGGTAATGAAATATGCCTACAAAATGCTTAGCTGTAGTTTTTACACAGGACATTGCTTGAGAGAACTCATAAGTTCAGGTTGCAGGACAGAATGCAAGATGATTTCTCCCTTCATAAGAATAACTCCTATGCAGATCATGTGTCCCTGGCAGAACCAGTTGTAGAAGATGCATACATAGAGGAAGTCCTTCTGTTATAATACAGTCAAGGCTTTTAGTCTAAGCTTTTTCTTTTAGTTACAAGAGAAGATGTCCCTTGGAGACTACTACTGGATGTAGCAGTTCCATTTGTGCAACAACTACCACACTTGCCTTTGGTGCTGGAAGACCAGAAGACAGTGAGTTCTAGTTACACTCCAGGTGGCTGGATTGCTGGCATGGCAGTGCAGCATTATGGGAGTGTTACACTCTTGAGTTTGTCATCATTTGGATGGGATGTTTAACCGAAAGTCCCATCTGCTTGATTTTGTGGTAGCTCAGGTAGATGTAAAAGATCTCACTGCACCTGTCAAAAAGAGTAGGGAAAGATCCCTGATGTCCTGGCCAAATTTCACCTATTAGAATAGATAACACCACGGGTTTCCCCTGAAAAGAAAAAATCCCTACAGAGTACTCTGTCAGGAGTACTGCTTGAGAAAATGAGTGTAACTAAGGATTTTTTTTCTGGGATACAGGATCTGAATTGCCTAGACATAATAAGGCATTGTTAAGTGTAATTCTGGTGGCTGCCAAAGAAAAAAAAACAATCACTAGAAAATGGAAATCAAAGTCTAAACCAACCAAACCTGAAGTAGTAAATATTGTAAAAGAGATAAAAGAACATAAAACGGGATCCTTAGAAAAGCATAGGAGTAAATTATATAGAAAAAATGGAAATTGTGGGAACAATACATGCTGAAAAATGTTTTGGAGGAGGAGTAAGGTTTAAGTGAGGCAGGAACTGAACAAGTTATGTATTGATGGTTTGATTATATTGTGTAGAATATGTGTGATGTATAATGTTTGGAAATGTGAACTTGTTAATATTGTTTGATTGCTTTAATATAAATCTAAATTTGCCTGTGTCACAAGTGATAATTCAGTAAAGGTGTTTAAAAAAACAGAAGAGCTTTGAGGCCCTGATGTCCTTCAAGGATGCATCTGCAGTCCTTACAAATGGGTTGTCCTGTCGTCAGGCAGCCCTTCGGTCGGCCGGATTCCAAAGTCTGGGTCTGGCCTCGGCTGGTGTCGCACTTCACCCGACGTCATAGCTGCAGTTCTTCGGGTATAAAGGCATCAGCCGACGCCATTTTCCTCAGTCTTTCTTGCCGCGTGGCGCCCGGAGATTACTACTACCGAATACTACTTCGAAGACTTCTAAAAAGCTAAGTACCCCGTTGGGGACTCTTTCTTGCCTCAGCCGATGTCAGAAAAAGTGAATAACTGTTTAACTTGTGGGAAACAAATACCTCATAAAGATTTCCACTCTTACTGCTTGCCTTGTTTAGGCCCAGACCACGACGTAGCAGCTTGTTTAGCCTGTGCTTCTTTCAACCGACGGACGCTTAGACGTCGGTCGGAGTTTGCTGAACAGTTTTTCGGCTCAGATTTTGCGTACATAATGCCGTCGGATCCTCCGACTTCACAAGTTGTTAAGAAACGCAAAGAAAAGGACCGACACTCGCGGTCCGCGGTTTCGGCCGAAACCGCGGTTAAGCAAACCGCGAGTGTCTCGGTTTCGGCCGAAACCGAGCAAACGGTTCTATCTTCAGCCGAATCCATGACTACTACCGAGGCCCCTTCTAACATGGTCGAATCGGCCTCTGAAGTTCAACCTGCTACTGTGGTTTCACAAGAATTATCGGACACCATCCCTTTGGATGTTTCTACCCCTGCACATGGTGCTGCTAGGCCGTCTGCAGCCATGTCCATAAAGGCCTTTGCCAGGGCTAAAGCAGCCAAAACTTCTAAGTCTGTGCCTGTTAAGCCCCCCTCTCACAGGCCCAGTTCCAGTTCCCAAATGCTTACTCTGGCAGAGGATCTCATTTCTTTAATAAGGGGATCCCAATCTCACCCAGACAGGGCCTCTCAACCTCCAGAAAAGAGACCTAGAGCAGAGCCCCCTGAGCCAGTGTCCTCAGATGATTCTTCTGATGATACAGACAATACAGACCATCCAGAGGCTCCTTTTTCTACTTATGAAGACTCCGATGCTGAGGAATCGATTCCTTCTGCCTCTCCACCAGAGGAATTTTCCTTTGGGGAAACTTTACATGACATGAGAGAGCAATTCCAATGGCAGGGACAAGATTTCTCAGATTCAAGGAAAAGGCTTAGGACCTTTTTGCATTTACCACAACATAGGCCTTTAGCTATACCTCCAGTTCTTCCTGTTGTAGATGATGCATTTAATGATGCTTGCACTGCTCCTGATACTTTACCTCCAGCCCCTGCTAAGCCCGATAGGTTCTACAGGGTCCCGGACACTCATCACCATTTATACAAGGCTCCTTTTGCAGATCCCGAGACTATCTCCCAGGGGCCTAAGGCAGCGACCTCAGTTAAAAACCCTCTCCCTTCTGAAAGGGAATCCAGGTCCTTAGAGAGATGGGGTAAAAAAGTATACACCTCTGCTACTCTCTCAGCTAGGGCATTGAACTGTCAGTTTCATATGATCCAATACCAGGAGTTTATGCTTGATCAGTTAACTAAGAAACTGTCCTCTGATGATTCTTTAGATAAGAAATATGTTCTAGAAATGGTGCATAACATTCAGCAGGTTAGTAACCATTCCTTAAAATGTGGCTATGATGCACTGGAGGCTTCCTTTAGATCAGCCATGACTGGCACAGTTATAAGAAGGCATGCATGGTTGAAAGAACAGGTCTTGCCGGATCATGTTAAAGCAAAACTATTAGATGCTCCTATGGATAAGGTCAGTTTATTTGGTTCTCCTGCTCAACAGGTACTGAAGAAAATGGAAGAGAAGGCAAAATCTGTACAAACAGTGAAAGATTTCTTACAGGTTCAGCCTCCAAGGTTTAGCAGGAACTGGCCTTCCAAAATTGGTCCTTTCCAGACTCCTCTAAAACTCAGAGAGGCAGGAATAGGCGTTCAAGAGGCAGAAATCAATCCAGAGGAGGTGCCTACAGGGGCGCCAGTGGCAAGGTAACAACCAACGAGGCACAGACACAACTACTACCACTGCAACAGGACAATCACAGTGACTTGGCTCTGGCACCGCCTACCAGGGAACAAATAGCAGCACCCTTAGGCGGAAAGTTAGCCTTATTTTCAAAAAACTGGCACTGTATCACAAGAGACAAGTGGATTTTGCAAACTATAGACCAAGGCTACAGGTTTCATTTCCATACTTTACCAGGAAAAAGAGGAATGCCAAACCTACCACCAAATCAAAAGACAGAAGCTCTAAAACAAATAGCTCAATTAGCAAAGATGAGAGCTGTGGAAAGGGTACCATCTATGGAACAAGGAAAGGGATTTTACTCCAGACTATTCCTGGTACCAAGAAAAGAGAAAAATTGGAGGCCTATTCTCGACCTGTCCGCTTTAAACACTTTCATCATTGTTCCAAAATTCAAAATGCTGACCCTACAGCAGCTTCTTCCCATGCTGGGCAAGGAGTATTGGCTGGTGACTCTAGATCTCAAGGAGGCATACCTGCACGTCCCCATACGACCAAATTGCAGAAGATACCTCAGATTTCTTGCAGGATCAGAGCATTATCAATTCTCAGCATTGCCCTTTGGCTTATCTACTGCGCCCAGAGTGTTCACGAAATGCCTGGCATCAGTAATCGCTCACTGCAGGCTTCAGGGAATCCAAATATATCCATACCTGGACGACTGCCTGATACAAGCGGACAACAAAAACAAGCTAACAGAAGACTTACAAAGAGTCATTAGCTTACTGCAAGCCCTGGGATATACAGTCAATATAAAAAAGTCAAGACTGATACCATCCCAAAGAATAACCTTCTTAGGGGCAGAATTGGGCACAGTAAAACAGATGGCATTCCTAACTGCAGAAAAACAAGAACAACTTCCTCTCTACTTCTTGGCATTAACAAAGCAGAACAAACTAACAGCAAGGAAAGTACTGCAGGCCTTGGGCTTCATGGCATCCTGCATAATCCTGGTCCCTCATGCCAGACTGCATATGAGAAAGCTACAGTGGTACCTGAAGAATTTATGGTCTCAACACAGGCACAGCTTAGAAACCGAAATACCACTAATTCCATGCCTGAAACAAGAGTTCCTATGGTGGGCTCAGGCATGCCAGTCAAACCCAGGTTTGCCCTTCCACAGCATTCAACCAAGCCAAACCATCACAATGGACGCCTCAGACCTTGGTTGGGGGGCCCACATGCTGGACAAGTGCATACAAGGCTTATGGACTCCAGATCAGCTGCACCTGCACATAAATCAAAAGGAAATGCTGGCAGTAAAACTAGCAATCCAGAATTTCAGACCATTCCTCCAAGAAGGGCAGTTGATGATAAGGACAGACAACACCACAGTCATGTGGTACATCAACAAACAGGGAGGCACTCATTCATACCCTCTATGCCGGATGGCACTGGACCTATGGAATATGGCTCTGAGTTACAACATTCAGTTACAAGCAATTTTTGTACCGGGAAAAGAAAACATCCTAGCAGACATATTAAGCAGAACTACCTCGGATGCTCACGAATGGATGCTACACCCGGACATCTTCAAGGTCATCACAAAGAAATGGGGACTGCCACAAATAGACCTATTCGCATCCCCACTCAATCACCAGCTCAAGAAATTCTGCACAAGGACGTACCACCCACTTGCTTGGAAGGTGGACTCTCTATCCTTCAGTTGGAAAGGCCTGACAGCATATGCATTCCCACCTCTTCCTTTGATGCACAAGGTGCTATTGAAAATCAAAGAGGAACGTCCAAGGATCATTCTGATAGCTCCAGACTGGCCAAGACAACATTGGTACCCATTACTGAGGAGCATGTCTCGGGGGAAAATGTGGACACTACCCGATTCCTTTGCTGTTAACTCAGAGCGGCTACAACACCCTGCATCCAAACCTGAAAACTCTGCAGCTGACTGCCTGGAACATTACATAAGAGCAACTAACCCAGATTTATCCCAAAGGGTTAAAGACATTATCCTTGAGGCCGCAGACCCTCAACAAGAAGGAACTATGCAGGAAAATGGAAAAGGTTTCTCATTTGGAGTACTGAAAGGGGAAAAGATGTGTCAAAGGTAGACATTGCCAACATCCTGGAGTATTTGGCAGAGCTTTTCCATACAGGCCTGTCCTATTCCTCCATCAAGATACATGCATCAGCTATTTCTGCAGAATACAGCTTCGATCCCCCTGTCTTCTCATCCTCTACTCAGGCAGTTTCTGAGAGGAATTAAAATGTAAAACCTCCTAGGAAACCACCATTACCAGCATGGGACTTGAACTTTGTGCTAGAAAAATTGACACGTTCCCCTTTCGAACCAGCAGCAACAGCAGATCTTCAACACCTATCCTGGAAAACTGCCTTTCTGCTGGCAATTACCTCAGCAAGAAGGGTTTCTGAGCTACAGGCTTTAATGGCAGTACAACCCTTCCTAATCTTCCATCAAGATAGAGTGTCCATGAGAACAAATCCTACATTTATGCCTAAGGTGGTATCCAGAGTGTCTTTAAACCAGGCAATCCACCTACCTACCTTCTTCCCCAATCCACAGAACAGGGGGGAAAGACTGCTGCATACTTTGGATGTACATAGACAGTTGCGCTACTACCTGGACAGAACCAAGGGCAATAGAAAAACTGACCAGCTTCTGGTAGCATATGCAACAGGAAGGGAAGGAAAAGCAATTTCAAAACAGACAATCTCCAAGTGGATAGGAAATTGCATTAGATTCTGTTACTCCTACCATGGAAAGCAAACTCCACAGAACATAAGGCCTCATTCTACAAGGGCTACAGCCACTACCACAGCTTTCTTACGAGGAGTGGCTACCAAGGACATTATAGAGGCTGCTACTTGGACCTCCGTGCATACATTTGCCAAGCATTATAACTTACCTTTATACTCTAGATCCCGAGCAGGGTTTGCCACTGCTGTTTTGCAAGGGATCCTAACTACACCATAATTTCCTCTTCCTCCTCCCTAGTTTGGCTATGGTATTCTACCCATTTGTAAGGACTGCAGATGCATCCTTGAAGGACATAGTACAGTTTTGTACCTACCATAAATGTAGATGTCCGAACAGGAATGCATCTGCAGTCAGGATTACCCACCCTCCTTCCCCTCTGTGGTATTCCTAGGGTATTTGCCCATCTAATAGCTAGCTGGGGGGGATCTCTTATGGTGTATTTGTTTGTATATATGTACATACATGCTTATTTTTGTGTTTGCCTTCTACTATTTGGAAACATTGGCATTTATCCAAAATTTAGCTATCCAAGAGGGCAACTGGCATCTGGGGCAAGAAACACTGAGGAAAATGGCGCCGGCTGATGCCTTTATACCCGAAGAACTGCAGCTATGACGTCGGGTGAAGTGCGACACCAGCCGAGGCCAGACCCAGACTTTGGAATCCGGCCGACCGAAGGGCTGCCTGACGACAGGACAACCCATTTGTAAGGACTGCAGATGCATTCCTGTTCGGACATCTACATTTATGGTAGGTACAAAACTGTACTTTCTGGACCTTTCAAGGATAAATAAGTTCCTGGCAGTGGCAAAATTCAGAATATTTAGTCTTCAAAGCCTGCTGCTTCATTTTTCTTACTAGCATTCATAGTTCAGTTTGGGGAGAGGATACCTGCCTCCACACTGCAAGGGAACACAGAAGGTATCTAAAATTAAAGCAGGGTGAGCCTATTTCCAGTTCACCTCCTTGCCCCTTGGTTTGTCTCTATGCCCAGGGTTTTCACAAAGAGTTTTGCTCCATTAATAGCATTTTTATGACCAACGGTGTGTAAATTTGCTCTTAGCTGGACCATTGTGTGATTCAGGTGGACTACATACAAGATATTCAGAAGGCCTTGCAGTTTACCATGATGTGGTCGTAGAGACTAGGTCTCTGTCTCTCACTCAGCCTCACCAATTCACAGCTTTTAATCCTAGAGGTTTATTTGATACAGAACAGTAGAAAGCCTTTCTTCCTGAAGACAAGGTACTCTTTTGTTCCCTTGTTCTCCAGACAGTCTTAGAAAAGGACACCATCACAACAAAGGAATTACTTAGGGTTTATGGGTATGTGCCTACTTTTATGCTGATGGTCTCTCTCTCTCTCTCTCTCTCTCTGTCTCTCTCTAGTGAGAGTGCAAATGAGAAAGTTACAGTCCTATTTCAGGAAGAGATGGTGCCAGCACTCCCAGTCTCTGGAGACCTTTCTCTCTTTTGTCTTGCATGAAAAAGTAGTTATTGTGGTGAAAGAACTAGGTGTACCTCATCCTGGAGGTGCCTTTCAAGCTTGGCCAGGGAATCCAGCCCCTCACTACAGATTCCTCAGACATTGCAGGCTGGAGCTCAGGTGGGGAGGTATTGGAGTCCTGGAGATGTGAGGCAAGAATATAAGAAACAGATTTGTAAATGTAAAGAAAGTGGTGTCAGTTATCCTAGCTGTAAAAACATTTGTACAGGTTTGGACATAGGGGACCCTGCATGTCCTTACAGACACTACCACAGTGAAGTGGCACCTTGACAAACAAAGGGAACACATTCTTACACCGTATCCATACTGGCAATGAAGGCTTGGGAAGTATCTCAGAAGTTAGGCTTGACCTCAGGACATTCTGCATTCCATCTCAGGAAAATTTCTTAGCAGACAGTCTGATCAGGTCTCATTCAGACTTTCAAGAATGGAAGTTGAACAAGGACGTGTTTCTGAATTTTACTTTCAGGTGTGTTGTGCCAGAAGTAAACCTTTTTCTTTTCCAGAAAATGGGCAAATTTTGCTGCAGGACAGCAAATCCAGGAGTCTGGAAAATGCATGCTTTCTCCATGCAATGGGCATGTCTGTTTCATTACAATTTCCTTTTGATCCCCAGGGTATTGTAGTAGAACAAGGAAAATAGCGTTAAAATTCTACTGATAGCCCCATTTTTGCACAGGTAAAACTGGATGTTCTTCGTGTTTTACTGTTGTAGTCATTACCTGTAGGTTATCCCTGCTGTGGTAGCCCTCGGCCGGCCCGGATACCAGAGTCGATGTTTTCCTGCATCGGCTGCTGTCGCATGCTGTCTGACGTCAGGATATCAGTGCTATAAAGGAGAGCAGCCAACACCATTATATCAGTCTTTCTTGCCGTGGAGCCTGTAGCAGAAGCAGTTCGCAAGTGTGCCAGTTGTTCGCTACCAGAGTTTTGATTTACAGCTGAAAATGTCTAAAGTTAAGTACCCCGTTGGGGATCCTTTTTTTCTTGCAATAACCGATCTCCGAAAAAGTTAACAATTGTCTCGCCTGTGGAAAGCAGATACCACACTGAGACTTCCACTCATAGTGCATCACTTGTTTAGGCCCAGATCACGAAGTCCCCTGTTGCCGGTTCTGTGCTCTCTTTAATGTGAGAACCATTTGTCGTAGAGCTGTTGTTGTAGCCAAGGAGTTTCGTCTTCTGTCTTCGCATTACAAAATGGCGTCAGTCAACCAACCTTCTGTAGACATTCCGAAGTAATGTAAGGATAAAGATAGAGACAGAACACACAAGGTCAAGCCTTCCGACGATGCTACCGCTAAGCAGGTTGTCAGTTCTCTGGAATTCAGTGAGGTGCTTTCACAGCCCCTGATGACAGATTCAATGCCTTCGCAGACCTCTACTGAGACCCTTTGGAGTCCAGTATGCCGCAAAAATCTTCTTCGTCTTCCTAGCCTTTGGTTGTCTTTGCCTCGGTTGGGTCTGGAGCCGCGACACAGGCACCGGCTTCCGAGGAGGCCTTTCGCACTACCGATTCCAGACAAAAAACGTCTTCTCTTCCGACTACCATTCCTCTCAGACCGATGGATTCACTTAGGCCTAGAGGCAAGGCCATTCCCAGGAAAACTACCTCTAGCCCCCATGTTACTCTTGCTCCTCCTCCCCAAACTCAAATGCTTAAAATGGCAGAGGATCTTATCTCCCTTATCAGGGGTAGTCAGGCCACAACTTCTAAAAGGAAAAGAGGGCTTTCTCCTGATATACTCACAGAACAGGAATGTCAGGAATCTGATTATTCAGAGTTTGAAGAGGAACAACAACCTCTGACTGCTTATGAGGTTTCAGATGCAGAGGAATCCATTCCCTCTGCCTCCCCACCAGAAAATATTTCCTTTGGGGAAACCCTTCACACTTTCAGGGAACATTTCCACTGGGAATCCCAGGACTTCCCTCAGTCTAAGAAAAGACTAAGAGAGTTTCTAGACCTGCCCCAGCACAGACCCTTGGCCATCCTTCCTATCTTAGAGGTGGTTGATTATGTCTTCCAGGAATCCAGTGTAACTCCTGATGCCCTGCCAGTTGCTCCCAGAAAACCTGACAGGTATTACAGAGTACCAGATTATCACAAATACCTGTACAGAAATCCTGCTGCAGACCCAGAGGTCATTACACAGGGACCAAAAGGAGCTTAGGCTAGTTCTACAAAGAATCCTACTCCTTCTGACAAAGACTCCAGAGCTCTGGACAGATGGAGTAAAAAAGTATACACATCTGCAACCTTGGCTATTAGAGCATTCAACTGTCAGTTCCACATGTTAAAATATCAACAACACACTTTGGAACTGTTAAAACAAAAACATTCTACCTTTCCTGACTGTGCCAATTTGAAAGAGTTAGCAGATTTACTGCACTCTACTTGTCAAGTGGCTAAACACTCATTACACTGTGGATATGATGCCCTAGAAGCCTCTAGCAGGGTAGCAGTGTCAGGATCTGTCATTAGGAGACATGCAGAGTTGAAGGAACAACATCCCCTGATCATGTCAAATCTAAATTATTTGATTCACTCTTGGATAAGGACCGCTTGTTTTGAGAAAAAGCAGAAGAGGTGCTTAAAAAGATGGAAGACAAAGCAAAATCTATGCAAACAGTAAAAGATTTCCTTCAGGTACAACCTCCTAGGTTCAGCAGGAATTTTCCCTCAAAACACTGGTCCTTTCCTGCACCTAGCAGAGAGGGGCAAGGTAAGCCCCACAGGGACAGACCACCCAGACTCCCACCCCAGGGACAGCAGACAACCAAACAGTAGACCACTCCCACTCCAAAGGCAGGGAGTTCTAAGCCATCCTTCTATGGCAAAAATTTCTCAATGACTCCCTCTCCCCCCTCTGTCCTCCTTTCGCTCAGCAAAAACTAGGAGGAAGGCTCTCCCTCTGCAAAGAAAATTGGCTCTCTGTAACAAAGGACCAATGGGTCTTAAAGATCATTTTTCACGATACAAATTCTCCTTTAATGAACTCCCAGTTTTAAGAGAGTACCCAGACTTACCTCCAAATCAGTGGGCAGAGGCATTGAAACAAGTCCAAACTCTCATATCCCAAGGGGCAGTAGAACCTGTACCCTCATATCAAACAGGCAAAGGCTTTTATTCCAGGTTGTTCCTGTTTCCCAGGAAAGAGGGCACTTGGTGCCCCGTCCTGGATCTTTCCATTCTGAATACCTTCCTGGTGGTCTCCAAATTCAAAATCCTAACCTTACAGCAGCTGCTGCCTATGCTGATAAAAAATGCCTGGTTAGTAACCCTAGATCTAAAAGATGCCTACTTCCACATCCCCATAAGGGAATCCTGCAGGAAATTCCTTCGCTTCAGTGCAAGCTCACAACACTTTTAGTTCTCTGTGCTACCCTTTGGCTTATCTACTGCTCCCAGCTTATTCACCAAATGCTTAGCCCCGGCCATATCCTTCTGCAGGCAGAACAATATACAAATTTACCCTTATCTGGACAACTGCCTCATTCAGGCAGACTGCAAAGAAAAGCTCCTCAAGGACCTCCTCTTTGTCAAAACAGTCCTGTCCTGCTTAGGGTACACCATCAACGAGAAGAAATCAAAGCAAACACCCTCCAGGAGGATCATTTTCTTGGGAGCATTGCTGGACACAGCATCCCAAATGGCCTTCCTGTCCCCAGAAAAGCAGAGCTTCTTGCCTCTCTATTTCACCCAGCTGGCTTCCAGAACTCACCTCACTGCCAGGAAGTTCCTCCAAGCCTTGGGGTACATGGCATCTTGCATCCTTCTAATTCCTCTAGCCAGGCTTCACATGAGAAAACTTCAGTGGTACCTAAAGAACCTTTGGTGTCAGCACTCTCAGCCTCTAGAGACCTCTCTCCCTCTGATCCCCTGTATAAGGGCCGAGTTTCTCTGGTGGGCAAGGGGCTGTGGCTCAGAACAAGGGTCTTTCTTTCACCCAACCGGGCAGGCCATTATCACCAACACCTCAGACACAGCTTGGGGCACTTACCTAGAGGGCAGGTGCACCCAAGGTCTTTGGGATGCACAGCACCTTCCCTTACATATCAACCTGAAGGAAATGATGGCAGTACAAAAGGCTCTGACTTCCTTCAAACCCCATCTCAAGCCCCGGGGTTCTCCTTATCAAAAAAAAGACAACACCATAGTAATATGGTACATCAACAAACAGGGAGGGAGCAATCTTATCCTCTGTGCAGGCTAGCCATGAACCTATGGCTGACAGCCTCTTCCATGGGACTACACCTGATAGCCCAATACCTAACAGGGATCAACAACACCCTGGCAGACCACTTAAGCAGAAACTTACTGGACCCCCACAAATAGCAGCTCCACAGAAAAATCTTTTTACACATCACTCAGGAGTGGGGGACTCCAGAGTTGGATCTCTTTGCTTCACACCTCAACCATCAGCTGAAAAAATTCTGTACCAGGGAGTATCACCACCTAGTGTGGAAAGTGGATGCATTGACCTTCCCCTGGAATGCCCTCTTTGTGTACGCATTCACTCCTCTGCCTCTAATTCCAAAGGTACTGATCAAAATAAGGGAGGAGAGACCGAAAGCCATCCTCATTGCTCCAAATTGGCCCAGACAACATTGGTACCCATTACTGCGCAGCCTGACCTTACAGCCTCTCAGGCAGCTTCCCCTGATCTCAGACCTCTTAACTCAAGTGGGGGGGGGATGCTGCACCCAGACTTGCAGACTCTCAAACTATCAGCATGGCTAATACTCTAAAGGCAAACAAGGGGCACCAGCAGGTCCTAGACATTATCACAGAGGCAAGAAGGCCCAGCACCAGAAAACCTTATGCAGGAAAACGGAAAAGATTTTGCTCCTGGAGCCAGTCCAGAGGGGGCAAGACCTCACAACCTTCCAGCCGTCTTATCCTGGACTACCTAGCGGAGCTACTTAATAGTGGGCTTTCCTTCTCCTCTATTAAAATCCACCCCTCAGCCATCTCAGCTAATTTTTATACAGAACAGCCCCTGTTCTCCCATCCTTTGATTAAACAATTCCTCAGAGGGACTTATAATATCAGACCTCCCAGAAGGCCACCCACTTCAGCCTGGGACCTGAATTATGATTTGGAAAAACTTGCTTTACCACTCTTCGAACCTGCTGCTTCAGCAGAACTAAGATTCCTCTCCTGGAAGACTGCTTTTCTCCTGGCTATCACCTCAGCCAGTAGAGTTTCAGAACTTCAGGCACTGATGGCCATTGAGCCCTTCATCATCTTCCATGCAGACATGGTCTCCCTGAGGACTAATCCCTCCTTTTTGCCCAAGGTGGTATCTAATGTAACTCTGAATCAGGCCATACATCTACCCACCTTCTTTCCTAACCCTCAAAACAAGGGGGAGAGAATTCTGCACTCACTAGATGTGCACAGACAGGTCAGATACTATCTGGACCGTACCAAACCCTTCAGGAAAATGGACCAGCTACTTGTCAGCTTTGCCCAAGGGGCATAGGGAAAGCCCATTTCCAAACAAACCATTTCCAAATGGATATCACACTGTATCCATTTCTGCTACAGATTGCATGGAAAAAAAACCCTAAGTCTATTAGAACCCATTCCACTAGGGCAGCATCCACTTCCACAGCATTCCTCAGAGGAGTTCCCACCAGGGACATCCTGGAAGCTGCCACCTGGACTTCTGTCCATGCCTTTACCAAGCATTACCACCTACCTCTATTTTCTAAGGCTAGGGCAGGGTTTGCCTTTGCAAGATGTTCTTTGTGTTTCACTGTTGCAGTCATTACATTTGGGTAATCTGCTGGCAGGTTGCCCTCAGTCGGTCTGATTAACAAAGTCTTGTGTCCTGCGTCGGATGCTGTCCCTTCTTCCATGACATCAGGTCGTCAGGGGTATAAAACATGCAACCGATGCCATTACATCAATCTTTCTTGCCGCGCGGTGCCCGAAGTAGAAGCAGTTCGCAAGTGGCGGTCGGCCGACTCCTGAAATTTTTGTTTTCGAGTTTCAGAACCAAAGTCTTCACTACAAGCTAAGTACCCTGTTGGGGAAACTTGTTCTTGCTCCGTACCGATGTCAGTAAAAGTTAATAATTGCATTACTTGTGGGAAGCAAATACCGCATAAGGATTTTCATTTGTACTGTGTTCCTTGCCTAGGCCCTGCCACAACTTACCTTGCTGTCGGTTTTGTGCTAAATTTAATCAACGCACTATTAAACGTCGGTATATTTTTGCTTCTAAATATTTTGGCTCACGATTTAATTATCCAGAAATGTCGTCAGTTAGCAATCCGACTATTGGAATACCTAAAAAACGCAAAAAAAAAGACAGAGACAGGCCGTCAAGGTCCACAACTGACGACGCTTCTCCTAAGCCAGTCACCAGTTCACCGGTACTCAGTAAGGCGCTTTTGCAGCCCCTGATACCCGCTACGTCTGATTCGCAGGCCTCTACTGAGACCCATTCAGAGTCCAGTATGCCGTGAGATGCTTCAATTATGGAACCCGCGGATGTCTCTACCTTAGATGGGTCCGGAGCCGCTGTGCAGGCACCGGCGTCTGAGGGTGTTTTCAGGCCTACAGCTTTGTATATTAGACCGACGCCATCTTCAAAACTAAGGCCAAAATCTAAATCTATGCCTAAAAAACTGATGCCTAGACCACATCTGCAGGCCTCTATGCCTAAAAAACAAATTATCAAAATGGCTGAAGATTTACTTACTCTGATCAGCGGTAGCCACCCCCTCCTTCTAAGAGGCCAAGGCAAGACATTGATTATGAATCTTCTGAACAGGATTCTATTTCTTCTGACTCATCTAATGAACAGAATTTGTCTATACCTACTTATGAGGTCTCTGATGCAGAAGATTCCATTCCTTCTGCTTCTCCCCCTGAGGATTTTTCTTTTGGGGAAACTTTACATACCTTAAGGGAACATTTCCACTGGGAAAGTCAAGATTTCTCTGAATCTAAAAAGAGACTTAGGGAATTTCTTCTTCCTCCTCAACATAGGACTCTGGCTATACCTCCTCTTCTAGACATTGTTGATGTTGTTTTTTTCAGAATCTAGTATGGCTCCTGATTCTCTGCCTCCGGCTCCTAGTAAGCCAGACAGATACTACAGGATCCCTGACTCCCACAAATTCCTTTTCAAAAATCCTATTGCAAATCCTGAAACCATTTCTCAGGGTCCCAAGGGCATTAAGGCCTCTACTGCTAAAAATCCTACCCCTTCTGATAGAGATTGCAGGGCGCTGGATAGATGGGGTAAGAAGGTTTACACTTCTGCACTATTGGCAGTCAGGGCTTTAAACTGTCAATTTCATATGCTAGAATATCAACAGCATATCATGAGACTGCTTAAACAGAAAATGATGTTAATTTCTGACTGTGTGGAAAGTAAAGATTTACAGGATTTATTGCATTCAGCTGAACAAGTTGGAAAACATACTTTGTAATGTGGTTTTGATTCTTTGGAGGCCTCTTGCAGGCTGCTGTAACTGGGTCTGTGCTAAGATGGCATACTTGGCTCAAAGAGCAAACTCTGCCTGATCATGTCAAAGCAAAATTGTTGGATGCTCCTTTACAACAGGACCGTCTTTTTGGTAATAAGGCTGAAGAAGTTTTAAAAAAGATGGAAGATAAAGCTAAATCTATGCAAACTGTGAAAGATTTCTTACAAGTGCAACCTCCAAGGTTTAGTAGGCACTGCCCTACTAAGAACTGGTCCTTTCCAGTCCCTTCGAGAGCCACTCAAGTCAAACCCAGACATTCCAAAGGCTCCAGGTTTCAGTCACAAGGGACTTTTAGAACAAAACAATGGGGTGCCTCCACCTCCAAATCTGGAAACAACAAGGCACCTCCCTATGGTAAACAGTCTCAATGACTTCCCTCTATATTTACCAAACACTTACCTTTTAGCCGCCTCTTTGGGGGGAAAACTGCCACTTCATGCAAGAAACTGGCAACTTATAGCCCCAGGACAAATGGGTTTTAAATATAGTATCCCTGGGATACAGATTTCATTTCCACACGTTGCCAATCCCAAACGGATGGCCAGACCTGCCACCAAATCAGTGGGCAGAGACCCAGAAACAAGTACTGTCCCTCATGAAGATGGGGGATATTCAACCAGTACCAGAAGAGGAAAAGGGACAAGGTTTATATTCAAGACTTTTCCTGGTACCCAGAAAAGACAAATCATGGTGTCCAATTCTGGACTTATCTACTCTAAACACATTTCTGGACATTCCAAAATTCAAGATGCTGACTCTTCAACAGTTACTTCCCATGCTAGGCAAAGATGCCTGGTTGGTAACTCTAGACTTAAAAGAGGCTTACCTGCATATCCCAATCAGGGAATCTTGTAGAAGATACCTCCGCTTCAAAGCAGGCTACTTGTATTACCAGTTCTCTGCACTGCCCTTTGGCTTATCTACTGCGCCCAGGGTCTTCACAAAGTGCCTGGCTCCAGTAATTGCATTTTGCAGGCAAAGAAATATTCAAATATATCCATACCTGGACGATTGTCTAATTCAGGCAGAAAACAAAGACATTCTTCTGAAACATCTGGTGTTTGTACAGAGGGTTCTAACTCTTCTAGGGTACACCATAAACAAAAAGAATTCACAACCGGTACCCTCTCACAAAATTACATTCCTGGGTGCAAGCTTGAATACAGCTGCCCAGATGGCTTACCTTACGCCAGGAAAGCAAATTCATTTGGTAACTTACTTCAAACTGGTGGCCACAAAAACTCTGCTATCTGCAAGACAAATTCTGCAAGCCTTGGGGTTCATGGCCTCCTGCATTCTTCTAATTCCATATGCAAGGCTGCATATGAGGAAACTTCAGTGGTACTTAAAAAGTTTATGGAGTCAACATTGTCACAGCCTGGAAACAATGATTCCTATCATACCTTGCCTGCAACTAGAGTTCCTATGGTGGGCAGAGGCCTGCCATCAAAACAAGGGACTGCCATTCACTCCACCCCCTGCCGCCCAAACTCTAACTACAGATGCATCAGACTATGCTTGTGGGGGCTCATCTGGCAGGGAAGTGCATTCAGGGCAAATGGAGCCCAAATCAAATGCACCTTCATATCAATCAGAAAGAGATGCTAGCTGTACAGAATGCACTGACAGCCTTCTAGGACTAACTTCATCCAAGACAATTACTGATAAAGACATACAACACCACAGTTATGTGGTACATAAACGAGCAGCGGGGTACAAATTCCTACCCCCTTTGCAGACTAGCCATGGCATTGTGGAACACAGCCTTGACCTACCAAATACAACTGCAAGCTCAATTCCTGCCAGGAAAGCTGAATACTCTGGCAGACGAACTAAGCAGAAATCTCATGGACTCACATGAATGGAAACTGGAACCACGGATTTTCTACATGTTGACACGCAAATGGGGGGAGTCCAGATATAGATCTTTTTGCCTCAACCCAGAACTATCAGTTGGACAAATTCTGGACAAGAACTCATCACAAAAAAGCCTGGAAAGTAGATGCTCTATCATTCAGCTGGAAAAACCTATCAGTCTATGCTTTTCCCCCTCTGCCTCTGTTCTCCAAAGTTCTACTAAAAGTCGAACAGGACAAACCAAAAATGATTCTGATTGCTCCAGACTGTCCTCGCCAGCACTGGTACCCACTCCTGCGCAATATGTCACACTTTCCACCGTGGCACCTGCCTCAGACACCTTCCTTATTGTCTCAGCAAAACAACCAAATTCTGCACACTCAGCTCCAAACTTTGGATCTTGCAGCGTGGCTAATCACCTAAATTCACCCTTATCATCCCTCAGAAAACCTGTGATGGATGTCATTTTTGAGGTGAGAAGGCCTAGTACTAGAAAATCTTATGCTGACAAATGGAAAAGATTCTGTGCCTGGAGTCAATCACAAGGAATAAGCACAGCAGTGCCCAATATTCCTCAGATTTTACAATACTTAACTGAGATGCTTCACAAGGGCCTGTCCTTTTCTTCCATAAAAATCCATGCCTCAGCCATATCAGCTCATTACAACACAGAACCTCCCCTCTTCTCTCATCCACTACTAAAGCAGTATCTCAGAGGGGCCAAAAACTTAAGACCACCCAGGAGAGCTCCAACCCCTGCTTGGGACCTCAATTTTGTATTGGAAAAACTCACTCTCCCTCCTTTCGAGCCAGCTGCTACTGCAGACTTAAAATTTCTCTCCTGGAAAACAGCTCTCCTTTTACTTCACTTCACTAGAAGGATTTTTGAATTACAGGCTCTTATGGCAGTGGAGTCTTTCATTATTTTTCATGCGGACAGGGCGTCTATCAGGACCAATCCATCCTTCATGCCTAAGGTGGTATCCAGTGTGGCTCTTAATCAGACCTTTCATTTGCCAACTTTCTTCCCCAATCCACAGAACAAGGGGGAGCGGATTCTGCATTCATTGGATGTACACAGACAACTTAGATTTTACTTAAACAGGACAAAATCTCTAAGAAAATCTGAACAACTGTCGGTGGCATTTGCTGCAGGGGCAGAGGGAAAGGCTGTTTCAAAGCAGACTATTTCCAAATGGATAAGCCATTGTATTTGTTTCTGCTATATGCACCATGGTAAAACTATCCCCAGAGGATCAGATCTCATTCCACCAGGGCTGCATCTACTTCTACAGCCTTTCTCAGAGGTGTTCCTACCAGAGACATTCTAGAAGCTGCTACCTGGAGCTCAGTTCATACGTTCACCAAACATTACCATTTACCTATCTTTAAATCCAGAGCTGGTTTTGCCACTGCTGTCCTGCAGGGCCTTATAGCTGGTCCTAATGCTGTATAAATCCATCCTCCCAACCATAGCTTTGGGAATCTACCCAAATGTAATGACTGCAACAGTGAAACACGAAGAACATAGTACAGTTGTGTACACTTACCATAAATGTAGATGTTCGAATGTATTCACTGTTGCAGTCCTGGTTACCCTCCCTCCAACCCCCTGTTTTTCTCTTACTATACCTCTACTTTCCTTTACTATGCTTAAAAGCCTTTTTGGTGTATTTGCTTTATTTTGGAGGTGTATTTTTGTGTTTTTTTTTAAATTACTTAAATATTTGGCTCCACGTTTGGGGGGCACCGGACATCTGGGGCAAAAAAACCTAATGTAATGGTGTCGGCTGAATGTTTTATACCCCTGACAACCTGACGTCATGGAAGAAGGGACAGCAACTGGCGCAGGACCCAAGACTTTGTTAATCAGGCCAACTGAGGGCAACCTGCCAGCAGATTACCCAAACGTAATGACTGCAACAGTGAATACACTCAAACATCTACATTTATGGTAAGTGTACACAACTGTACTTTCTGCAAGGCATGCTGACCCATTCCTAAGTATCTTACTAAGCCTACCACCCCTATCCTCAGCTTTGAGAATCCTCCCACAGGGAATGACTGAAACAGTGAAACACAAAGAATATAGTACAGTTGTGTACACTTACCATAAATGTAGATGTTTGAGTGTATTCACTGTTGCAGTCCTGGATGTTCTTTGTGTTTCACTGTTGCAGTCATTTCATTTGGGTTATCTGCTTGCAGGTTGCCCTCAGTTGGCCTGATTAACAAAGTCTTGGGTCCTGCGTCAGTTGCTGCCCCTTCTTCCATGACGTCAGGTCGTCAGGGGTATAAAACATGAAGCCGACGCCATTACATCAGTCTTTCTTGCCGTGCGGTGCCCAAAGCAGAAGCAGTTCGCAAGTGCCAGTCGGCCGACTCCTGAAATTTTCGTTTTCGAGTTTCAGAACTGAAGTCTTCAACTAAAGCTAAGTACCCCATTGGGGAAACTTTTTCTTGCTCCTAACCGATGTCAGTAAAAGTTAATAATTGCATCACTTGTGGAAAGCAAATACCTCATAAAGATTTTCATTCGTACTGTATTCCTTGCCTAGGCCCTGACCACGACGTACCTTGCTGTCTGTTTTGTGCTTTATTTAATCCGCGCACTGTCTGTCGTCGGTATATTTTCGCCTCCAAATATTTCGGTTCTCTGTTTAATTATCCCGAAATGTCATCGGTTAGCCATCCGACTACCGGGATTCCAAAAAAACACAAAGATAAAGGCAGAGACAGGCCGCCGAGGTCCAAAACTGCCGACAACGCTTCTCCTAAGCCAGTCACCAGTTCGCCGGTACTTTCGCAGCCCCTGATACCCGCTACTTCTGATTCGCAGGCCTCTGCTGAGACCCATTCAGAGTCCGGTATGCCACGGGATGTTGCAACTGTGGAGCCTGCGGATGTCTCTACCTTGGATTGGTCCGGAGCCACTGTGCAGGCACTGGCTTCTGAGGGTGTAGTCAGGCCTACGGACTTGCACATTAAACCGACGCTTCCTTCTTTACTTAGGCCTAAATCTCGATCCATGTCTAAAAAAAAACGACGCCCAGGCCACATGCTCAGGTCTCTAGGCCTAAAAAAAAAAAAAAAAACAAATGGTAAGAATGGCTGAAGATCTAATAACTCTAATCGGGGGCAGCCAACCCCCCCCCCCCTTCTAAGAGGCGTAGGACTGAAGTTGATTATGAATCTTCTGATCAGGATTCTGTTTTTTCTGATTCTTCTGATTATCTGGATTTGTCCTTACCTACTTATGAGGATTCTGATGCAGAGGACTCTATTCCGTCTGCCTACCCTCCTGAGGATTTTACTTTTGGGGAAACCTTACATACTCTAAGGGAGCATTTTCACTGGGAAAGCCAGGATTTCTCTAACTCAAAAAAGAGGCTTAGGGATTTTCTTCTCCTACCGCAGCATAGGCCTTTAGCTATTCCTCCTGTAGTAGACATTGCTGATGCTTTCTCGGAATCTAGTTTGGCCTTTGATTTCCTGCCTCCTGCTCCCAGAAAACCTGACAGATACTACAGGGTCCCTGAGTCCCACAAGTTCCTTTTCAAAAATCCTATTGCAGATCCAGAGACTATTTCACAGGGGCCCAAGGGCATTAAGGCTTCTACTGCTAAAATTCCTACCCCTTCTGATAGAGACTCCAGGGCGCTGGATAGATGGGTAAGAAGGTTTACACTTCTGCAGCCTTGGCCATTAGGGCTGCAACCTTGGCCATTAGGGCTTTAAACTGCCAGTTTCATATGGCAAAATATCAGCAACATGTTACTGGACTGCTTAAACAGAAAATGATGTTGATTCCTGACTGTGTGGAAAATAAAGAATTACAGGACTTAATGCATTCTGCCAAACAAGTTGGAAAACATACTTTGCAATGTGGTTTTGATTCATTAGAGAGGCCTCTTGCAGGGCTGCTGTTACTGGGTCTGTGCTCAGAAGGCATGCTTGGCTTAAGGAGCAATCTTTGCCTGATCATGTTAAAGCTAAATTGTTGGATGCTCCTTTAAATCAGGACCGCCTGTTTGGCAACAAGGTGAGGAAGTTCTTAAAAAGATGGAAGATAAAGCTAAATCTATGCAAACTGTTAAAGATTTTTTACAAGTTCAGCCTCCTAGATTTAGTAGGCACTGGCCCTCTAAGAATTGGTCCTTTCCAGCCCCTTCCAAGTCTTCTCAAGCCAAACCCAGACACAGCAAAAACCCCAGGTTTCAGTCCCAGGGGACTCACAGAACTAAGCAGTGGGGGGCCTCCACTTCCAAGTCTTGGAATAATAAGACTCCCCCTATGGTAAACTGTCCCAATTACTTCCTTTTAAAATTTCCAAGCAACTTTATCTACTGACTGCCCCTTTGGGGGGAAAGATTGCTCTTCATGCAAAGAATTGGGAACTCATTACCCAGGACAAATGGGTTTTAAATATAGTGTCCCAGGGATACAGATTTCACTTCCACATGTTGCCAACACCAACTGGGTGGCCGGACCTACCCCCAAATCAGTGGGCAGAGGCCCCAAAACAAGTACTTTCTCTCTTAAGCATGGGGGCTATTCAAGAGGAAAAGGGGCAAGGTTTCTACTCGAGACTTTTCCTGGTACCCAGAAAAGACAATTCATGGCGTCCTATCCTGGACCTGTCTACTCTAAATGCCTTTTTGGAGATTCCAAAATTCAAGATGCTGACTCTTCACCAGTTACTTCCTATGCTAGGCAAAGATGCCTGGTTGGCAACACTAGACTTAAAAGAAGCATACCTGCACATCCCAATTAGGGAATCTTGCAGAAGATATCCATGCTTCAAAGCAGGCTACACGCACCATCAGTTCTCTGCACTACCCTTTGGCTTATCTACTGCACACAGGGATTTCACAAAGTGCCTAGCTCCAGTTATTGCATTTTGCAGGCAAAAAAATATTCAAATATACCCATACCTGGATGATTGTTTAATTCAGGCAGAAAGCCAGGACATACTTTTGAATCATCTGGCCTTTGTAAAAAGGGTTCTGACTTGTCTGGGGTACACCATAAACGAAAAGAAATCACACCTGGTACCCTGTCAACAAATTATATTCCTGGGAGCAAGCTTGAATACAACTTCCCAGATGGCTTACCTCATGGCAGAAAAGCAAATTCATTTGACAACCTACTTCAAACAAGTGGCCACAAAAACCCTGCTATCTCAAGAAAAATACTGCAAGCCTTGGGGTTCATGGCCTCCTGCATTCTTCTAATTCCATATGCAAGACTGCATATGAGGAAACTACAGTGGTATATAAAAAGCCTATGGTGTCAACATTCTCAAGACCTAGAAACTTTGATTCCTATCATACCTTGCCTACGATTAGCGTTCCTTTGGTGGGCAGATGCCTGCCACCAAAGCAAGGGACTACCTTTCACACCACCCCCTGCCGCCCTAACCCTAACAAAAGATGCATCATACTATGCATGGGGGGCTCACCTGGCAGGGAAGTGCATACAGGGCAAATGGAACCCAAGTCAAATGCACCTGCATATCAATCAAAAAGAAATGTTCGTTGTACAGAATGCTCTGACAGCCTTCAAGGACCACATTCTTCCGGGGCAACTAATGGTAAAGACGGACAACACCACTGTTACGTGGTACACAAACAAGCAGGGAGGGTACACATTCTTAGCCCCTCTGCAGACTAGCTATGGCATTGTGGAACACAGCCTTGAGCTACCAAGTGCACCTACAAGCTCAATTCCTGCCAGGAAAGTTAAATACACTGGCAGATGGACTAAGCAGAAACCTCATGGACCCACATGAGTGGAAAGTGGAACCAAGGATTTTCAACATGTTGACAAGCAAATGGGGGAGCCCAGATATAGACCTGTTTGCTTCTCCCCAGAACTACCAGTTGGACAAGTTTTGCACAAGGACTCCCCACAAACAAACCTGGAAAGTGGATGCTCTGTCCTTCAGCTGGAAAAACCTATCAGTCTATGCCTTCCCCCCCCTGCCTCTGTTCTCCAAAGTACTACTAAAAATCAAACAGGACAAACCAAGGATGATTTTGATTGCTCCAGACTGGCCGCACCAACACTTGTACCCCCTCCTGCGCAGTGTGTCACGGTTATCTCTATGGCACTTGCCTCAGACTCCTTCCCTGCTGTCTCATCAGGAGAACCAAATTCTGCACCCTCAACTGCCAGCACTGAACCTTGCAGCCTGGCTAATTACTTAATCTCTCCTTTACCATCCCCCAGCAAACCTGTGATGGATATCATTTTAGATGCAAGGAGACCTAGTACTAGAAAATCTTATACTGAAAAATGGAAAAGATTCTGTGCCTGGAACCAATCTCAAGGGATGGGCACAGCAGCGCCCAATTTACCTCAGATTTTACAATATTTAACTGAAATGCTTCACAAGGGCCTGTCTTTTTCCTCCATTAAAATACACACCTCAGCCATTTCAACTCATTATAACACAGAACCTCCCCTCTTCTCTCATCTGCTGCTCAAGCAGTTCCTCAGAGGGGCCAAAAATTTGAGACCACCCAGGAGAGCTCCAACCCCAGCCTGGGACCTTAACTTTGTCTTGGAGAAACTCACTCGACCTCCTTTCAAGCCAGCTGCTACTGCAGACTTAAAATTTCATTCTTGGAAAACAGCCTTCCTTTTAGCAATCCCTTCAGCTAGAAGGGTGTCTGAATTACAGGCCCTTATGGCAGTGGAGCCTTTCATCATCTTTCATGCGGACAGGGTGTCCCTCAGAACCAATCCATCCTTCATGCCCAAGGTGGTATGCAGTGTGGCTCTTAATCAGTCCATTCATTTGCCAACCTTCTTTCTAAGTCCACAGAATAAAGGGGAAAGGATACTGCATTCCTTAGATGTGCACAGACAACTTAGATTCTACTTGGACAGGACTAAACCTTAAAGGAAATCTGAACAACTGCTGGTGGCATTTGCTGCAGGCGCAAAGGGGAAGGCTATTTCAAAGCAAACCATTTCTAAATGGATAAGCCATTGCATTAATTTCTGCTATAAGTACCATGGAAAACCTATCCCCCAGGGGATCAGACCTCACTCCACCAGGGCTGCATCTACCTCTACATCCTTTCTCAGATGCGTCCGTACCAGGGACATCCTAGAAGCTGCTACCTGGAGTTCTGTACATACTTTCACCAAGCATTATCATTTGCCAATTTTCTCTTAAGTCCATAGCTGGCTTTGCCACTACAGTCTTGCAGGGCCTTATAGCTGGCCGTAATGCTATCTAAATTCCTCCTCCCAACCAATGCTTTGGGAATCTACCCAAATGTAATGACTGCAACAGTGAAACACGAAGAACATAGTACAGTTGTGTAATCTTACCATAAATGTAGATGTTCAAGTGTATTCATTGTTGCAGTCCTGGTTACCCTCCCTTCAGCCCCCTAACTTCTTTTGGCTATACCTCCACTTTCCTTTACTATGCTTAAAAGCCTTTTTGGTCTATTTGCTTTTTTGTTGGAGGTATATCTTTGTGCTTTTATGTTTAATTGCTTCCCATTAGGGGGCACCTGACATCTGGGGCAAGAAAAACTGATGTAATGGTGTCGGCTGCATGTTTTATACCCCTGACGACCTGACATCATGGAAGAAGGGAAAGCAACCGATGCAGGACCCAAGAATTTGTTAATCAGGCTGACTGAGGGCTACCTGCAAGCAGATAACCCAAATGTAATGACTGCAACAGTGAATACACTCGAACATCTACATTTATGGTAAGTGTACACAACTGTACTTTTCCCACCTTCCTTCCCCCTTATATCTTCTTTTTTTTAGGGAGACATACATTTCAAAAGGTGACTTTTAGCAACCAGGACCACTTTACCTTATTTACTTGGGCCTCTGACAGGTTAGAGCAAGAAAAACTGATGTAATGGCGTCGGCTGCTCTCCTTTCTAGCACTGATGTCCTGACGTCAGACAGCATGCGACAGCAGCATGTGCAGAAAAACATTGACTCTGGTATTCGTGCCGGCCAAGGGCTACCACAGCAGGGATAACCCACAGGTAATAACTGCAACAGTGAATGAACTCGAACGTAATGATTGCAACAGTGAATACACTCGAACATCTACATTTATGGTACGTGAACACAGCTGTACTTTCTCTCTCCTGCTGAGTCCAGCAAGTTCAAACGCTGTACAGTTGATTCAACTAATGGACCTCCTGACTCAGAATAAAACAGCCCTTGCTGCACTCTAACCTGTTCATTCTAACCCAAGCCTGACAGCTTGAATGAGCCTGTGTTCATCCCTTCCAGGCACATGTTTATAAAGGAAGTGTTTAATATTATGGGGCGGTTAGAAAGCCAAATACAAGAAAGTTATACCTAGCAAAGTGGAAGAAATTCTGCTTCCTCTACTAATTTGCTAGAGACCAGGATCCATATTCAGCTTAAATGCCTTTGGTTCTTAGCCGTATACCAGACCTTTACTGAACAGGACTGTCTTATGTCTTTAGGTGCATGTTTCATCTGTCAAATCATCCAAAAGGGACATTGCTGCACCACGGGACCTAAATTATGTATTGTTAAAAGAAATTCTTGGCACCCTTTCAACCTGCTGTTTCCATATTCCTTAAGAGTCTTTCCTAGATGACAGTGTTTGTGGTGGCTCTTACATCTGCTAGAAGAATCTTTGACTTACAGTCCTTAATGTGCAGAGAACCCTTTTGTGATTTTTTTCACAAGAAGTGAGTCACTCTAAGTGCAAACCCTTCATCTGATGTTGTCAATATTCATTTTATCCTTGACGTTACACTACAGCTCACGCAGGCCAAAAGCTCTCGAGCTTCACCACTGCCCACAATTCTTTTCTCCCGGTTACCTCAGATCTTGTTTGCCACTTTTCCAGACAGAAACGCTTGCCATATCTCTCTACCCGAGTACATTTTTCTGATATTTTTTCTTCAGATTTTTCTCTCTTTCTGCTGATTTTGTCTTGTAGTTCTTGTGTCTTTCTCTAAATATTCTTATATCACTGTCTTTCTACCTTTCAAGTTTTTGTATCTCTCTCTTTTCTTTACACTTCAGTGTACCTTGTATCATCTTGATAGCCCCCTTTCTGTACACTTCTGTGTATAGCTTGTACTATCATTGTTGATAGTCCCTTTCACTCTTACTTTTCCTTCCTTTGTAAAAAAAAAAAAAAAAAAAACGTATCTAGTATGCTTGTTTGAGTATGTGTTCTGTCCTCTCCTTTTTGGTGTAAGTGTGGTGTGTGCTTTTTACCAGCCTTTTCTGTTATAGCTGAAAAACCTAAGGGTCCCTCTGGCTTCAAGAAATGCCAAAAGTCCGGTTGTAAGATTCCACTCTCGGATTCTCACCTGTTGTGCATATATTGTTTGGGTCCTGTTCATTTACAAGAAGATTGAAGTATTTGTCTTGGCTTTAGTCATAGGGCCATTGTTAAAAAGAAAAATAAATTAATTCTAAAAGGTTTGACTCCTTCCGCATTTGAAGATGCCCTATCTGCTTATGACAAAAGCAAAACTGATTGTTTCTTTGTCTTCTTCTTCGTCCTCCTTAGAGAAAGCTAAAAAGAGAAGTCTGTGGGTATTGTCATCTCCTTCACATAGAAAACCTAGATCCTCAGTTCCTAAAAGTTCTTCAGATCCGACGGATACCGGGTCTAAGGCTTCGGTACTGGAAAAAAATCATCAGCACTGACCACTGCTGATGATTCTGAAGATTTGAGGCCGAAGTCTTCAGTACACCAGCAAATTCAGTCTTCAGCTAAAGAGGTATTGCTTCCTGGTTTTTCCTTGACGCTGACTACATCAACACAGAGTACTGGCATGGTACAGAAAGATGTTTTGGCTAGGACAAATTATTCCCCATCAGTCAATCCTTTTGTGGGTGAATTACCTGAAGTTTTTCTGCAAAGGCCTAAATCACCCTCTTAAATGTCCTTTAATTCCACCAAATGTCTTACGGAAGTTGATGTGGCGACACTGATGAATAAAACTCTGGGTGAGAGGATTTATATAACTCTCATCGGCTCCACCCCCTATGGGTTTAGGAGCCAAACCTTCTTTTGCCTCTTTAACTACTCTTCCTCCTCTGACCTCCTTTGAGGTATTAAGAGTTTCCAGCTCCGAGTCATTCTGCGACAACTGTATTGGTTCCGGAGACCTCTCTTCCTTCGGAATCGGTTATTGCTCTGAGTTTTTTGGTTCTTTTAGATCTGGAGACCTCTCAGAGCCGTATCTGCCCTGTTGGCTGTGAGGAGCCGGGGTCGACTTCAATTTTTTCAGAGCCGTCCCTGCGCCTTGGACCTCAACATGGTTCAGTTTGGCTCCGGCTTCTTTCTTGGAGGCTGTCTCATCAGAGCGGGGAGTGACCGCGGTTCCAAGGCAGTCTCTGTTGGTTCCAGACTTCCTTCCCTCTTCGGAGGGGCCAGCCTTTGAGACAGTGGAGAGAGCTTTATCTGTTGCAGTCAGTCAGCCCCTTCTTCTTCAGAGCAAATACCTTCCTCATGCTCAGTTATTTGACCTGTGTCTGCAGTGAGGCAGCGAGTGCTGAATCCTCAGGAATCTCAGATACCGATTCTGTCATCTTCTGATACCTCACCAGATTATCCCCCGAGGTGGTTCCTCAGAAGAAGTGCAAGAAAAAGAACTTAGATTCCCCACAGGAACTGGTCAGAGAAGACACTGATTTTGATGACGCAACAGGGTCCCCAAGGTCACCCCCGATGATGTCTCCTTTGGAGACATACTAGAATTTTTGAAACAGAGGGGTGATTGGAAATCCCAAAATCCTTCTTTGGCAGAGTCAGTGTACCTGCAGACTTTTGGAACTCACCTGTCTACCTCTTGGGTGACTCTGCCTGGTGATGAGTTCATTCAATTGATTTCTCAGCTGACGTGGAAGGCACTGGACACCATTGAACCCATTCCGAAGAGACAGGACAAAATTTTTATCTGCCCCGAGGGTAAACAATACTAGGCCAAAGAATTAATGGTAGATGCCATGGTCATAGCTGCCGCCACCAAAAAGGAACTAGCTAAGCAGAGTTCATCTATCCATCCACCCAATAGAGAGTCTCTGGTAATGGATAGATTTGGGAAGCAGCTTCATGCTTCATCGATCTTTGCCTTAAGGTGTTTGAATTTCCTGGCACATTTTACCAGACTTTAAAGGGATCTCATCAAGGAGCTGTCGGCTACCCTGGTAGGAGCTGTTACTGACAGAGTCCAAGAAAAAGTTGCTTTCCAGTTGGCTACACTGGAGTCTGTGTCCAGCGTGTCCATGAAACTCATTGCACATGCAGCCGAAGGGACTACCAGAGTGGCGAGTTCAGGCGTAGCCATAAGGAGACACACCTTGATGCGTCTATGTGACTTGTGGAGCCATTTAAATCTTTATTCATCAATGCACCCTTTGACAGATTGCCTCTGTTTTGCTCAAAAGTTAGAGGGGCATTATCCAGGTGTGAGAAGGATGGTAAGACTCTTTTTGCTGTGGGCGTATGTTTTTCCACTCCCCAAAGATCCTTTTCCAGTAATCAGAAGAGCGGTGAAAAGATGTGGTTCAAAATGTCCCAAGGGCCTTTCCAGGACACATGTGGAGTCAGTTCCCCTAGGGGGAGAGGGAGGAACTACAATGGAAGACACCATCCATGCGACAGAGGTGGTACGCAGAACCAGGGCTTCACAGACTCCATCCCGGGTAAGCCCTTTCAGCATTCCTTAAAGGAAGCCCGATTATCTTCCTCTGGATGCAGTAGTGGGATGCTTATCCTTGCACCAAAACACCTGGCTAAGTATAACAGCAGCTTCTTGGTTCAGCGTATTATTTCCAGAGGTTATACCGTATCCTTTTCTTTTCTTCCCCCATATGGACACCCCCCCCCCCCCGATGTTCCACCCAGTCAGAGGGAACCAGCAGTTGTAGAAATTCAAAAACTGCTAGAGAAAAAGAGTCATCAAGAAGTCTCACCAGACCAGAGAGGATCCGGAACGTACTCTATTCTTTTTAGTGCTATAAAAGACAGGGGACTGGAGACCAGTTTTGGATCTCAGTGTATTAAACAAATCGGTATGGCAGACAAAATTCCAGATGGTCCTGGTACAGTCCATTCTTCCATTTTTGGAAAAGGATGACTGGATGTGCTCAATAGATCTTCATGTGCTTATTACCACATAAAAATGGACAAGTGCTCCAGAAAATTGCTCTGCTTTCGGCTGGGAGCCAGTCATTATCAATTCAGGGTGCTGCCCTTTGGTCTCACCACATCCTCCACAGTGTTCACCAAATGTATGGCAGTAGTAGTAGCAGCTCTCTTGAGACTGCAAGGTTTCTAGGTATTTACATACTTGGACGACTGGCTCATTACCGCTCTGACCAGACATCGATTGATAGATGCAAGGGATTATGTTCTTCAGACCTGTACATACTTAGAAGTAACTATAAATTGCAAAAAGTCTCAAATGACTCCAACTTAGAGTTTAGAGTTTCTATGGGCAGTACTAAGTACGACAACAACCATAGTATCCCTTCCTCCCGTGAGACTTCAAAAAATCCAAACACAGGTTCAAAAAAATAATCCACAGCAAAAAAGTACCCACTTGTCTAATTTTACAAGCTCTAGGTTCCATGGCAGCGACAATAACTCTAGTTTCCTTGGCAAGATATAACATGAGAATTCTGCAGTGGCTGCTGGCATCTCAATGGTCTATGCCATACCAACCCATGTTAGACCAGAGTTTGATCAATCATTGCAGAAAAGATCTAGCTTGGCGGATACGTTCCAAAGAAATTCTCCTGGGCCACCCCTTCATCCTTCCAGAACCCAAGGCCATAGTGACCACTGAAGCCTCCAAGATGGGGTAAGGGGCATTTTCTGGGCAACACTGTCCAAGGCCTTGGCCCCCTTTAGAGCCCACCTTGCATGTCAATGTTCTTGAGCTCAGAGCAGTGCTTCTAGCATTGCAAGCTTTTCAAACTGTTCTTCCTTTGGAAACAGTTGCGATTCAAACAGACAATATGTCAGTAGTTTGGTACATCAATAAACAGGGAGGAGCCAAATTGTAGCCCCTTTGTCAAGAAGCACTCAGAGTGTGGCAGTGGGTGATCTCTTCCAACCGCTTTCTGATAGCAACGCACATTCCATCCACAGAAGAAGTGCAAGAAAAAGAACTTAGATTCCCCACAGGAACTGGTCAGAGAAGACACTGATTTTGATGACACAACAGGGTCCCCAAGGTCACCCCCGGAGATCCAGTGTGATATCAGACAAAACTGAGCATATGTATTCTCCTGCCTTATGAGTGGTCTCTCAATCCAAAAGTGATAGAAAGATCTGCTCTGAGCTAAAACAGGATGGCATTAAATATACTGATCCCAAGGATATTGTCAATATCCTGGCGGATCGATTCAGTGCCAACTTCACCCCCCCCCTCTCACCCCCTAAATGGCCCATCTCAATACCGGAAGATTGCCAAATTCCGGTAATAACGGCCACACAGGTAAAAAAATGCACTCTCCAAACCTAAGAATATAGGGTCCAGATGACATCCCGGGCTGTGTACTACATGAACTACAATATGAAGTGGCACCTCACCTAAGTGTCATGTTTAATCATAGCCTCACCTCAGGTTTCATGCCCACTGAGTGGCGCAGAGCTACAGTTATCCCACTCCACAAGGGGGGATCCACCTTGGATCCCGGAAACTACCGTCCCATCAGTCTGACAAGCCAACAAGGTTTCGTGAAGGGCCGATCTTGTCTCATGAACCTGATTGACTTCTTCGAATCATTCTCCAGAGCCACGGACAAGGGTAAGATGGTCCACACAGCCTGTCTAGACCTTGCCAAGGCCTTTGACACCATCCCCCACTCTGGAATCATAGATAAACGTACTAAGCTGGGCATTAATCCCTACATCACCCAATGGGTTGCTAACTGGCTTACTGATAGAACCCACACTGCAAAAGTAGCCGACTCCAAATCCAGCTCCAGACAAGTGACAAGTGGAGTACCTCAGGGTTCAGTCCTGGGACCGCTCTTGTTTGGCATCTACTTCTCTGAAGTACAGGCCAACACTAAGGGACTCTGGATAACAAAGTTCGCAGATGACTGCAAAATGGGAGCCATTATTGAATCCCCAAATGATGTGGATACTCTACAAAAGGGCCTTACAGAAACAGATGCTTGGTGCCAGAGCCATGAGCTCAAGTTCAATGCCAAGAAATGTATAGGTATCCTCTTTGGGAAAAAAACATGTATCTGTGCATTACCATATAGGTGGCAGTACACTAAACACCGAAAGTGTGATAAGAGACTTAGGGACACAGGTGGACAGTGGTCTCACCTTCGATAACTACATCGCCACAACAGTCAGGAAATCCTTCTGTGTGGTACACCTCATCACTAAGGGATTTTCATCCAGAAAAAAGGAGGTTATTGTCCCACTGTACTCATCCCTCATTAGACCCATTATAGACTACAACGCCCCGTTTAGTATGTACCTCTCAAGACATCTGCAACAACTGGAAAGGCCGCAAAAATACCTCACAAAAAGAATCACAGGCCTAAAGCAGATGCCCTACGCTGACCGCCTTAAAAAACTCCAGCTATACTCTGTCGCATATCGTCTACTCAGAGGCGATCTCTGCTTAACATACAAGGCCATGTCAAACCCAGAGCTGTTGGACATGCTACACTTAAAGACATCCCAATCCCTCAGAGCCACACGCTCCAGGGATCTAAACCTTGTCATCACAATAAACAAAACATGCTGGAGGGATAGTTTCCTGACCCAGAGACTCCCCAGACTCTGGAATAGATTGCCCATACATGTCAAGCAGAGTGCCTCTTTGGTCCTCTTCAAAAGGAACCTTGACGATTGGATGGGAGAAAGGAAATTACCCCGGGGATTATGTCAGTCGCCCTGCTAGACAGGGGTCCAGGGAAGTAAATAGTGTGGGAAAAAATAGCCAGGGAATTGTTCTGGCTAGGCTTGTATAGGCCCTAGGGCTGATAGCCTAGTACCAACCTATGAAAGGATTTTCCATCAATGGGGCCAGCCTTGTTGCAACCTGTTTGCCTCTCCCCTGAACAACAAGTACGGGAAATACTTTGTCCTGATCCCCACTCCAGGGAAGTCACCAAAAGACGCTGTTCTCCTCATTTGGCCCTCTGGACTCTTAAATGCCTTTCCCTGATACTTCTAATTCCAAACTTCTTACAGAAAGCATTCAGGCTGAAGAGCAAAGTAATCCTCATTGCACCTTGTTGCCCTCGACAGATATGGTTCCCCTTTCTTTGGCCTTATCTGATTCAGTTACCTCGGACTCTGGACCCTGCTCCAGACCTTCTGCCCCATCCAGTGGGATTAGTTCATCCAGACATTCTGAACCTCAAGCCGACACCATGGTTCCTCCATTTCCATTAATTGTCAGGTGAACCTTTCTTCCTCAGTACATCACATTCCCCTAGCTTCTCATAAGCCTTCCAACCGTAAACTCCATACTAGCTGATGGAAGAGGTTTACCTTTTGGGCTCATCAGAGGGATATTGACCCCTTTTCTGCATCTATTGATAAATACTTTAGATTTCTTAGCTTCTGATGTTCTTCATTCCACATTGCTGCAGTCCTAACTATTGGGTAGTCCGCTGTCCCAGTCGGCCCGAATACCAAAGTATATGGCTGACATCGGTCAAGGCGCATTAGACTGACGTCAGTACGTCAGGGTACTAATGCGCATGACCGACGTCATATCCTCAGTCTTTTTTGCCGCATGGTCCGATGCAGAAGCAGTTTTGCGAGTGCAGGTTGGCGTTCTGAAAGTTTCTGAAGTCAGAGTTTCAGACCGAATCAAAGTTGGCTAAGTACCCCGTTGGGGAATATTTTGGTTTTTTCTTGCCTCAGTATTTAACCGGATGTCAGAAAAAGTGAATAACTGTATTTCTTGTGGGAAACAGATACCTCATAGGGATTACCATACTTTGTGTATACCTTGTTTAGGGCCTGAGCACGACGTTGTTGGATGCCGCTCTTGTGCTAGATTTAACAAACGCACTATTAAGAGAAGGTTAGACTGTGCCAGGTTAGTTTTGGGAAGCGTTGTAATTATAAAATGCCGCCGGATGCTCCGGCCGCTTCGCCAAAAACGCAAGGACAAAGCAACAAAGTTTAGAGTGGAAGAACCGACAGTCCCGGACGTCGGTTCTTTAGAAGGCTCAGTGGAGCCGGAGGTTCTGCCAGGAGTTTCTTTGGAGTCTCAGGGAGCGACTTTACTGTTACAGGATGTGTCCTCTCAGGAAGTAGGCCAGGCTGAAGGGGCTTCTCAGGTGGCTGTTCTTCCCTCTCTTCCTAAGGTGGTTAGAGCCTCCCCTTCTGTTTCCAAGGCTTCTTTGAGAGGCAGGCCTAGTTTAGCTTCAGTGGGGGTTTCTCCTAGTGCTTCAGGGTCTTTGCCTAAGAAACATATGCTTAAAATGGCAGAGGATTTGATTACTATGATTAGAGGTTCTATGCCCCCTCCTGATAAGAGGCCTAGGGTGGAACCTGAGTTTGAGAGTTTTGAGCAATGTTCGAGGCTTCTGAGTCTTCGGCTGAAGACTTGCAGGAGTATCCTCCTTATTCTGATTCTGATGTGGATGATTCTACTCCTTCAGCTTCTCCTCCTGAGGATTTTTCATTTTCAGAGACTCTGCATTCCATGAGGGAGCATTTTAAATGGGAAGGTCAAGATTTCTCTGATTCCAGGAAGAGGCTTAGGGAATTCTTGTTTTTACCCCAGCATAGGCCTTTAGCTATACCTCCTGTTCTGAATGTGGTGGAAGATGTTTTGCACAGGCTTCCTGAATCCTGACTCTTTGCCTCCTGCCCCAGTTAAACCGGATAGGTACTATAGGGTGCCTGAAGCTCATAAGTATCTTTTTAAGAGTCCTAGGGCAGACCCGGAAACTGTCTCTCAGGGGCCTAAAGGTGTGAAGGCTTCTGTTGTTAAAAATCCTGTTCCTCCTGATAAAGAGGCAAGGGCTTTGGATAGGTGGGGAAAGAAAGTGTATACTTCTTCCACTTTAGCCATGAGGGCGTTGAATTGTCAGTTTCACATGTTAAAATATCAGAATTATCTCCTTTCACAATTGAAGTCTTAAGGTGGATGCTCTGGCAGAAGGTATTGAGTGTAAAGAGTTGCAGGATTTAGTTCATGTGTCTGAACAGGTGGGTAAGCATTCCTTGCAGTGTGGTTTTGATGCTGTGCAGGCCTCCTCGAGGGTGGCTGCCACTGGTTCTGTTCTTCGTAGGCACGCCTGGTTGAGGCATCAGAATTTAGCTGAGCATGTTAAAACAAGGATTTTGGATGCTCCTTTACAGTCTGATGTGTTGTTTGGTTCGCCTGTGGAAGCAGTTTTAAAGAAAATGGAGGACAAGGCTAAGTCTATGCAAACTGTTAAGGATTTTTGCAGGTTCAGCCTCCGAAGTTTAGTAGAAATTGGCCTACTAAGGGATGGACATATCCTGCTTATGATTCCCAGTCTAGGGGTAGGTCTAGACGTGGTAGGGGCAGGGCTCAAGGTTCTTTTAGGCCTAGAACAGGGAGTTCACCTGCTCAGTCTTCTGGTGAGGGCAGGGGTCAGTCCTTTCGTAAACAGACCCAATGACCTACCTTTTCAGCTGCCAGTACATTCTCGCCTGGCAGCACCTTTGGGAGGAAGGCTGGCTCTTTTCAAAGAAAATTGGGATTTAATTACCCAAGACAAATGGGTTTTGGATATCATTCACCACGGTTACAGGTTTTACTTCCATACCTTGCCTCCTTTCAAAGGCATGCCAGACACTCCTCCTCTACAAAGAAAAGAGGCTCACAAGCAAATTTCTCTGTTGCTCCAAATAGGGGCCATTCAGCCAGTTCCTGTGCCAGAAAGGGGCCTAGGATTTTATTCTCGCCTGTTCCTAGTACCGAAGAAGGGGAACACGTGGAGACCAATTTTGGATTTATCTCTCCTCAACACTTATCTGGACATTCCCAAGTTCAAAATGTTGACGTTACAACAGCTTTTACCTCTGCTGGGCAAAGATCACTGGATGGTAACTTTAGATCTCAAGGAAGCTTACCTTCATGTGCCTATCAGACTAAGTTGCAGGAAGTATCTGCGTTTCGAGCTGGAAATTCTCATTATCAGTTCTCTGCATTGCCCTTGGGCTTATCTACTGCGCCCAGAGTATTCACAAAGGTTCTGGCTCCAGTGATAGCTTACTTCAGGCTAAAAGGAATTCAAATCTATCCTTACTTGGACGACTGCCTGATTCTGGCTCAAGAAAAGGAAGACCTTTACAGCATTTGGAATTTGTGATAGCAGTGCTAAGATGCCTAGGGTATTCTGTGAACGAAATAAAGTCCAGTCTAGTACCCTCTCAAGACATGTGCTTTCTGGGTGTGAGACTGAATACAGCAGCCCAGATGGCCTTTTTAACCCCGGACAAACAAAAGAATCTTTCCAGTTACTTCCATCAACTATCTCTTCAGTCCGGGCTGACTGCAAGGACAGTCCTTCAAGCCTTAGGGTTCATGGCATCTTGTATTCTGGTGCTTCCCAATGCCAAACTGCATATGAGGAAGCTGCAATGGTATCTCAAAATGTATGGACACAGCACTGCCAGGATTTGGACACTGTCATTCAAATAATACCTTGCATTCAAAAGGAATTTTTGTGGTGGGCTCAGGAATGTCACCTAAACAAGGGACTCTCTGTGACCCGGCCAGAGGCGAGTCAGATTCTAACGACAGATGCCTCAGACATTGCTTGGGGAGCTCATCTAAATGGAAAGTGGATACAAGACAAGTGGCCTGCCAGACTACAGCATCTACATATCAACATGAAAGAGATGTTAGCAGTCCAGTTTGCATTAATGGCTTTCAAGGAGTTACTTCTTCCAGGGCAGGTGTTGATTCTAACAGACAACACAACTGTCATGTGGTACATCAACAAACAAGGGGAACACATTCTTACCCGTTGTGCAGGCAAGCAATGATTTTATGGGAGACTGCGCTCAGCTTGCAACTAACTCTTCAGGCAAGGTTTCTGCCGGGAGCACAGAACTCCTTAGCAGATGTGTTAAGCAGACAAATCATGGATCCCCACGAGTGGAAACTGGATCTTCATGTATTTCGAAAATTGACAGTGTCATGGGGAACTCCAGACATAGATCTGTTCGCTTCTCCACTAAACCACCAGCTGCCAAAGTTTTGCACAAAGAGGTTTCATCACACAGCTTGGAAAGTGGATGCTCTTTCTTTCAGTTGGAAAAATCTTCATGTGTATGCCTTTCCACCTTTGCCTCTTCTCCCAAAGGTGCTCCTAAAGGTCAGACAAGACAAGCCAAGGATGATTTTAATAACTCCAGATTGGCCTCGGCAACACTGGTACCCATTACTGAGGAGTCTGGTAAGGAAGCCTCCATGGCCTTTACCTTTGATTCCACACCTGTTGTCTCAGAGGGAAGGTCACCTGCTCAATGTCAAGCTTCACTCTCTTCATCTAACAGCCTGGCATATTCTGTTTTGAAACACAGCAGGTCTCAACTTCCTCAACAAGTTTTAAATGTGATTATGGAAGCCAGAAGACCTAGTACAAGGAAAGTGTACGCAGAAAAATGGAAGAGATTTTTATTTTGGAGTGCAGCAAACAATTTGGAGATTTCTGAGCCTAATTTGAGTGTGGCTCTTCAATATCTTACTGATTTATTGGACAAAGGTTTGTCTTTCTCTTCCATTAAGATTCATGCTGCAGCAATTTCAGCTCACTATGATTGTGACCCACCATCATCCTTTGTTCAAGCAATTTCTTAGAGGGGCAAAGAATATAAGACCCCCACGTAGAGCTCGTACTCCTGCTTGGGATCTCAATTTTGTGTTGGAGAAACTTACTCTACAACCTTTTGAGCCTGCGGCTACTGCTGAATTGAAATACTTGTCATGGAAGACTGCTTTTTGTTGGCCATTACTTCTGCAAGAAGGGTTTCTGAATTGCAGGCCCTTATGGCGGTAGAGCCTTTTTGATTTTCATAAGGATAGGGTATCATTACGCACTAATCCTTCCTTTATGCCTAAGGTGGTTTCTAGTGTGGCTTTAAACCAAACTATTCATTTGCCTACTTTTATGCAGATCCCCAAAATAAAGGGGAAAAGATTTTGCACACTTTAGATGTACACAGGCAATTGCGTTATTATTTAAGCAGGACTAAGGATTTTAGGCAGTCTCAGCAGTTGTTTGTTTCTTTTGCTTTGAGTTCTCAGGGCAAGCCTGTGTCAAAACAAACTATTTCTAAGTGGATTGGGTTTTGCATTGCATTTTGTTATTCCCATCATGGCAAGGAGATTCCAGCTGGGATTAGGCCTCATTCCACTAGGGCTACTGCCACTTCAACAGCATTTCTAAGGGGTGGCAACTAAGGATATTTTGGAGGCAGCTACTTGGAGTTCAGTGCATACTTTCTCTAAGCATTATCACCTTCCTCTCTACTCTAAATCTAGGGCTGGTTTTGCCACAGCTATTTTGCAAGGCATGTTGTCAGCTCCTGCTTCCTTGTGATTTGCCAGCCTCCTTACCTCTGCTTTGGGATTCTACCCAATAGTTAGGACTGCAGCAATGTGGAATGAAGAACATAGTACAGTTTTGTACCTACCATAAATGTAGATGTTCGAGGATCCACATTGCTGCAGTCCAATTTACCCTCCCTCCGTCCCTCTGTGTTTAGGGGTGGTTGTGTAGGTGAGGTTATACTCTGGTAATTTTGTATATATTGTACATATTTTTGGTGCAGGAATGTTTGGAGTTTTTGGTTTTGGCCTTGTCTTTTTAGGGTCTTCTGACATCTGGGGCAAGAAAAGACTGAGGATATGACGTCGGTCATGCGCATTAGTACCCTGACGTACTGACGTCAGTCTAATGCGCCTTGACCGACGTCAGCCATATACTTTGGTATTCGGGCCGACTGGGACAACGGACTACCCAATAGTTAGGACTGCAGCAATGTGGATCCTCGAACATCTACATTTATGGTAGGTACAAAACTGTACTTTTTCAGTCCAGGAGCTTGCCCATCTACCATTAGAATTCAGCTAGCAGCAATTTCAAATTTCCATGATGGTTTGGAAGAACGTTCCTTAGTTTCTCATTAACTTTATAAGTCTTTTTTTAAAAGGGACACTTTTGTTGAAACCTCCTTTTAAGGATCCTACTCCACCTTGGGATCTAAATCTAGTGTTACAAAATTGCACATTCCCCCTTCGAACCATCTGCAGACTGTGATCTAAAATATTTGTTATGGAAAACTTTATTTTTGGTGGCAATAACCTCTGCCAGAAGGATTTCAGAAATTAAGCCTTATCATGTAGACCACCTTATCTGATTTTTCACAAAGACAGAGTTTCCTTACGGACAAATCCCACTTTTCTGTCTAAGGTAGTGTCATAGTCTAATATCAATCAGACTATTAATTTACCAGTATTCTTTCCCAATTTACTAACAAAGGTGAATACTATTTGCATTTGTTAGATGTTCCCAGGGAATTACATTTTTATCTTCACAGAACAAAAGACAAAAGAAAATCTGACCAACTGTTTGTCTCTTTTTCAAGGGCATGGTTTGGTAAACCAGTCAGCAAGGTGACCATAGCCAAGATGGCTCAAGGATTGTATATCCTTCATCTATAACAAGAAGAAAATTGATTTGCATAGGCCTGTTAAGGCCCAATCTACAAGATCTGTAGCCACTTCAGCAGTTTTGCAATCAACGGCTTCAATGGATGATATATGTGCAGCAGCAAATTGGGCTTCTTCCCATACTTTTATTACTCATTACAAATTGGATTTGGTCTCTAGGGGAAGAGCATCCTTTGGTTCAGTGGTGCTCAGGCATGTCCTTCCATGAGTCCTCCCAGTGTCTAAGGTAGCAAAGGATAAAATGAAATTTGACATCATCAGATAAAGACGTTATGTACTTACCATACCATTCCATCTGTGTTGTCCATTTTCATTTATGATTGACCCCCCCCCCTCCCCCAACATCCCCTGGTCTTTGAAGACCCTTTGGTGGTACGGATAATGTACATATAACTTATTGTAATCATTAAAGCATAGCAGATATGGTTTCCATTAAGGCTTGCTTGTCTGTGACTTTTATATCTAATCTGCAAACACTCAGGTAACTGGGAGAGAAAGATTGTGGGTAGCGGTGAAGCTGGAGGGTTTATGGCCCGTGCGAGCTGAAGCAACATCTGAGTCTGTTCCTGTATTGGACTCAAACCCCATATGTCAAGGATAAATGAAAGTGTACAGCACAGATGGAATGCTATGGTAAGTACATAACTTCTTTTTTCATGCTTAAGGTATTTGAATCACACTGTTTACCTCCCTTTTTTCCAAACATATGGAACAAAGGGTAAATAAACTTAAATTCTTTGTATGTTCAGAAGAAGCTGAGATTTTATTTGGACAGGACTGAAGAAGTCAGAAATTCATATCAGTTGTTTGATTATTTTTTGCAAGGGTGCTGGAAGGAGAAAGCTTTTTAATAAACTGGCCTTGTCAAAATGGCTGGCTCAGTGTGTTTGTTTCACTTCTCCTTCCATTCCAAGACCCTTTTCAGTAGAGCCGCAGCAGGTATCACAACATTCCTTGGGGGGGGGGGTCAGTACTTAGTCCATTGTGGAAGCTGTAACCTGTTCTTCTGACCACACCGTTTCTGTACATTACAATTTAGGTTTTGCATCCAGGGCCAGATCAGGTTTTTCCATGACTGTCATTGAGGATCTACTCTCCTAGTAACCCATTCAGAGCCAGATACTCATCTAGTCCTCATGTTCACAGAATTTATGACTGTAGTAGGGAGTATTATAGTGACCATAGTACAGTTGTGTAGGAACTTACTTGGACTGTAAAAGTTTCTGTATATTCACTGTTGCGCTCCTTATTGCCTACCACCATCCTCTGTACTATCGTACTTGGCAGACTGGCACAACCACTGCAGTTTTCTTCAGTAATTTATCAGGTCCCAGTAATAATGAGGCAGCTGTGTAAGCCACAGTTCACTTTTTGCAAACTCTACAATCTGTAATACTGTCCAGGTCCAGGAGTTTGCTACTGCAGTCCTTCCTATGGGGCTTGAAGGAAGCTTCTCCTTCATCTGTATTCAGGTTACCTTTAGACTGGCTAACTGTTTTAGTATTCTTTTATTAGATAAGGACTTACTTAAACTGTAGTAGTAATCCTTATAACAAGCATAGTGGCTGTTTTGTGAGTGTACTCGGCATAATAGTAAATACTCAAATATTAGGACCACTGCTGCAGTGTAGGCATCTACCTTTCAATGTGGGGAACTGTTTTGCCTTTCATGGGCCTTTTTGCCTCACCACCGCTGAGACAGTGGAGAGGGACTAGAAAGGAACCCATTTTTGATTTCCTCACAGTCTACTTTACCATTCTTCCTAAGAGGAAGTGATTATCATTTCCCTCTAGTTGCACCCATTCCCCCTCCTTGGGACATAAGTTTTGTTTTTTAAAGCTTATTGTCTCTCCTCATTTAAATTATTTTCCTGGAATACATTTTTTCTAATGGTTATCACTTCGGCAAGAAGCATCTCTGAGCTACAAGCCTTTATGTTTAAGGAACCCCAGTATAGTTTTCCAGAAAGATATGGTGGCTCTTCTGACCAACCTCTTCATGCCAGAGTGGTTTTGGAATTGGCCTTGTGCAAAACCATTCATTTATCTGTTCTTTATTCCATTCACAGAAGAAAGGGGAAAAGAATTCTGCACATTTTTTTTTTTTTTTTTTTAAACAAGAAACAGCTTTTTTAAATCATCACTTATGACATAGGCAACCATACTTTTATATAAATGAAAACACACCCCACCGACACAATCCTGGTTGCAAGCATTTTATATCGCAAACCATACTGACACACTCCCAGTTACAAACATTATACATAGGTTCATAGGTGTGTACTAGGCTAATGGCCCTGGAAACTTTACAAGCTGAGCCCATAGAAGTCCCCTGGCATTGTGCTGCCCGACGTTAGTTCCCAGTGCCTCTATCCAGTAGAGCCACTGGAGTGATGCCTGGGATGAATTTTCTATTACCCATCCACTCGTCAAGATTTCTCTTTAAGGGGGTCAGCGAGGTGCTCTGCTTGACATGTATGGGAAGTCTATTCCAAAGTATGGGCTGTCTCTGGGTGAGGAACCTGTCTCTATAGCATGTTCTGTTGATTGTGGTAATAAGGTTAAGGTGTCTGGAGCGTATGGTTTGGAGGAATTGGGATTTCTTTAGATGTAGGATTTCTAACAGAGCTGGGTCAGACCTGGCTTTGTAAGTCAAACAGAGATCACCTCTAAGCAGGCGGTATAAGACAGAGAATAGTTGGAGTCTTTTGAGTCTGTTCGTGTAGGACATCTGTTTAATGCCTATGATCCTCTTTGTGAGGTACTTCTGTGGCCTCTCCAGCTGTTGCAGGTGTCTAGTGAGGTACATGCCAAATGGGGCATTATATTCGATGATTGGTCTAATGAGGGAAGAGTAGAGAGAGATGATGACCTCTTTCTTCCTGGATGCAAAACCCTTGGTAACGATATGTGCCACATAGAAGGACTTTCTGACCACAGTGGCAATGTGGTGGTCAAAGGAGAAGTTGCTGTCAACCTGCGTCCCCAGATCTGTTATAACGCCTTCAGTGTTGAGTGGGCTCCCATCGATGTGGTAATTAGTGGGAACTGAGTTTTTACCAAAAGGGATGATGACGCATTTTTTGGCGTTAAGCTTAAGTCCATGGTTTTGACATCAGTCATTGGTCTCAATGAGGCCTTTCTGTATGATGTATGCATCACTTGTGGAGTTAATAATGGTTCCCAGCTTGCAGTCATCTGCGAACTTGGTCAGCCAGAGTCCCTTTGTGTTGGCCTGGACTTCTGAGAAGTAGATGCCGAACAGGAGAGGACTCAGGACCGATCCCTGTGGGTCTCCACTCATGACTGGTCGGCAGTCTGACTTGGAGTCTGCTACTTTCACACTCTGTGCTCTATCTATGAGCCAGTTTGCAACCCACCTAGTGATAGAGGGGCTGATGCCTAGTTTGGTGATTTTTATCAATAATTCCCAAGTGAGGAATGGTATCAAAGGCCTTAGTCAGATCTAGGTAGGCTGTATTCACTGCCTTACCTTCATCCACAACCCTGGTGACTGACTCAAAGAAGTCAACCGGGTTGAGCAGGCATGATCTTCCTTTCACAAAGCCAAATTGAGTGGGGTCTAGAGTTTGGAGATTTCCTCTATCTTTGTTAATCAGGTCCATGATGATGCGCTCCATAGCTTTACATATCAGACTTCTCAGGCTAATGGAGCAATAATTCCCAGGGTCTGTAGTTGCTCCCCCTTTATGGAGAGGGGTGACTGTAGCAGTGTGCCATTCGGTAGGGACAAAGCCTGAGGTGAGACTGTGACTGAACAGGGCACACACATGTGGTGCCAGTTCGCTTTGTAGTTCATGTAGAACGCAGCAGGGATATTATCGGGTTCCATGAAAGCTGTAGTCTTGGCCTTGGACAATGCAGCTTTAACCTGTGCTGCAGTAATGCTGGGTGCTTGGCATTCTTCCGGTATTGTGATTGGTCCTTTTGGGGGGGGGGGGGGGTAAAGTTGGCAATGAATCTGTCGGCCAGTATGTTGGCAATATCTGTCGGCTGAGTATAGGAGGTATCATTGTGCAGTATCTCAGAGCAAATCTGGGTATTGCTGTGGAGGTTCTTGATATAGCTATAGAAGGCTTTGTGATTGTTTTTAGTGTCTGCCGCAATTCTGCCTTCATAGCTGGCTTTAGAGGATTTGATGAGGGATCTCAACTTTTTGTTGAGATTAATAAGGGAGTTTTTCCAGTCTTGGGACTTCACCTTTTTCTGCAGTTTCTTCCTTCTGTTGTAGAGTTTATTAGTGGCAGGGGACCACCAGATTGGCTTCCTTTTTTTGGAGGAGAGCGTCTTGGTTCTGTTTTTGTGTACATGTTCATACAGTGCATTGGTGTATGATTCGGCAGTCATGCAGCCATGGCTGCCGTGAAGTTAGCCACCTCTGTTTTTAGGAGTCCAAAGTCAGCTTTGGAGAAGTTTTAAAGGTGGTTACCTTTGCGGGAGGTGTGGGCGAGATGTGGATTTCCATGGTGATTAGTTTATAGTCTGATCTGACCAGGGGGGGATTGACTATTGGTGTAGAGCAACGGTCGCCCATGTTAGTAATAATCAGGTCAAGGATGTTGCTTCCTCTAGTGGGGATCAGAGTGAACTAGTTCAGGGCATTGGAATTGATGCATTCCAGGAAGCGTTGGGCCAGTGTATTGGTACTTGAGTAGTTTCTCAGTTGATTGAGGGGTATATGAAGTCTCCTAGTAAGAGAATGTTGGGTTGGGCCTTGATAAATTCCAGAGTGCTTAGGAATGTGGAGTGAGAGTCTAGGGACATGGTTGGGAACTTATAGCAAGCTATGACCTGGATCACTGTCTTACCCAATGTTAGTTGTACCTGAAGTATCTCAGATGCATTATGCTGCGCTACTAGTCTGAAGGTGTGCATATCCTTTATGAATATGGAGACACCACCGACTTTGGAGCTTTGGTCCATGTTTTGGGGCCGAAAGGTGTGGAATGAGTTATAGCTGATAGTGCAGGCGTGCTCTCTGCTGCTTTAAACCAGGTCTCTGTTACTGTGCAAATGTCGATGTTCTCCATTTTGAGGAGTGCTTCGAGTGAGTGCATCTTGAGATTTAGACTGCTAGCGCTGAGCAGCGTGACCCTCAGATTGCATTTATTTATAGCTGTTACAGTGGTAATTTGGTCTTTGGAACACTGCCTAAAAAGGCACTATAGGGGTGGCAAGAGCCTTAGCCAGTACCCGGAAACCCAGTGGAGACAGATGCAGGCCATCTCTGGCAAAGCATTGAGGTCTGTCAGTCATGTCATCCCAAGCAGACATGCTGGATCCCCTTAGAATGATACCAGAAACATGGCCAATTGTTGAAGTCAATCATTTTTTGTTTGTACTGCGGTATCATTCTGAGTGACAGTAGGATACTGCTCAGGGCTTGTGTCATATCTCCCTGGGCCACATAATCCGAGATCTCCACCATGTCTCTTTTCAAGTAGTCCAGGGAGGTGCGTCTCAGATCATTCACACCCATATGGACAATGACAGAGTCATACTTGTACTTGTTGTGGAGTGACCTGAATGTGTGTATTATGTGTCGGATTCTGGCACCTGATAGACAGTTGACTGTTACTTTCTCCTTATTCAACCTAGTGAGTGGGACATCTGTGTGCCTCACTATTGAGTCACCTATGATTAGTGTATTGGGCAAGGTGTTTAGCCTTAGGGGCTTAGGTCGAGGGGCACACTGTGGAGGTGAGTTATGTGTCCTGTGGTTTGTGCTGTGTTGTGGTGGTTGAGTGCGTTTTTGTCTTGGTGGTCTCTGCTGTTTGGGTAAATTTCTATTGAGAGCCTTCATGAAGGTGGGTGTGTGGTTTATGTTTTTATGTGAGAGCTGTAATAGTGGGTGTTCTGGAGGGCTATGTGTTCCATGTGGTGTGGTGCAGGTGGTGACCTTCTCCTCTTGACCAGTTAGTCCGGCCTTGGCTGGAGAGTGCATAGTTTCCACTTTGGTCACTTATCTACCCAGTTATTTACAGTAAACTTTACATGAGTCGCTTAAGTCCTGCCTTCTTTTAAACCTCATTTAGAGCTACACAGAATTCTGCACATTGTTATAAGATGTTAAACAAGCGGAACTAAGGATTTTCAGTAGTCAGACAACTCTTTTATGCGATTAAAGCAAGTTAAACCTGTGTCCAAACAGGGCTTGTCTAAGTAATTAGCTAACTATATCATATTTTGCTGTGAACTCCATGGAAAGTACCAGACTCTTAAGTAGAGTCTCACTCCATTGTGATAGACACAACTACTGTTTCATTCTTTTGAAGCATCTCAGCTGAAAGTGTCCGTGAAACTTGCTGCTGTTGCTGGACCAACATTCACACTTTTTTTTTTTTCCTAAATGCTGTGAACTCAAAGTACTATGTAGAAGCATGACAGGTTTCACCTCTGCACTTCTGTAAGGCATATGCTGTAGCCTTCTCCCTAGTTTAGGGTTAGGTTGCCCTAGTAACTATTAGTGCTGTACTACAGCAGTAATCCTTAGGTTGAACAAAGTTCAGTTGTGTGAGGTTACTTACCATGACTGTAGATATTCAAAAAATATCTTCACTGCTAAGAGCTCCTTCCAACTTTTTCTCCCCATTTGTTTGTGATCTCTTTCACCTCCATTGTTGACTTGGTATAGAACTTATACACCCAGCAGAAGCTAAATTCCGCTTCTTGGGGTAGGTTCATCCTACAGGGATTTCTTAGTTTCCTGGGATTATTTATGCAGGCTTTATTTGAAGAAAGCCTTAGTTGACATTGCCTTTATTGCCTTTATTCAACATCTTTCCCACAACTGTTGGATATGCTTGCTCTAAAAAAGGCCAGAAGTTTGTTCATGCTGCTCTCATTTTTTACAACTGAGTATTGTGCTGATATCCGTGATACTGAGAGGAAACCGGCTTTACTCTGGTGACTTTCCATTGCTCTAAGGACTGATGAAGGAGGATTCCTTATCGTTTAGATAATATTTGTCTTCTAAATACATCACTTTTTCTGTGAGATGGCTTTTCTTGCCAGCTTAGGGTTACCCTCACTCTGTCCTCATACAGAAAAGCTCAAAGCTAGAATTGTTTTCTACCAACAGCTACTTTTCACTTTCCCGTAATTCAGAAAAGCATATATTATTATATCACTTATTTAGCAAATTAATAATATAGTAATAAATCAGTGTTATTTCTTGAGGGGTGTGGTGGTTAGTAGGGCACATAGGCACCTCCACCACACCAGCTTGATGATTTCTGAGTTGGTTGTAATGCAGTAACTGTTCTTTTGCATTTTAAATGAATAATATTTAGCACATTGAAATTCCATAGGAATGCAGATTTAGCATCGCCACTTATAATTTATTATTTTTTTCCTTTTTTTGTAAAGCTGCATTTTCTGAATTGTGACTAAACATTTCATGTTATGCTTTTTTTAAGGTAACAAAGGAAGACAGAACTTTTCAAGATATAATGAAATGCTACAGGAGCCAGCCACAAGCCAACAGCCATGTAAGTTTAAAAAAAAAAAAAAAAAAACCTTTAGTTTTTACAAGATGTATATATAATACACATGCACACACACAAATATATGTATATATATATATATATATATATATATATACACACACATACATATATGGGTCTACCCGAACATATCGAAAGACCAGGTGGTGGAAGACGACATCATCGAAACAACATCATTGAATCCTGAAAACAGCGAACACCCAGACCATCAAAAACAAACCCTGGGAACAGAAGCAGTCGGCCACCATGGTGAACATTGCCCTTTCCCCACTGTAGTGTGATCTCGGAGTTGGTAATTTAGTTGGGGGGGTAGCACAGCCCTTCCCCCACATCAGGGGGTGTAGGGGCAAAGCCCCCCCCCCACTTTGGAGGGTTTTACGTGCTGCATTATCTTTTGTTTGACCTGGTGACTAAGTGGTTCTTTTGCCAGGGATGGCTTTCCGAATTCCGAGTGTTTGATGTTTTCAGATTTCAAAGTTTTCGTTTCGATGATTCCATCTTTGACGATGTGGTATTTCAAATTTCTGAAGTATACCCATACATATATATATATATATATATATATATATATATATATATGTATATGTATTTGTATATTTATATATGTTTATGTATATGTATGTATATATATAAATATATATAATTATATATATATATATATATATATATACACACACACACACACACACACACACACACACACACATACGTGTGTGTGTGTGTGTGTGTGTGTGTGTGCGCACGCGCAAATTTGAGTACTAAGTTTTGTTGTCTAAGGTAACACTACCACAAATATCACTCTATGATAATGACTTACTGACTTCATGAAGTTTACAGGACAAGTGTTTCTTCATGAGGCCCCTTCTTGCATTAAATGACAAAGATCCAAGGAGAAGAGGATGATGTACTGTTTTAGCTGGTTCTCACTATATACATGATGTAAAATTGTTCTGATTGCAGGGGGTTCTCAGAACTGTTTGAAATTTTACTAAGGATTTTGACTCCTGATAATAAGTAACAGCTATAGGTTCCATGCTGTCATTAGGAACATAGTGGGAACATCTTCTCAGCTCAAAGAGCCCTGGACTGTTGAGACTTTTTTTGCACCTTCTGAAGCATAGCTAGCTCAATCAGCACCTTGAACCAGTCCAATGAACCAGCTCCCCACCCCCTCAGCTCTTCAAGTGAACAGCAAAAGAAAGAAAAAAACAGATGTTCCTTCTAGTGGCACACCAACCAGGTGGCCAGATGCACAATATGCACCCCCCTCCCTCTTGCCCAGCCACTCAAGTCCAATTCTTTGCCTTGCCCCCAACTTCCTCCATTGTTTTAAAATAAAATTAGTAAATAATTTCTTCTTATAAACTGTAGCAAACTGCTTACTACAAATGTAGTAAACAGTTTATACTCTGCCTTCTTGGAGCACTAGAGCACTCACTTTATTACTGGGAAAAAAATTTCTTCTTATAAACTGTAGCAAAGTGCTTGCTGCAAATGTAGAAAACAGTTACTACAGTTCATGTGTTACCTGCACAGAGTGCTAGGCACCCATGTTTTACTTAAAAAAATTCTTATAAACTGCAACAAAAAGCGATTTATTTTTTTTTTACTTTTAAACTGTAGCAAACTGCTTGTTATGTTTTAGACCACACACAGAGCTCTACAACGCTTAGGTTAAAAGCCAGTATTGCATAATAAATCTGGATTGGCAGATGATCACATCCCCTAACACATGACACCCAGGACAGTTGCCCCCCTCTCTCTCTCTCTCTCTCTCCACTCTGGTTATGCCACTGCCTTTAAATCCCAAGGGAAGTCTATGTAGTTTGTTTTCTAGCTTATCCAAAGACCTGAATAGTGAAATCAGTTGCATGTCTTTGTCACCTTCAAACCTCCTATTTCCTCACATTAGGGACTATCTTGGAGTAGTAACGCTTCTGAGCCACTTGAATTGTTCCTGTGTCCAGATTTCACCTTTTGATGCTTTCAGTCTATTGCTCCTTTGGCATGTGCCTACTGTGCTAGGATATTTCCCTACCATTTGTGCATGCTTTGTTTGCTATTGGCTTGGCTGCCGGGTCTTAACAACTCTGTGTATACTTCATTGAGTACCTTTCTTCATTGTACTGCAGAGAAGCTCTTATTGAATTGTAGTTTACGTTTTCAGAACCTTATTTATGTGTCTTATTGGTCATTGCATCAGACTTCCTTTACATCAGTGGTTACAGTTAAGTAGAGAACATCTACTCTACGTCGTCTTCCTGTGAGTCCATGTCATGTCAGAAAATTACTTTTATTTATTTATTTTTTTTACAAACATTTTTGTAAAACCACACCTAGAACAGTGACTGAGGTAACATACATAGTAACACTTTTTTTCCAGTGTCCATTTTCATCTGATTCTGGGTTTCAGATCAGACATGGATCTGGTTTTGGTACTTCCAAACCCATGGACCCAGGGATATGACTCCTCCGCAACCCATAATCCCTTCGTACTTCTCCTAGGATACCTCAGATCTTGTTTCCTGCCTGAACCAAACGGCTGTGAGATTAAAGGGCTCTGATCTCCATTCTTAATAGACAATAGGTTAAACAAAATTACTTCTTTTTCTCTCTTTTGATCTTACACTTAGCTTTCTTTATATGTCCCTACCCTAGTTAGTAGTCCCAAAATGTTATATAGCTAATTCTTTATATTCTAATTCTGCTTTGCTGGATCGGCCCTCGGTTTCAGTCCTTTAATTTCTAAATTGTTTGGTTACAAAAAAAAAAAAGACTTTTCTTGTAGTTTTTAATTTTGCCTTATCTTTCTAGGCTGTTAGCAGTGCTGTGAGTTTCTTAGAATATTGTGTCATTGTGGAGTTGTGTTTTTTTACTGTAATAAACATGTCAGAGAAAAGCTTTAAAAAGCGCTCTAAGTGTGGTCACTAAATTTCCCACAGGACCCCCCACAACCTGTGAGTTTATTGTCTAGGGGTAGCCTACTTGGACACTAATTGCAAGGCATGTGTCTCTTTTGTACATAAGGCCTTACAAAATCGTAAGGACAAACTGATATTGAAAGGTTTGCTGCATTCTGAGCAAGGATCTGTTATTCTTATTTTTCTCCTTTTAAAATGGTCAGAAAATTAGTGCAGAAAAACAAGGATAAAGAAGGGGAAAAATCTCAGGGAAGCAAGACTCTTGAGAAGAGTGTCGAGAAGCTCGTAAACGGTCACCCAACCCGACAGTTCTCCCAAGGTCTGGCACCAAAAGTGTTGAACCCATCGGATCCTGGGGCAGGTTGGATCTGATCTCATTCACCAACTTTACTCTTTTCCCCTGGATCCCATTAGCCCTAGGCTACATTCTCCTATCCTGCAGGAAAAAAGACCATTGAGGGCTTTCTTGATAGCCTCATCAGTGCGATCTACCCATTTTTCAAGGAGCCTTACCAGGGCCGATGTCGATAGGATGATGCGGAGAACTAAAAGAAAATAGGACAATACAGATCGGAACTTTCATTTTTCATGCAGTATGCACATTCCTGTTTAACAGTCATTCACTCCAGAATTACATAAATTGCTCAATTCCTGCCTTTCCTTAAGTCTCGCTTCTCCTCCTGAACATTATTATAGGTTCATAGGTAGGTACTAGGCTATCGACCAAAGGGCGTATGTAAGCCTAGCCAACAAGGTTCCCTGGCTTACGCCACCCAAGCAAGTTATTTTCCTGTGCCACTGTCGAGCAGAGACACAGAAGTGATCCCCGGGGTGTATTTCCTATTTCCCATCCACTCATCAAGATTTTTCTTGAAGAATGCTAATGAAGAACTTTACTTGACATAGATCGGTAGCCTGTTCCAGAGTATGGGAAGTCTCTTGGACAGGAATCTATCCCTCCAGCATGTCCTGTTTATTGTGGTGACAAGGTTTAGGCCCCTAGAGCGTGTAGCTCGGAGGGATTGGGATTTCTTTAGGTGTAGCATGTCCAACAGCTCTGGGTTTGACATAGCTTTATATGTTAGACAGAGATCACCTCGGAGTAGGCGATATGCTACGGAGTAAAGCTACATTGTTTGTTTGAGGCTAGTAATCCTCTTTGTGAGGTACTTCTGTGGCCTTTCCAGCTGCTGCAGCTCTCTTGTGAGGTACATTCCAAAAGGGGCGTTGTACTCTGTAATGGTCGAGTAGAGGGGAACACTGACCTCTTTTTTCCTGGATGAGAACCCTTTTATGATGAGGTGTGCCACGTAGAAGGACTTCCTGACTACTGTGGCGATGTTACTATCAAAGAAGAGACTACTGTCCACCTGGGTCCCAAGGTCTCTTATCATGCATTCGGTGTTAAGTAGATTGCTGCCTATGTGGTAGTTCATGGGTACAGAGTTTTTGCCAAAGGGGAGTAACACTGCACTTTTTGGCATTGAGCTTGAGGCCATGGCTCTGACACCAGGCGTCTGTCTCAGCGAGGACCTTCTGTAGGATTTCCACATCATTGGGGGACTTGACTATGGCTCTTAGTTTACAGTCATCTGCGAACTTCGTTAGCCAGAAGCCTTCTGTGTTAGCCTGTACTTCAGAGAAGTAGATACCAAACAAGAGAGGTCCCAGGACGGAACCCTGTGGTACTCCACCTGTCATTGCTTTGAGGTCAGATTTGGAGTCTGCAACTTTTACAGTGTGGGTTCTGTCAGTGAGCCAGTTGGCAACCCATCTTGTGACATAGGGATTTATAACTAGTTTAGTGAGTTTACCTATAATTCCAGAATGGGAGATAGTGTCAAAAGCCTTGGCGAGGTCAAGATAGGCTGTGTGAACCACCTTACCCTCATCTACGGCTTTGGTGACTGCCTCAAAGAAGTTGATCAGGTTCAGAAGGCATGATCTGCCTTTCACAAACCCGAACTGGGTGGGATCCAGAGTTTGGAGGTTACCAATGTCTTTATGAGTTCCATGATGATACGTTCCATGGCCTTGCAGACCAGGCTCGTCAGGCTAATAGATCGATAGTTCCCGGGATCAGTGGTGGCTCCCCCTTTGTGGAGTGGGATAACTGTTGTTGTGCACCATTCAGTGGGCACAAAGCCTGATGCGAGGCTATTATTGAACATGGTGCTTAAGTGGGGAGCCAGTTCGTTCTAAAGTTCGTGTAAAACGCAGCCTGGGATGTTGTCCGGTCCCATGGATGCTGTGTTTTTGGCTTTAGAGAGTGCAGCTTTTACCTGCATAGTTGTGATTACAGGGACTCTGCATTCTTCCTGTATAGATATGGGCCCTTTAGCGGGTGTGGGGGGGGGGGGGAGTTTGCACTGAACCTATCTGCCAGGATGTTGGCAATATAAGTTGGTTCAGTAATTTTCTTTCCTTTGTGCTGTAACTCAGAGCAGATCTGGGTGTTGCAATCGAGATTCTTGACATAGCTATAGAATGCTTTGTGGTTGTCCTTGGAATTAGTGGCAATTTTGTTTTCGTAGCTAGCTTTGGAGGATCTTATAAGGGATCTCATCTTCTTACCGAGGCTGGCCAGGGAGCTCCTCCACTCATGGGATTTTAACTCTCTTTTGCAACAGTTTCTTCCTTCTGTTGTGCAGTTTGTTTATGGCAGGGGACCACCAGATTGGCTTCCTTTTTTGTAGGATAGCGTCTTGGTTCTGTTTGGGATAGCACGATCCATGCATTTATGTAAGTGCTTATAGAGTGCATTTGTGTAGGATTCAGCAGTTGTAACTGTATTGTCCATCTGCATGGGTGTCATGAAGTTCACCACTTCTGTCTTAAGAAGCATGAAGTTGGCTTTGAAGAAATTTTTTACTGTGGTTTCTTAATGGGGGTGGGATGTGGATATCAAGGGTGATTAGCTTATGGTCGGATCGGACCAACGAGGAGTTGACTTCAGGTGTGGAACACCGGTCACTCATGTTGGTAATGACTAGGTCTAGGATATTGTTGCCCCTGGTGGGGATTTGGATAAGTTGATCCAGGGCATTGGAGTTTATGAATTCCAGAAAGCGCTGAGATAAGGAGTTGGTACATGAGTAGTTTTCCCAGTTAATGGTGGGGTAGTTGAAGTCGCCCATTATTAGGGTGTTTGGTTGAACCCTAATATTTTCCAGTACATCAAGAAAAGAGAAGTAGAAATCCTGGGGCATGGTGGGGGATCTGTCTCAAGCTACAGTTTGGATTGCAGTTTTGCCCAGAGTTAGTTGCACTTGAATAACCTCGGATGTATTATGCTGAGCAACTAGCCTGGAGGTGTGGATATCCTTAATGAATATGGACACACCTCTGCCTTTGGTGTTTCGGTCCAGGTTACATGGCCGAAAAGTGTGGTATGAATTATAGCCTGGTAATGCAGGGGTGCTGTCTGGATCCTTGAACCAGTTCTCAGTCACTTCACAGATATCAATGTTCTCCATTTTTAGGAGTGCCTCAAGTGAGTGCATTTTGAGATTTAGACTTCTAGCATTGAGTAGCATTACCCTCAGATTTTGCTTGCCTGTTCCTGTTATGGTGGTGAATTTGTTATTTGAACCTTGCCTAAAAAAGGCACTATAGGGGTAGCAAGAGCCTTAGCCAGTATCCGGAATCCCAGGGGCGACAGGTGCAGACCATCTGTGGCAAAGCATCGTGGTCTGTCGACCATATCATCCCAAGCAGACAGATACTGGATCCCCACAGAATTACACCAGAAGCTTAGCCAATCGTTGAAGTAAATAATTTTGTCTTTGTACTGCGATATCATTCGGGGCGATGGCAGAATGCTACTCAGGGCTAGGGTCATACCTGCTTGGGCTACAAGATCGGAGAGCTCTTCCATGTCTCTTTTCATGTAGTCCAGGGAGGTATGTCTCAGGTCATTCACAACAACATGGACAATGACAGAGTCATATTTGTACTTGTTGTGGAGTGACCTGAGTGTGTGGGTTATGTGGCGGATCCTGGCACCCGACAGGCAGCTGACAGTAACCTTCTCCTTGTTTAGCTTGATGAGTGGGACATCAGTTTGCCTGACTATAGAGTCACCTATGACTAGTGTGTTGGGTACGTTGTTTTGCCTTATTGGCTGTGGTTGAGTGGCACACTGAGTCTGTGGGCTATGTGTCTTTTGTGTTGTGTTGGAGGATGGAGGTTGCTTGCATTTCTGCTTTGGAGGTCTCTGTTGCTTAGACAGATTATTATTGAGAGCCTCTGCAAATGTTTTTGTGTTACTATGTGTGGATTTTGGTGGTGTAGATTTAGTGAGACTATGTGATGTGTGGTGCAAATGTTTACCTTCTCCTCATGACTGTCAAGTTCAGTCTTGGTTGGAGAGAGCTTTACCTCCAGTTTGGCTAGATAAGTGCATCTCTCACAGGTTGTAGTGGTGGGTGGTAGGAGGAGAGGGTTGTCTGTGTACATGAGGCAATTTCTACATTGCCTCAGGATGCCCAGATTCATCAGATAGATAGGAGAGAACACTGGGAGCTGACCTTTGGACATGCCTGAATAAAAAACTATTTTCCTCTAGATAAATGAGGAAGGTTAGTACAAGAGCTGTTTTTCTATAAGCAAGTGAGAAAAGTAAGTACAAAAACAGCTTTCCTCTAGGTAATGAAGACTGAGTGCTATAGTAATTTATTTATTTATTTATTTATTTAAATTTGTTGACCGGGAGTGTCCGACTGGACGTAGGTCCATTTTTAGCAGAGGCCCGGGGAGAAAAGCTCCACATTAGTAGCTTATTTAGTGCTTACAAGTTTTGAACAAGTGCTGAGCATGAATAAGCAAATTTAAGTGCTAAAACTAAGAATCTGTATCTGCACTAGACGAGTTACAGGACAGAAACAAGTGCAAATGCAGGCTTTCAAATCGGAAAGTTGAGAGAGATGGAAGAGATTGCCAAACGGCCATAGCTACAATTTCTGGGCCAGAACCACTCCTTATGTGGTAGACAGGTTACCTAGTGCTTACCACTCCCACCGATAAGCTAGAAGGCTTCCCTCCAACACAGAAAGGCTTGGGGGGCTCAGAAGCTTACATACAGTCCTGGATACAGCAAATCTGTATCTGGAACACTAGTTACAGGAAAGGTAGGAAACAGGCTTACTTTTTTTTTTTTTTTTTTTATACAGAAAAGTAGCAAAAACAGTAGTAAAAACAATTTACATGCAGTGCAAGCTAGCACACTTGAGTATGTAGCAATATTAGACCAAACACTGTTTGTTATTGTACTGTTCATACAGATTCCATTTTCTTACATTTAATTTGCTCTTTCCCTTTTCTAACAATATTCAGTACTTCAGTTACAGTTTGTTTACATTACATTTTAATTTTCCATTTTCTATCAATTGCTTGTTATGACACCCAGTAGTATTAAACTTAGTAAGGTTTTACTATGTCTAAGCAATTCAGAGCTTATGTCCCAGATCATAAGAATCATTTTCTTAGTTACAACAAATTACACCCCCAACATTACTGACAAAATACTGTGTAGGGAATGTTTAAAATCTGCCAACTCATTAACATTTCCAAAAACACATGTAACAAATTACCTTTCTCTTTCCCATCAGACTTCCAGCATTTACTATCTACCTGTAGAAAAAAAATATCTGGTCTGCTTGGGAATTTATAAATATCCGTGAAAAAGATTCCAGACACAAATCCTAAACTGTCTTGGAATTTGTTGAGTACCTGGCAGCCATACAGATATACTCCCATTGATGTTCTTTATTATCACTGCTTCAGTGCATATGGGTTCTGTGCCTACACAAATCCACACTGGCAGCTTTTTAGAGAGCTGAATTTCCTCCTCTGACTCCCTGTGATGGGGATTGCCTAAGCCCTTCCCATCCTAGCTAAGTTTAACCCCTGTCACTTGGAGCTAGTGTTTCAGTCTTTTATTGCCAGCTGTAGGAATCACTCAGTTGAATCTCCTCAGAAGCTTGCATTGGGGGATTACAGCTTCCAGACTCAGGTAAGATCCCTTTGGGAACTTCCCTTCCACTTAATCATTATATACTTTTGATTTCTTTCTTTTTTATTTAAAATTTTATTTGTGTGTTAACTTTTTATTTTAATGTAATTCATATCTACTACTAATTCCTTTGGGAATTGTAACATATTATGGTGTTGTCAGTTGAACAGTAGGGACTCCCTCAGTTGTGCCTCATTTCTGTTGTTTTTCTGCTTAATTTTGAAGTTCTGACAAGAAAATGTTGCATTTTTTCACCTTTGTCTTCATTTGTGTGATATTTATTACAGATTCAACACTGTTAGAACTGTTTTAGTCATTAAATCATGATTTTACCACAGATCACTTTATTTGCATTTTGTGTTTTTTTTTTTCATTTCTGACAAGAGACTCTTTAAGTAAAGACTTATTTATGCCATTTTAAAATTTAAGGGCATATATTTGATTTTTTGGCACTATTTGGACAAGTGAATTTTACCTGGTACTGCGACTGTGTGTTTTGTTGTTTACTACACAGTGCAGGTTGTAGTATAAAATTTAACACATTTTAAACTGATGTTCATCGTGTTACACTGCTGCAGTCATTACACTTGGGTTATCCTGCCGTCAGGCGGTCCCGCAGTCGGCCAGAGTTCCAAAGTCTTAGTCCGCCGTTGGTTGCTGTCACCTCCTCCCTGACGTCAGTGCGACAGGGTTATATAAGATGCAGCTGACGCCATTTTCTTCAGTCTTTCTTGCCGTGCGGTGCCAGAAGCAGAAGCAGTTTGCAAGTGCCAGTCGGCCGACTCCTGAGATTTTCATTCCGAATCCAGAACCGAGGTCTTCTAAAAGAGCTAAGTACCCCGTTGGGGAAACTTTTTCTTGCCTCAGACTGATGTCAGTAAAAGTTAATAACTGTATTTCTTGTGGGAAGCAAATACCTCATAAGGATTTCCACTCCTATTGTATTCCATGCCTAGGCCCTGACCACAAAGTCACTGGTTGCCGGTTTTGTGCTAGGTTTAACAAGCGCACTATTAAACGTCGGTTTGATTTTGCCCAACATTATTTGGGTAGAAAATTTAATTACACCATGCCGTCGGAAATTCCGATGACCGTAATGCATAAAAAGCACAAGAACAAGGACAGGCATCCGAGGTCAAAACTGACGACGAGGCCTCTTCTAGGCTGGTCGCCGGTTCTCCGGTTTTCAGCGAGGCGCCTATGCAGCCCCTGACGACCGCTTCCACAGAACCACAGACCACCGCCGACACCTTCATGGAGCTGGCTGGGCCTTTGGACGCACTAGGTCTTCAGCTTACCAATCCTAAACCTACAGAGTAAACCGAAGTAGCTGAGCAATCCACAGCTACAGAGGGTGTTTTCAGACCTACCCAGTTAACCATTAAACCCTCTGTTAAGTCTAAGCCCCCCTTAAAAGCAAAGAAACAGACACAACTCTCTCCAGGACAGGCTTACATGCCTAAGAAATAAATGCTAAAAATGGCCGAGGACCTAATCACCCTGATCAGGGGGTCCCATCCCCCTCCTGATAAAAGGCCCAGACAGGATCCAGACTATGAATCTTCTGACCAGGTGTCCATTTCCTCAGACTCTTCCTCGGACCTAGGATATTCTTTACCCCCTTATGAGGATTCTGATGCTGAGGAATCAATTCCATCAGCCTCTCCGCCTGAGGATTACTCCTTTGGGGAGACCTTAACATACCATGAGGGAGCATTTCCATTGGGAAGGCTAGGATTACTCAGAATCCAAGAAAAGGCTCAGAGACTTCCTTTTATTGCCTCAACACAGACCCCTTGCTATCCCGCCAGTTTTAGACATTGTGGATGATGTGTACACTGAATCCAGTTTGAACCCTGACTCCTTACCCCCACCCCCAGTTAAACCTGATAGATATTACAGAGTCCCTGACTCTCACAAATTTCTGTACAAAAGCCCTGTTGCTGACCCTGAAACTATTTCTCAGGGACCCAAAGGGATTAAGGCCTCATCAGCAAAAAACCCAGTTCCCTCTGACAGAGATTCCAGAGCATTAGACAGATGGGGAAAGAAGGTATATATGTCTGCAACTTTAGCAATGAGAGCCTTGAATTGCCAGTTTCACGTGCTAAAATATCAGCAATTTTTGATGTCTCAGTTGAAACATAAGATGCTTCCAGATTCAGATCCTCCTAACTTAAAAGAAATGCAGGATTTATTGCATGCAGCTGAACAAGTGAGAAAACATACTTTGCAATGTGGGTTTGATTCCTTAGAGGCCTCCTGTAGAGCAGCAGTTACAGGCTCTGTCATTAGAAGGCATGCTTGGTTAAAAGAACATACATTACCAGATCATGTTAAGGTCAAATTATTGGATGCACCTTTGCAGCGGGATGTGCTGTTTGGAGTTAAGGCAGAGGAGGTATTAAAGAATATGGAGGATAAGGCAAAATCTATGCAAACGGTGAAATATTTCTTACAGGTTCAGCCTCCTCATTTTAGCAGAAATTGGCCAACAAAGAATTGGTCCTTTCCAGTCACAGATAGACCTCAATGGGGCAGATACAGACGTCCAAGAGGTAGAGATCAGACACAAGGCCCTTATAGGCCTCGACAATGGGGCACACCAGGCCAGAAAAAAGGGGAAGACAGGCCTCAACCTTATAAAAAACAGCCTCAATGACTTTCCACTACAGCTGCCAAACAGCTCTCTCTTGGCAGCCCACTTAGGAGGAAAACTGGCACTTTTCTATCACAACTGGCATTGCATCACCAAAGACAAATGGGTTCTCAACATTGTATCTCAAGGTTACAGGTTCCATTTTCACACACTGCCAAGGCTAAAAGGAATGTCAAATCTGCCACCAAATCAATGGGCAGAGGCTCAGAAACAAATTACAGCACTCATGGACATGAGAGCTATTCAAAAGGCACCACCACAGGAACAAGGACAAGGATTTTACTCAAGACTCTTTCTGGTTCCCAGAAAGGACAAAGTCTGGAGACCCATTCTGGACCTTTTTACACTAAACACTTACCTGGATGTTCCGAAATTCAAGATGTTGACACTACAGCACCTTCTTCCCATGCTGGGCAAGAAAGCTTGGCTCGTGACTTTGGACCTCAAAGAGGCATACCTGCATGTCCCTATCAGACAAAACTGTAGAAGATACCTCAGATTTCTAGCTGGTTCAATGCACTATCAATTCTCTGCACTGCCCTTTGGCTTATCTACTGCGCCCAGGGTCTTAACAAAGTGCCTGGCACCAGTAATTGCATTTTGCAGGCAAAAAGGAATTCAAATTTATCCATGCCTGGACGACTGCCTGATTCAAGCAGAGAGCAAGGACATTCTACTAAAGCATCTGGCGTACGTAAAAAAGTTATTATGTTGCCTGGGGTACACAGTAAACGAAAATAAATCAAAACTAGTGCCTCACAACAGATAATATTCCTGGGTGCCAGCTTGAACATAACGGCCCAAATGGCTTGTCTCACGCCAGACAAACAAGGACAACTGACTCAATGTTTTCAATTAATGACAACAAAGACCCAACTCCCTGCAAGAAAAATTCTGCAGGCCTTGGGCTACATGGCATCTTGCATACTACTAATTCCATATGCCAGACTGCATATGAGGATGCTACAATGGTACCTAAAGAGCGTATGGTCTCAATACTGTCAAAGTTTGGAAACAGTTATACCACTAATTCCTTGCCTACAACAGAAGTTTCGATGGTGGGCACAAGCTTATCACCTCAACAAGGGATAGCCTTTCACTCATCCCACAGCCAGGCAGACACTGACAACAGATGCATCGGATTACGCCTGGGGAGCACACATAGCAGGAAAATGTATCCAGGGTGAGTGGCCCACAGAGCAAAGACATCTCCACATCAATCAAAGAGAGATGCTAGCTGTACAAAATGCTGTTATAGCTTTCAAGGACCTACTGCATCCAGGACAATTACTACTAAAGACAGACAACACCACAGTTATTTGGTACATAAACAAGCAAGGGGGAACACACTCCTACCCCCTCTGCAGACAAGCCATGGCCTTGTGGAACACAGGTCTAAACTACCAAGTTCATCTGCAAGCACAATTCCTGCCAGGAGAGAAAAACACACTGGCAGACGACCTAAGCAGAAACATTATGGACCCACACGATTGGGAACTGAACCCACAAATATTCAGAATGATAACACAAAAATGGTGGAGCCCTGACATAGATCTGTTTGCTTCCCCAAAAAACTGTCAATTACAGAAATTCTGCACAAGGAGCTACCATCCACAAGCATGGAAAGTGGATGCCCTCTCATTCAGCTGGAAAAAACTACAAGTATACGCCTTCCCTCCTTTACCTCTCCTTCCAAAGGTACTCATAAAAGCCAGGCAGGAAGAGCCAAAAATGATCCTGATTGCACCAGACTGGCCACGCCAGCACTAGTACCCAATCTTAAAGAACTTAGCACAAGAACCACCCTGGATTTTGCCTCAAATCCCACAGTTGCTGACACAGCACAACAATCAGATACTTCACAGCCAGCTAAAGACCTTAAATCTAGCTGCATGGAAGATTCCTTAGTCAAGCAAGCAGTGCCTCTCTCCAAAGCTGTTATGGATGTCATTCTGGAGGCCAGAAGACCTAGCACCAGGAAAGCATACTCTGATAAATGGACGAGATTCTGTGCCTGAAACTAAGCACACAGCCTTGACCCTCTTGTCCCAAACATTCCTCAGATACTGCAATACTTAACTGAGATGCTGGACAAGGGCCTCTCTTTTTCATCCATCAAGATCCACGCCTCAGCTATCTCTGCTCATTACAACACAGATCCACCAATTTTTTCTAATCCTTTGCTCAAACAATACCTCAGAGGGGCTAAAAACATAAGACCGCCCTGTAGAGCACCTACTCCAACTTGGGACCTCAACTTTGTTTTGGAAAAATTAACTTTACCTCCTTTTGAGCCAGCTAACACAGCAGAATTAAAATACATCTCTTGGAAAACTGCTCTGCTACTGGCAATAACATCAGCACGAAGAGTTTCAGAATTACAGGCACTAATGGCAGTGGAACCTTTCCTCATCTTCCACCAGGACAGGGTGTCTTTAAGAACTAACCCTACGTTTATGCCAAAGGTGGTATCAAGTGTGGCTGTAAACCAAACTATTCACTTGCCAACTTTTTATCCAAAACCACAGAACAAAGGGGAGAGACTACTGTATTCTTTGGACATTCACAGACAGTTACGCTTCTACTTGGACAAAACCAAAGCTTTCAGAAAATCTGAGCAATTATTGGTAGCATACGCTGCAGGAGCACAGGGAAAAGCCATTTCAAAGCAGACTATTTCAAAATGGATAGGACAGTGTATGCGTTTCTGCTATACCCACCATGGGAAACCTGTACCTAGCAGCATTAGATCTCACTCCACCAGGGCAACAGCCACTTCAACTGCGTACCTCAGAGGAGTACCTACCAAGGATATTTTGTAAGCAGCAACATGGAATTATGTGCATACCTTCACCAAACATTACCATTTGCCTTTATACTCCATATCCATAGCTGGCTTTGCCACTGCTGTACTGCAGGGCCTTATAGCCACCCCTAATGCCTTATAGATCCAGCCTCCCTACCTCAGCTTTGGGATTCCACCCAAGTGTAATGACTGCAGCAGTGTAACACGATGAACATAGTACAGTTTTGTACCTACCATAAATGTAGATGTTCGAGTGTAAACACTGCTGCAGTCCAGGTTACCCTCCCCCCTTCCCCTCTTATTTTCTGGTATTTACCTAGGGCATCTACCCTTTATTACCTATGGGGAGTATTTGCTGGTAACTAAAAATGGTTGTTTGCTTTTCTTTTGTATTATTTTTACTAGCAATTTGAATTGCCTACCTATTTGGGGGCACCTGACATCTGGGGCAAGAAAAACTGAAGAAAATGGCGTTGGCTGCATCTTATATACCCCTGTCGCACTGACGTCAGGGAGGAGGCAACAGCAACTGACGCCAGACCAAGACTTTGGAACTCTGGCCGACTCCGGCACCGCCTGACGGCAGGATAACCCAAGTGTAATGACTGCAGCAGTGTTTACACTCGAACATCTACATTTATGGTAGGTACAAAACTGTACTTTTCTGCTGTATTTTATGCAGTTTTGCTATATTTGCTGTGTGGGGACATAGTTTATATTTTCTATTATCGTTGCCCTTAGTCAGCCATTAATTGTTTCAGCGTATTATTTGGGCTAGTGTTTTCCCCTGACTCGATGGATCGTAATATGGCTGCACCCCCCCCCACGAGAGATTTCAGGGGAAAAAAAACTGACAGGGACTCCAGACCTGGGAGACCTTCTTACTCAGACAAGTCTACATAACTACTGTCTGCTCCCTTCTCCACCTCTCAGTCCTTCCCTGCCACTCTCCAAAAGATTCTCTTCAACCTTAAAAAATTGGCTTCTCATCATAGCAGACAAATGGGTCCTCTCCATTCAGCATGGGTAAGGAATAACTTAGAAGGTGCTTCCCCTATTTGTGGGCATTCTCTGCATCCTCACAACCAGATTCAGCTGTTGTATCCAATCACTCAGACTCTGTTTCAATAGGATACAGTAAAACCAGTTCCATCTCAATACATGGGAAAAGGTTTCTGTTCTTTGTACCAGGAAAAGGAGAATGCGACTTCCAAGATGGCTGAGTATTGACCTAACAGCTTAATTCTTGCTATCCCAATGTGAAAACAGAAACTCAGCATAGAAAGTCAGTGGACTTTTGTGTTTCTGGATAAATTTCAGTAACTGATTAGTAAGTGCACTTGCTGCCTGGATAAGAAATACAGAGAACCTGAAAAAATCAGCTAAAAATGATGAGAAAAAAACATTGACTGGGAAAAGTACTGCAGCTGTTCAGCAAAAAGCAGTGCAAGCTCCAGACATGACTTCCAGTAATCTAGAGGAAAGTGTAAGACAACTGCACAGAGACCTGGTTAAAATAAATGAAACACTGATGGAGTACAGAAACACAAACTACAAAAGGCTGGAAAAAATGGAAGTAGCTTTAAATATATATTCAGATGAGGTAATAAAATTGCAAAAATCAGAGGCTGAAATGAAGAAAAGACTGGCTGAATATGAGACTGCTCAAGAAGATATGTTTCAAAAAATAATAGAATTAGAGGACAGAGTACATAGGGAAAACCTGAGATTTTCAGCTGTACCAGAGAAGCTGGAAGGAACAGACTGTATTAATATTATGAAAGAACAAATAAGCAACTGGTCTGGTATTCCACCGCAGGAGTTGTTAATTGAAAGGGCACATCATGTGTATGCTCTAAACCTGCCTATGAAGAAGTAACCTAGACTTTTAATATTAAGATGCAATCCTACCAGCAGAAGGAGTTGCTTCTGACAAAACTGTGGCAGAAGGACAAAGTACTAAAAGTGGGAGTCCGCAAAGTGTTTGTAAGAATAGTTACCCAATGTATACAAGGCAGAAGAGGAGTACATTTATTCCAGTGTTCAGGGAATGTCGAGAAGTAGGCATGAGATTCAAACTGATGTTTTAAGAGAAAGTAAGTAAATGAAAAATAATATTGAAGGCTTTTTTCTAGCAAATAAATATATGCTTGGTAGCAGTTCTGTATCTGGTCCTCATGTCTCCATGGAGACATCTGATAAAGGGAAATTGGCTAGGAGATAATGTTCTCTTAAAGCATTCTAGTGTTTTCCCAACTGGGAGAGCTATAAGGTAAGACAAAACCAGGCAGCAATTAGTAGAAGCACAGGCTGCAGCATGCATCTTAGCATGGATAACCTTTCTTTTAAGTTAACTCAAGTCTTGAAGTGTGGCTTTCAGCTTGAGGCATTTGTTTCTATTAGGAGGGTAAAACTTCAGTATTTGAAGACGTACAAAGATTTGTGTGTTAATATTAAGTTAATAGGTTTTAGGAGGGTATTGGGGGATGTGTTTTTGTTCGAGGGCTTTCGGTAAACAAAAAGTTTTTTAAGATATGACATAGACTGAAAAGAATATGACAGGAAACAGCTGTATAAACATTCAACCTGACAAACAGTATATGTGCATGTAACACAAAAACTCTAACTAGACATTTAACAAAAAAGCTTTTACACATAAAAGGTGGGAATAGTAACTTTTTAATACAGTGATGTTTTCTGTAATGTCAATGTCAATGACCTCACAGATAAAAATACAAAACGGAAAGAGTAGTGAACTGTATTAAACATATGTAGTGCAAATAGCTGTGCTGCAGGAGATGCACTTGGAAAGAGCAGAACGTGAATATGATAAAGAAAGATTTTCAGGATGGTTATTCAGTGGAATACCTGGGATAGAGGAAAAGAGACGCACTTATATTAATTGCAAGAGGAGCTCCAATAGTGATAGAAGAGTTTAAAAATATAATAATGTTAGATTTGTAGTACTAAGGGTCTACAGGAAAGGGAAGGGAAGAAGACTACACTGGCATCTATTTATATTCCACCTAAATCTGCTATAATGGAGCATAAGAAAATTCAGGTAGACAGCAAATGTTGGAGGTGTGATCTGGAAGAAAGAGGTAATTGGGGACATTCTGGGAGTGTAATGAGTTGGCAGACTTTAAAGATTCCCTGCAGACTACTCTGTCTGAGATACTGGGAGAGCAAATTGGTGTAATTAGGGAAATTAATTTTCTGAGCTGTGATACAAAATCGGAATTGCCTGGATAGTAAGGCCTTGCTGAGTCTAATTGTGGTCGCTGCCAAAAAAGCAATTACTAGAAAATAGAAGTTATAGTCTAAACCAACTACACTATAAGTAGTAAGTATAGTAACGGAGGTAAAACAACTACAATTGGAATCTTTAGAAATGGGTAGAACCAAATTACATAGAAAAAAATGGAAATTGTGGGAACAGTACATACAGGGGAGGACTGAGGTTTAAAAGAAGGCAGGGTTAAATCAGCTATGTAATGTCTGTCTGACTGACTATGATTGGGTATATTATAAGTGATGTATAATGTGTGCAACTAGAATTTGGCCAGTATGGTTTGTGATGTAAAATGCTTGCAACTAGTATGTCAGTATGGTTTGTTTTCATTTTTATAAATGTATGACTGCTTGTGTCATAAGTGAAAATTTAATATAGATGTTTCTTGTTAATGAAAGAAAAGGAGGGGACTGTATACTACTTCTGGATCTCTCTGCTCTAAACACATTTCTGAAGGTTCCTTCCTTCTAAGGTTACCTCTGCATACCCTTTTACCTCTTTTTCTGGCCCAGACCTTTTTAGTTTTCATTGGTGAGTATTAGGCTAGCTGTCCTGAAGGACCATTTTAAGCCTAGCCAGTAACCCGGGGTCAGAATCAAACCTTGGTTCCTGTGAGTATGAGGTGAAGATCGTAACCACTGTGTTATTCCATTATAGTGTTCCTCGACCAAAGAGATGCCTACCTGTCACATTCCTATCCGTCTTGCTCACAGGAAATTGTTGAGGTTTTCTGCTAGCTCATCACATTTTTAATTCTCTGCTTTGCCCTTTGGGCTTTCTACAGCCCCAAGAATCTTAATAAAATGCCTCACATACATCATAGCTTTCTGCAGACCAAAGGGAATACAAATATTTGCCTACTTGCATGACCTGTTAACACAAGCTCTATCTCGGCACATACTATTGACACATCTCCTCTTGTACCTGCTTCAGGACTTGTTATTCACAATCAACCTCATTGTCTTTTTGAGTTGCAGGTTAAACACCAGACTTATGCAGGCTTTCCTTCCACTAGCCAGAGTGGAAAGTTTGTCCAGTTACTTCCACTCTCTTCTTCCCTCTCCCCTCCAGTGTGTACAGCAAAAGAAATTCTCAGAGTTCTGGGACTTATGACAGCAGCCGTACCAATCTCATAAGGAAAATCAAGTGGTACCTGAATTCCACCTGGTCCCGGCATTCACAGCCACTGGATACACATCTTCCACTCCTACCTTGCGTAAAGAAGGAGATCCTTTGGTGGATAGAACAAATAAAGCTCAACCCTTGATTACCTTTCAAATTGCAGACACCAAAGCAGGAGCTGCACACAGATGCATCAGACAGCACATGGGAAGCCTGAACAGTCAACATGAAAGTTCAGGGACATTGGCTAAAACCTTAAGACCAGAACACATCAATCTGAAGGAAATGAAGGCAGTACCACAAGCTCTGTGGATCTTCAGTCACCACTGGAAACCAGTTCCTTTAAGAGTGTTCACAGACCCCGCAGTCATGTGGTACATAAACAAGTTGTGAGACACCTGATCTTACCAGTTGCACTGACTGGCCGTTTTAGCTTGGAAGCAGGCCACACAAACAAATCTCTCTCCAAGCAATATACTTTCCTTCACAGGAAAATATCTTAGCAGAAAGTCTAAGGAGATCAAGGGAAGACCCCCCCCCCCCCCATGAATGGATGGATGCTGGACAGGGGGATCTTCTAGACATAGTCCACAAATGGGAGAGTGCCTCAGATAGATCTATTTGCCTCTCTCAACAACAAATAGAGCTTCCACTTTTCTGCATCAGGACTTACTGTATCAATCTTGGAAATTGGAAGCAATGTCTTTCCCTTACAAGGAGAAGCACCTTTATTCCTTCCCTTCACTTCCCATTCTTCCCAGGTCTTACTAAAGATACAAAAGGAATGCCGAAAGATCGTACTTCCCAACCAGATTTTTTTTACTTCCCTTTCCTGATAGTTTTTTCTGTTACTTTCTACAAATTTCTTTTTTACTAGCATCCATGGTGTAATAACTAACCAGTAACTTGATTTTATGGAAACTGATTTCTTTTACTGGTCTTATTTTAACACTTTGTTTATACACAGAGGGAAGTCCTGTCAACCTACTGCTCAGTGTGCAGCCATTTTGGAAATCCTGACAAATTTTATAGTGCTAAGACAAAATTCTTTAAGCTGTATAAAAATCAAGTTACAGATCTTGTGAGGACTTCTATTACTTTGATGCCTCCCACAACTGCTGACTCCCACCAATTTCTTGTGGCTGTCATCCAAGCATCTGTCAGAGGGATTAAGATGCACCGTTCCCCTGCACATGCCTGCATGGCTCAAGGTTTGGATATTTAGTAAGGTGGTGTCAGGACTTAATCACTCATCTCCATGAGTGATTTCATATCCAGTAGCCCCCCCCCCCATGTACTGTACCCCTGCACATGCCTGCAATGAACCAAGGTTTGGATATTCAGTAGGGTGGTTTCAGGGCTTGTCACTCATCTCCACGAGTGATTTCACCTCCAGTAGTCCTACCCCCCCCCTCCCACATGGGCAGATGTCGTCATCCATCTCTGTACTCTGCAGGAGATTGTAGATGAAGATATGTACCTTGGGGCATTTGCCCCAAGCTGTCAACCCCAAGGAGATGCAAGCAGGCTGTGCATCATCATTCCCCACCCCCACTGGTTCCTCCAGCACTCAGATCACTAATCGAACCCAGGTCATCTGGTCCATAGTTAGAACCTCATCTGCGCTGAGCTTGCAGTGGTTTTCGTTAATACTGCTAGGGGGCCTGAGCAGGCTTCAAGTAATAGCACTGTTCCCAGTGAGAAAAGAGAGTTGCATCCCAGATCATTTTGAGGCAGGGAAACTGTGTATACCCTCTACTGATAGTATCAGTACAGTTAATTATCAGAACCATATGCTCCAGTATCAGACAGATATCCTTAATCAAATAGGGTGGGGGTATAATGAAAGAGGTTAGCATTGAGACTGTAAGGCAGTGGACTACACAGATTATGCCAGACTGCCACTGAAGTAAAAACAACACACAATTAAGTGTGGGCATGGTACTCTTAAAGCCTGTGCCAGGGCAGCAGCAACATGTCAGTGAGCACTATGCATAGATTCATAGGTATGTACTAGGCTATCAGCCCAAGGGCCTAAGTAAGCCTAGCTAACAAGGTTCCCTGGCTTACGCCACCCAAGAAAGTTAATTTCCTGTGCCCCTGTCGAGCAGAGCCACAGAAGTGATCCCCGGGGTGTATTTCCTATTTCCCATCCACTCATCAGGATTATTCTTGAAGAGTGCTAATGAGGAAATTTGCTTGACATAGATGGGTAGCTTGTTCCAGAGTATAGGAAGTCTCTGGGACAGGAATCTATCCCTCCAGCATGTCCTGTTTATTGTGGTGACAAGGTTTAGGTCCCTAGAGCATGTAGCTCGGAGGGATTGGGATTTCTTTAGGTGTAGCATGTCCAACAGCTCTGGGTTTGACATAGCTTTATATGTTAGGTAGAGATCTCCTCGGAGTAGGCGATATGCTACAGAGTAAAGCTGGAGTTTTTTGAGATGGTCATTGTAGGGCATCTGAGGCCAGTACTGTGGCCTTTCCAGCTGCTGCAGATGTCTTGTGAGGTACATTTCAAAAGGGCCGTTGTACTCTATATTGGGTCTAATGAGTGCCAAGTAGAGGGGAATACTGACCTCTTTTTTTCCTGGATGAGAACCCTTTTGTGATGAGGTGTGCCACATAGAAGAATTTCCTGACTGTTGTGGTGATGTGATTATCAAAGGAGAGACTACTGTCCACTTGGGTCCCAAGGTCTCTTATCACACATTAGGCGTTAAGTAGACTGCCGTTTATGTTGTAGTTCATGGGTACAGAGTTTTTACCAAAGGGGGTGACAATGCACTTTTTGGCATTGAGCTTTGAGGCCATGCCTCTGACACCAGGCATCTGTCTCAGTGAGGACCTTCTGTAGGATGTCCACATCATTTGGGGATCCGACTATGGCTCCTAGTTTACAGCCATCTGTGAACTTCATTAGCCTGTACTTCAGAAAAGTAGATACCAAACAGGAGAGGTCCCAGGACTGAACCCTGTGGTACTCCACTTGTCACTGGTTTGAAGTCAGATTTGGAGTCTGCAACTTTTGCAGTATGGGTTCTGTCAATGAGCCAGTTGGCAACCCATCTTGTGACGTAGGGATTTATACCCTATAATTCCAGAATGGGGGATGGTGTCAAAAGCCTTGGTGAGGTCAAGATAGGCTGTGTGAACCACCTTACTTTTGTCTACGGCTTTGGTGATTACCTCAAAGAAGTTGATCAGGTTCAGGAGGCATAATCTGCCTTTCACAAACCCGAACTGGGTGGGGTCCAGAGTTTGGAGGTTACCAATGTCTTTGTTTATGAATTCCCTGATGATATGTTCCATGGCCTTACAAACCAGGCTCGTCAGGCTAATAGGGCGATAGTTCCCAGGATCGCCACTGATTCTAAGGTTCCCAGGATCAGTGGTGGCACCCCCTTTGTGGAGTGGGATAACTGTTGCTGTGCGCTGTTCAGTGGGAACAAAGCCTGACATGAGATTATGATTGAACATGGTGCTTAGGTGGGAACCAGTTAGTTCTGAAGCTCATGTAAAACACAGCCTGGGATGTTGTCTGGTCCCATGGATGCTGTGTTTTTGGCTTTAGAGAGTGCAGCTTTTACCTGCATAGATGTGATTACAGGGACTTTGCATTCTTCTTGTATAGATATGGGCCCTTTAGGGGGTGAGGGGGGTAAAGTTAGCAGTGAACCTATCTGCTAGGATGCTGGCAATATCAATTGGTTCTGTAAATTTTGTGCCGTTGTTCTGTAACTCAGAGCAGATCTGGGTGTTGCCATTGAGATTCTTGACAAAGCTATAGAATGCTTTATGGATTTTGTTTTCATAGCTAGCTTTGGAGGATCTTATAAGGGATCTCAACTTCTTACTGAGGCTGATCAGGAAGCTTCTCCACTCATGGGATTTTACTCTCTTTTGCAACAGTTTCTTCCTTCTGTTGTAAAGTTTGTTTATGGCAGGGGACCACCAGATTGGCTTCCTTTTTTTGGAGGGATAGCATCTTGGTTCTGTTTGAGATAGCACGATCCATGCACTCGTGTAAGTGCTTATAGAGTGCATTTGTGTAGGATTCAGCAGTCATAACTATATTGTCTATCTGCACGGGTGTCATGAAGTTCGCCCCTGCTGTCTTAAGAAGCATGAAGTTGACTTTGGAGAAATTTTTTACCGTGGTTTCCTTAATGGTGGGTGTGGGCGGGATGCAGATACCTAAGGTGATTAGCTTATGGTCGGATCTGACCAATGAGAAGTTGCCTTCAGGTGTGGAACACCGGTCACTCGTGTTGGTAATGACTAGGTCTAGGATATTGTTGCCCCTGGTGGGGGTGTGGATAAGTTGATCCAGGGCATTGGAATTTATGAATTCCAGAAAGCGTTGAGCGAAGGAGTTGGTAAATGAGTAGTTTTCCCAGTTAATGGTGGGGTAGTTGAAATCGCCCATTATTAGGGTGTTTGGTTGAACCCTAATATTTTCCAGTATGTCAAGAAAAGAGGAGTGGGAATCCTTGGGAATGCAAGGCTTAGGATTCTGTCTTTACCAGACAATGTTAAAGCCAGCTTTTTAATGCACCTTGTATTTCTCTCATCTACCAGAAGTCTAGTCTTACCCCATTTCACAAGACTTTTTGTGGGGTATTTTATTAAATAATCAATTAAAACATAAGCAAATGTACATTAACAGTAAACAAACCATATTAACATTATTTACATTTGCAAACATTATACATCACAAAGCAATGAAAGTCAGTAGTGTAGCCACTCTGAACAACAACCTTAGCTTAAGAAGGGGTAAATATAATGCTCCAAACACTACAGAGGCATTAGAAGTAACAGAAATGCCACACACTTCGAATATTTAAATTAGTAACAGTCAAAATGAAATTCCTATGGCTGTTCAATCTGTAAAAAAAGGAGATGGTTCAAACCACATTAATGCAGCCCTCCTTTCCCCTTCGCAAAATGGATTCGTCGTGAATGGGCCAGTCCAGCAGAAGGGGGAGGAAGACAAGACTGCCTTCCCAGGAAGGGGCGGTAGGAAGAGATTTGAAAAGGATGTGGAACATGGCGACAACCTGAGAACACTGCTAGTGAACTTTTCTAGTAAAATGTTAACCAAGCATCAGGAATCCATACTTGAACGTGGTTTGACTTTCATTCCAGCTTCAGACACTGACTTTGTGAGTAATGTTTTGGATACAAGATATTTTGCACGCAGTGTTATGCTGAAAACTTTATTTGGCAGCAACAATTTTGAACTTTTTAATGACTTTGAAAAACTCAGTTTATTTGTTCCTGATATGAATCTGGTTTTAGAAGTATTTTGTAATGTTTGTGAAACGCAATTGAAAGAAATACTTAGTTTTAAAAGTCAGAATAATAAGGGCAAATTCTTTAATTTAAGTAAGGAAGAGCAGGAAGCTCTCCTTGAATTAAGAAATGATGCATGTATTGTTATTCGTCCTGTGGACAAAGGTGGGGGAATTGCTGTTTTTAATACTGAAGATTATGTTGCCTCTATGCAAGAAATGCTTAATGATGGGAAAGTATATAAGCAAGTCAGTTTAAATGACATAGAATTATGCTGCAGCCGGGTATTTAAATAATTGTATGACTGTTTTGCAAGTAATTTGATTTCTAAGTCTTTGTTGGACTTTTTTACTGATACAAATCCTGTTGTTCCACTCATTCAGGGCCTTCCAAAACTGCATAAAGATGGATCTAACCCACCATTAAGACCCATAGTGTCTGGTCAAGGGTGGATTACACATTCAATATCTAAATATGTTGAAAATAATTTAAGACCAATAGTTAGTACTTCATCTTATGTACTGAAGGACACAAAACAACTTTTGTCTGACATTGGTAGGACTTTTTGTAGTTCATTTGAACAACCAGACAACTGTTTATTGGTATCTATGGATATTAATTCACTTTTTACTGTGATACCCCACACATATGAGTTGGAGGCAGGTAAGAATTATTTAAGCCTGCATAGCTCCTATGATATGAAAATAATTGATTTCTATGTGTTTTAATAGAAATTATTCTGGAAAACAACATCTTTCTTTTTGAACAGAAGTACTATCTGTATTTGTTAGGCATAGCTATGGGAACACCCTGTGCCAATAGCTACGCCAACATGGTCCTTGCCTTTTGGGAAGAACAGTATGTTTTGACACATGAGATATTTGCTGATAAAATTCTGTTCTATAGGAGATTTGTTGATGACCTCCTCCTTGTGTGGGGGGGGGGCACAGAAAGTGAGTTAGGAGAATTTTTTATGTTTCTAGATACCACTACTGATTTTGTGAGGTTCACGTATTCTGTCTCCTCGACTGAAATATCTTTTTTGGATGTGACTGTATTCAAGGACACTAATGGGAAGTTATCTTCCGATTATTTAGAAAAGAATGTAGAAAAAATAATGTTTTGAGTAGAGACAGTATGCATCCTACCTATATCTATAGGAATATCATAAAAGGTCAGGCCATGCGCACATCTGGGTTAGATATGGAAGAGGAACATTTTGAACAGGATATGGGAACTTTCAGAAATGAATTGTTACAGAGGAAATATCTGAGAAGTGAGGTAGATACTGGGATTCAGCAAGTTAAATCTATGAGGAAAGGTATGGCAAAACCACATATCAGCAATACCCATGATACTTCTTCCCAACAGTTGAAAGAAAATTATACTGCTAAAAATCTACCCATTTACTTAGAATATGCTGGGAATGTTAGAAAGGTACAAAATGTGATTGATAAAAACTGGTCCATTTTGCAATCAGACCCTGAAGATTGTAGGCCAGAGGCCAAGGTATTGTTACAAAAATAAAAAGAATCTCAAAAGTTTACTTTGTCAACCAAAAAAGTCCAAGGAGATGATTTATGGCCTTAATAAATGTGGGCAATGCAGTGTCTGTGATGTTTTGAGTGACAACATGAACTTTGTACATCCTATAACAAACAAGAAGTATGAATTTAAAGTTAAGGCAAACTGTAAACAAGGAATTTAGCATACCTGACTGTGTGTTTAGCTTGTCATTCCTTCTATGTTGGCATGACCACTCGCTCACTGAGAGAGAGGGTCAGAGAGCATTTGACTGCCATCAGAAATAATGAACGAGATAGAAGTGCTCTAGCCAAACATGCTATCTGTGCAGGGGGAACACATCGGTTCCAATTCAAAGTTATTGAATGTATTTTTCAAGATTCAAGGCTGAGTGACATGAAAAATAAACTGGAATTAAGAGAGTTAAAATGAATTATTGAGTTACAGGCAGAAAAAAAAACAGGGCTTAATGATAAAACATTGATTAAGCCCTATCTAAAAACAAGACATTTATAAAATCTGTTTATATTGTTCATGTTTTATTAAAAACTCTGTACTTGTTTTATTGATTTTTACTTTACTGATGAAATGTAAGTTTGTGTATTAAATTGTTGGGGTTAGTTAGCTGCAGTTATGTCTTTGGCTAGATACCTATTAATATGCTGTCTCCTTTAACCTGAGTGCAGAATAGATGTAATCAATTAATTAAAAGCAACTTGGTAGAGCTTAAAAAGTATATAAAGTGGTTTAGCTTATGTTGTTTTATTCATGGTCTGAAGAAGCATCTGTGATGTGAAAGCGCTAACTGTATTCACGTTTTTTATATTATTTTTGTCGTGTCTCCCCCCTCTGATTCATTTTGCTGAAGAAAACATTATACATCACACTTGTTTTCTTACTTTGTAATTATCATCAGTCAAACATAAATTGCTGAATTCATGCCTTCTCTTATACCTCCTTGTCTTCTTTCTGAACATTATTCTGCGTGTATTCTTCCCATAATTTCCATTAATTTCTATGTAGTTTGCTGCTTCCCTTTTCTAAAGATCCCTCTTCCAGTTCTTTTCTCTCTTTTATAATATTCAGTACTTCAAATACTGTTGGTTTAGACTTTGATTTTCATTTTGTAGTAATTGCTTCATTGGCAGCCAACAGAAATAAACTTAGTTATGCCTTACTATGTCTAGGTAGTTCAGATCCTGAGTCCCAGCTAAAAAAAAAAAAATCATATCCTTTGTTACAGCTATTTGTTCACGCAATATTTTTGAGAGAGTACTCTAGGAAATTGTTGAAATCTGCCAACTCATTACACTTCCAAAAACATATTCCCAGTTACCTCTTTCATCCCTATAACATCTCCAACATTTGCTGTCTACCTGAGGAAAAATTCCTTGATATCTGCTTGGGTTATAAAATAACTATGCAAACACTTCCAATCAATCAAAGACCATAAACCTTCTGGACTTTGCATACTTGGCAGCCATGCATGTATCCTCCCATAGTTCTCTTGTAAATCACTATTTCAGTTTCTCTTTCCAATTTTTTCTAACTTCCTTTGATTTTGATGGTTATCATGTAATATTTTATATGTCCTACTAATTATCCATTTTTTAACAGCAGCTTCTCTTCTACATTTGAATAAAACCCCACCAGGTCTTTCACTTAAGATTTCCCTATCCCTTTCTGTTTGCCTATACGTTGATATCAATCCCTGGTAGGGAAGAAAGTCTGTAGCATTACATTTCCCTCTCTAGTTATTTGCTCCCAATACCTTGGTTTTCTTGCCAGTTTTCTCCAGTAAATTCTAGCCCCCCTCTCGCCTATTTTCTGTCCCCTACTTGCAGTTATACCTATTGGCAAAATCTCCATTCTTGTGTTTACTTAGTATCTGCAACTTTATGAATATAATATTTTGTATGGTTGTTATTATTCTCCATAAGGATCTGCATCCAAAATCTTGAACTTTTCCCTGCTTCATCATCATCTCTTTGGATTTTGAAGAATAACATTCTGCTTGTATTATGTATTTGAGCCTTAACTGTGTAGCTTGAAAATATCCCTCCAAATCAGATAATACTAAATCACCTTGTTCTATTGAAAGAATAAACTTATTCCACTTAACTCTTTCCCGCTTCTCCTCCTAGATACATTCCTTAATAAATTATTATCCACAGCTTCTCCTCTGTCTGATAAAAAAAAAAAAAACATTCCTGACTTGTATAGAAAACTAAAGGGACTAAAAACATTTTTCACTACTTGTGTCTTACTATTCATATCCATAAACAAGAGCTTCAAGTTTGTCAAGTTTTGTATTATCTTTTGTTTAGTCTTGTCCCACATATCCTTAGCTGCCATAACTTTCTAATCCATTTTCCTAAATATTTCATCACATCATGTCCCCATAAATATGGGTATTGCCTAACCTATTTGTGTGTGGTTACATGATTTATAACTGTAGCCTTTGTTTTATCTTCATTAATTTTATATCCAAAAAAGACTTGAAACTGTCTCAAAATGTTTCACAACACTGAGATGTATAGTTCTCAATTAATTAGGTACAAATAATATTGTCTGCAAATAAAGCTCACTGCTTTCATTGCATCGAGGCCCACCAGTAACAGTGGTATTTTCTTTCTCACATTCTGCTTCCCTTTGGTAATGTCAAATGTTTGCCTGTACTCAACAAAACAGCATTGATCCATATCCGTCAATTTTGGTAACATCTTGGCCATTCTTTTAGCTAGCATAGACATAAACACTTTATAGTTACAGTTTTAAAATTACAATGGGCCTCTATGAAGCTGGGTCTGATAGGTATTTACCATCTTTAGGTAATATAGCCACCACAGCTTTCTTCCAAGATGTCGGTGCTTACTGTTAAACAAAATCTTCCAGATCCTTATAACTTTTTTCCCTCCTAAATTCCAAACTTCCACAGGATTACCGTTTGTTCCTGGAAACTTTCCTGAAGCAATTAAGTCTTCCGTATTACCATTTTGCACTCTTTCTTGAGTTCCATATTTCTCTGCTTCATACAAATTTTTGTAAAACTTCCAAAATATCTCTGAAACCGTAATGAGATCTGTGGTTATTTTTCTTGTTGCACACTCCCTAAGTTTGGCAACAACCTCTTCTACTTTCTGCTGCCTACATTATTGTGCCAGACATTTTTCTGCTCTATTTATCAAAAAATAGTTGCTAAACCAGTGTTTTTGTGGGCTAATGTCAAGTGGTAAAGTAAGTTCTCTCTTTTTCAAACAGTATATTCCAAACAGCAGTGGTCCCAGCACTGCTCCCTGTGGCACACCACTAGTAACTGACCTCTTGCTGGATCTAGATTCACCCACTCTAACCACATGTCCTGTCCATGAGGTAACCGGCTATCCATCTTATGCCTTAGGGATTTATGCCCAGTTTTGTGTTTGTTTATAAGTGAGTTGGGAATTGTGCCATATGCCTTGGCCAGATCAAGGTAGGTTCTATGCACTGTTTTACTCTTATCCATGGTCCTAGTGATTTTCTCAAAGAAGTCCACCAGATTTAGTAGGCATGACCTGCCCTTGGCAAAGCCAAATTGGGTCGGCAGTTTGGACGTTTCCAGTGCCATTATTTATCAGGTCCATGATTATTCTTTCCATGACCTTACATATAAGTCTAGTCAAACTTATGGGACTGTAATTTCCTGGGTCAGGTGGTGGCCCCCTTTTATGCAGAGGGATGACTGTTGCTGTCCTCCACATTATCGGGCAAAGCCGGTCCAGAGGCTGTGGTTAAATAGAGATCCTAATAGGCCCTGATTCAAGCTGTTTAAGAGGCAACCTGGTATATTGTCGGGCCCTACTGAAGCTGTGTTCAGCTCTAGAAAGCTCATTGGCAACCTGTTCATTGGTGATAATTGGGGGAGTGGTGGAAGGTATTTCTGGGGAGACAGCTGGGGGGTGATGGGAAAGTTAAATTTGATTTTAATTTATTGGCCAGCAGATTTGCTGTATCTTCTGGCTGAGTACAGGTGATGCCATCTACAGCTAATTCTGCACATTGTTCGGTGTTGCTGTTAAGATTGCAGACATAACTGAAAATGACTTCTGGTTATCCTTAGCTTTGGAGTCTATTTTTACCTCAAAGTCTGCCTTCAGAGACTTGATTAGCTCCCTGATTTGCTTGTTTATACTAATGGACTTTTTGCTCTGTTGTGCACATTCCCTCTTCTCAACAGGATTTTCTTTGTTTTGTTGCAGTTTGACCTGGGTTTATTTCAGTCTGGTACTCCACTTCTGTGCAGTTGTTTATATGATTGTACAGGACTTTAGTATACACCTCTGCATAGGCTTATGGGTTTGGGTGACCTTGGAAACTAGCTATGCCATCACTTAATAGGAGGTTATCTGTCTTAGAAAAGTTCTTAAAAGTTTTTAGGGATAGGCGAGGGGTCCAGTTTTACCTTTATTTCAAGGAGACAGCTTTCTGATTTGATTTTGCCAGTGGGGACATCACACTTGGGTTGGGGGGGGGGTGCAGCACTCTCCCATATTTGTGAGTACCAATTCTAGGATATTTGTTCCCCTAGTGGGAGTGCAGACAACAGTCAGGAAATCTTTGGGGCTGCATGCTAGTGATCGTGTATGCCTCCGAGTTAATGGAATGGTAGTCAAAATCATCCATGTGTATGGTATTGGGCTGGATGGTGAGTGATTCAAGTAATTTCAGGTATGATGTATGGGTTTCCTGGTTCATGGTTGGGGGCCTGTAGCTTGCAGAAATATGGTAGTGGATTTTTCCTGTGGTTAATTGGAGATCAAGTAGCTCAAGCATTTCATATTGTTTGATCAGCCTTGAGGTATGTTTATCCTTTATGTAGATAGATACACCTCCAACTTCTGCTCTTTCATTTTCAGAGGGTGGTCGGAAAATATGAAAGGTGTTATAGCCATGAACTGCAGGAGTGCGTGCTTTCCATGTTTCAGTAACTGCACAGATGTCAGCATTCCCCAGGGTGAGGAAAGTTATACCTTTAGCTTGCCTGAGTAGTTTTTGCTATGTTGTAGCGTTTGTCTGTTTGGCAGTGCCTAAATAAGGCACTGTAGGGGTGGATAATGTTTTGGCCAATATCTGAAAACCTAGTGGTGACAGTTGAAGTTCATCCTTGTCAAAGCAGCATGGCATGTCAACCATGTTCTCCCAGACTGACAAGTATTGGACCCCTTCACCTGCCACAAGAGTACAGACTTTGACTCCCTTAATGTAAAATGACTGGTTTGGAGACCAAGGGTTAAGGAACTATAAACAGAACCCCTTAGAGCACTTTGAAAGTGCAACTTTAAACTTTAAAGAAGTGCAGAAAACAGTAACTGGCACAGAAATCTTTCACAGTATAATGAAAACAAGCAATGCAAGTGTGATTGTACTAGAAGCATTTCTACTACTCGTTTGATGATCATAGCTTTCACTTTGTGTGCATGACTAAAAGCCAACTGTATATTTTTGCAAACGGTGACACTATCTTGCTTGTGCTAATAATGAATAAGGTAATTACTGAATAATGTGTTTGTTTAACTGGGGCGTTGACCATAACACTGTCTTCGTTTTATTTTTTAAATTAATGAATAATGTAATTAATGAATAAGGTGTCCTAGAACTAAGCAGTATTAACTAAATACTAGCGTTTCCTTTGTTACGCTATCTACGCTGTCTAGGGTAACAAAATAAGCATATCAACTATCGTAGATAGTGTATACATGCTTTGTTTAACCGCGTTGGTCAAATCACTGTCTTTGTTGTATTTTTTTTTTAACTTTTCAAAAATAACTTGACAGCATTTCATGTGGTAACCAAGCATTTGTTTTCTGAGAACTGTGTAGTTTTACAGGTGGGATCCAGGCACTGTTTTGTTTATTTTTTCTGAATACTGAATAGCGTTTTCAGACTGGGAACTAGGCATTGTTTGTTTTGCATTTCATTTGGACATTATATCGCATCTAACGTCTATCAAAGCATTATTACATTTTTAATGATTATCTTGCGCTCCTTTCCTTTGTTAGTACACCTTTGCCTCCTGGAATACCCTCAGCTAGTGTCCTGATAAACAAAAATGCACCTCCTCAATAGGAAGATGCAGTGAATTGGACGCCCTTAAAGGTTTACAAGACAACAAACATTCTGAGCATATTGCATGTCCTGCTCTAATGCTTTCACTGTTATAATAACGTTATTTTATACATCTGGAAGCATGCTGCGCAGAAACCCTGCATTCCTCTATAGTCATTTATGTTACCCTACTTACCTCCCTTAGCCCAGCTGCCCCAATACCTTTGACTACTTTCGCATTAGCCTGCAGCCATTGTTAATCTGCTGGTTAAGTAGGTCTCCTACCCTACTATCTTGTATAGGCTTTTGTTTATCTTTATAACCCTCCTGCATCTAATTCCCTTACCCGATAGTTACATACACCCTATATTCCTCCCCAGACACATTTGCTAACACACTCTGCATTGCTAGTTAGATTTCACTGGCTAAAAAACATCTAATAATACCCACACATTTGCTCCCCTTGCATCCCGTCTTGTTGCCTGCTGATATTTATTTCTAACAGAAAAACAAAAGGTTCTCTTAGCCCCTCTAGGCTTTGTCATACCTATCATATTCGTGGACATTGTTTTTTCTGGTCCTAGAATCACTAGACTGGAGCCAGCCCCGCTCCGTTCGCCCTTCGGGCTCACTCTGCTCCCCTACAACACCCCCATTCCCACCCACCCCCTCTTCCATTAGATTTATACATCAATAAACCCCTCCCCAAACTACCTCATCGCCTGCAAACCAGTCAGCTTACACTTTCTAGCTCCACCCCACTCTCAAAACCACTTAAATTGACAGCTACTCTCCATAGAAAGATGCCTTCCCACACAAATACACATAGGCACACAACATACATTATTCTCATTTCTAGCCTATTTACAACTTTAACTCTATTAACCCTAACTACCACTACATATTCCACCTTGCCCTCACAAACTGCAAGAACTAGTACACAAACCCTTCCTTTGACTCCTAACAGAGATAGCTATTCAAACATCCCACCCTCCTTATTCCCTTACAATAGTTATAACTTAAATAAAATAAAACTTTTAATCAACCATTCAAAACTCAAATTAAACAATATTTATCTTCCCAAACCACTTTCACATAAAAATAACACCAATGCTATTATTCATTTTCTCCTGTCACACAATGTGGTGACATCCACCCCAACCCTGGCCTTACATCCTCAACTATCCCAAAAAACCTACAACTTCAACTAGTAACAATAAACTCACGTAGCATATGTAATAAAATTACTGAGTTCCATGCATGGCTAGCCACCCACACCCCAAATATTGTAGCAGTAACAGAAACTTGGCTAAAACACACATTTCTGATACTGAAATCCTTCTTCCAGGGTACAGCATACTACGTGCTGATAGACTCCATAAAAAAGGTGGTGGCGTAGCACTACTCTATGATAACAGCCTTAACCTAACAAGTAATCCAAAACAACTCCCCACTTTTGGCAATCTAGAAATCTTACTAACTTCCCTTCACATTAACAATAACAAACAAATAATTATAGCAGTAATCTACATCCCACCAGGCCAAAATATTCCCCTCCTAGAAGACTTTTTATCTTGGACAAACCAGAACATCTCACAGGAAACCATTATTCTAGGAGATACTAACATTAATTGGCTAAACCTAACAACCAATTCTCCAATTAACAGCATAAACCTACACAGTTTCACACAGCTTATTACAACTCCTACCCATGGCCTAGCCACTAGATCAGAATCCACCCTAGACTGGATACTAGTATCCCAGCCGCAAAACTATTCAAACTCAGGCACCTTACCTAACATACTAAGTGATCACCTCCCAGTATTCACCCATAGGACCCACCCACAAATATCAAAAATGCATACCTACAAAACATCCAGGAACCTCGCCCACTTTGACCCAGATACATTTATAAGCATCATAAAAACTCAAAATTGGCTCCCACTAAAAACTCTCCCTTTAGATGAAGCTGTTAACTATTTCAACAAACTTTTTCTGGACACACTGAATAGCTTAGCTCCCATATGAACCAAACGTACCAAGGCCAATCATGCCCCCTGGCTAACTAAATCAACAAAACAAAGCCTCCTCCACAGAGATGAAGCATAGAAACAGTGGCAAAAATCAAAAACCAAACAAACTGAACTTACCTATAAGCAACTCCGAAATAATTCCAAAAAACTAGTCATACAAGATAAGAAAAACTACTTTACCTTGCAGCTATCCAATGCAAAAAAATAACCCAAATAAGTTTTGGATTTCAGCCTCCACATTACTTAATCCTGGCACTGTACAAAATCCATCCCCCACACCTCACAAAAGCCCACAGGAAATCTCTCATGATTTTAACACCCATTTCGTAACTACTATTCAAAACCTAATCAAAGACCCTACAACAGATCCCTCACATAATAACACTTCCCCTATAATAGACTCCTGCATTAAAAATCCAACAGCACCTTCATTCTCCATCCAACCTATTCCGACCTCACAAATATGTAAACTTCTAAATAAACTTAAACCCTGCTCTCTCTCTCTCTCTCTACTGACAAACTCCCCTGAGTATTTAAAGCTAGCATCAAGTGCAATTGCATACCCAGTCAGCATACTAATAAATTGGTCTCTCTCTAAATGCTATGTGCCAAACTTATGGAAAAAAATCTGTCATCACCCCACTACATAAAGGTGGAACTTCCCATAACTTGTCAAACTACCGCCCAATCTCAATACTTTCACCACTATCAAAAATATTGGAAAAATGCGTGCACACTCAGTTACTTAAACACCTCCTTGACAATGAGCTTCTCTCTCCCAAACAACACGGTTTCTGTCCAGGACATAGCACAATTACAGCCCTGCTGTCCTTTACAGATACTGTCAACAAAGCCCTTGACACTGGTCTCTATACCTCAGTAATCCTTCTAGACCTGTCAAAAGCTTTCGACACAGTATCACATAACAAACTACTATACCAAATAGCAAGGCTAGGATGTTCCCCCACTTCTGTCAGATGGTTTACCTTCTACCTCAATAACAGAGAACAAGCAGTAAAATGGGAAAAAGCACAATCTACCTATCAAAAAAACAACATAGGAGTCCCTCAGGGTTCCATTCTAGGGCCACTACTCTTTAATATTTTTATCAACGACCTTCACAAAGTCTCTCAACTAGGAAACTTGATCCAATATGCTGATGATTCGACCATTATATCTTCCGCCAACAACTTCCCTGACCTTCGCAAAATAACCCAAAAAGCATTCACTTCTATAGAAACCTGGTTAAATAATTCTCAACTATTACTAAACGCCAAAAAAACAAAACTACTCCTATTCAGTTCCAAACCATCAAACTTAGACTTCAAGATTTTTTTGTAAAGATGGAACTGAAATAGAAATAACTAAAATTGCCAAACTATTAGGTATGACAATAGATGACAAAGTGACCTTTGAGCCACATATACATAACATCATAAAAAAGTACACTTTAAATTAGGCAAACTATATTGGTACAAATTATACCTCAACAAGCAAACCAAAGCTAAGCTAGCAAATACCCTTCTCCTCCCTTCCCTTCTATATGGAAGTGCCATCTTTACAAACCTACTTTCATCCCTTAGGAATAAACTGCAATCCTGCTATTACAAAATAGCTAAATTTGCCTCAGGAAAACCAAGCCGAACACACCACTGTGAAGCAATTGCAGAACTCAACTGGCTAGAATTCCCGAGCCATCTTTCATATACTCAACTAACACTAGCACATAAACTAATTTTCAGACCCCACCTCTGCCCAGCACTCCACTCAGTCGTACAAACCTACACTCTACTCGGTCACTTAGATCCTCCCAGAAACAACTATTATAAAGGTTATAAAACCAAACAAAAGAGCTGGACAAAGTCTATACACTTGTAATATAGCCAAACTTTGGAACACATTACCTTCCCATATAACCCTAATGGAATCTTCAAAACTCTTTAAATCATCACTCAAACTACATTATCAAAATAATTTATCCTGTCTCTGCACAACAATCAAACCCCCATAGCCTCCCTACCTCATCTTAAACAATCCAAAGTGACAATCACAACTTAACGCATTAAATATTGATACCCCCTCCTGCCTTTTTTTTTCTCCCTTTTCCCTACCTCTAGCTAAAATACCCTAGGTGGCACTCAATTAACTCCATATATTTCTTCCCCTTTACTGATTGACTTTCTCTTTCTTGCACCCAGTCCCTCTAAGAATTTTTTTACCTGAATATGGAACTATGTATGTTCATCTAAACGTACTATATTAAATATATACTACCACTTTGGTATAAAAGGTACAAATGTTTATTTATTTATTTATTTTAATTCAAAATGTCTTTAGTATGTTCACTTTAAATGTGATATATCTGTATGTACTACCACTATGTATATAATGCGCAAACACTTTTGTAATTTTTTAAATGTCAAAATGCTTTTATACTAAGTGTTTTATAGTGAATGTATTACCTGGAGCTTTTCTCCCTGGGCCTCCACTGAAAATGGGTCAATGGCCCAGTGGACTTTCCCGGTCAACAAATGTCAATAAATAATAAATAAATAACATGATACCAAACTTTGTTTTTCTTGCCAAGGATGACTTCACATGTTAGCAAGATCTCTCAAAGTCTCTGGCATCATCGCCAAATGATGAACATCTCTGGATAAATTATATGTCTTCCAGTAATTTAGAGAAAAAATAAATGAAATATACACAAATGTGATTAAAATAAATGAAAGACTGAAGGAATTTTATCACCTCAAATAAGAAAAGCCTGGGGGAAATAGAAGAAGCTTTAACTAACTGTTCAAATGAACTGATAAAACTGCAGAAATCAGAGGTTGAAATGAAGAAAAAGCTAGCTGAGTATAAGGCTTTTCAAGAAGAGCTGTTTCAAAAATTAGCAGATTTAGAAGATAGCGGGAACAGAGAAAAGCTGAATTTTTTTTTGCTGTATCAGAAAAACAAAAACTGCATTAATTTTATGAAAGCATAAATAAGCAACCTGGACTGGTATTCCTCAGCAAGATTTAGTAATTGAGACGGCACATCGAGATACTCCAAACCTAGCCATCTGAAAGCAGCCAAGACATATTAGTAAAGGTGCAGTCATAACAGCAGAAAGAATTGATCCTGACAAAACTGCGGCAGAAGAGTGAAGTATTAACTGGAGACGGCAATGCAGGTCCTTAAGGAGAATAATAAAAATCTTACACAATATTATATTCATAAAGTAGCAGAAAGTATTCTAAAAACTAAGCCAACATGATAATGGAGAAAGGAGATTTTTGCCAATAGGGTTGACTGCAAGTAGGAGTACAGAAAATAGGCAAGATGGAGAAACCTGGCAATGGAACCAAGATATTGGGAGCAAATAACTCAAGCAAGAAAGGTAATAAAGTGAGATGAGGCCTAGAAGATATTTGGATTGCAGGCTGGAGACTATCTTCCCTACCAGGGCTTGATCTCAAGAGTACAGGCAAAAAGAAAGGGACGGGAATTTCATATGAAAGACCTGATCTGGTAGAGTTTTTAGTTGAATCTAGAGTAGAAGCAGCTTCTAAAAAGAGATAATTCGTACAGCATACAAAAATATTGCATGCTAACTATTAAGAATCAATCAGATGAGGTTAGAAAAGACTGGGGAAAGAGACTGGAAAAGCAGTTTACAAGAAAACAATGGGAAGACATATATATATATATATATGGCTCCCAAGTATGCAACCAGTTCCAGAAGGTTTAGGATCTTTGCTTGGAAGTGTTTGCATAGGTGTTTTTATACCCCAAGCAGACTTCAAAGAATTTTTCCTTAGGTAGATAGCGAATGTTGGAGGTATGATGGAAAAGAAAGAGGTAACTGGGAACATATTTTTTGGGAGTATAATGAATTGGCAATTTTTTTAAAATTCCCTACAGAGTACTCTGTCAGAAATATTGGGTGAGCAAATGGCTGTAAATAAGGAAATGGTTCTTCTGAGCTGGGGTAAAGGATCTGAATTGCCTAGACATAGTAAGGCCATATTAAGTTAAATTATTCTGGCTGCCAAAAAAAAAAAAGCAATTACTATAAAATGGAAATCAAAGTCTACATCAACTGTATTTGAGGTATTGAATACTATAAAAGAGTTAAAGGAACTGGAAGAGGGATCTTTATATAAGGAAAAGAGCAAATTACATAATGGTAATTGTGGGAAAAATGCATGCATAATGTTCACTAGTAGGAGGAGTGAGGTTTAAAAGAAGGCAAGAATTCAGCGTTTTTTTTTTTTGTTGGACTGATGATAAAAGCAGAGAAAATATATGTGATGTATATTTTATTTGTATGGAAAAATGTTAAAATGGTTTGCGTTCATTTCTGTTAATGGATGTTTTCCTGTGTCTTAAATGATAATTTAATAACAGTGTTAAAAAATACAAAAAAAAAAAAAATACACAAGACAAGGAAGCATCAGTGTAAAAGGAAACTTTTAGATTCCCCACAGGAATCGTTGACTCGACCTTGATGACCCAAAATCTCCCTGTGATGGTGCCTGTTTTGGTAACCTTTTTGAGTTTTTGAGGTAAAGGGAGTTGGACCACCAAAGCCCTTTCCCCCTGAAAAGTCAGTGTTTCTTTGAGGCCTTTGGTGCAGGCCCATCTACAGTTTGGGTGGTACCTCCTCCTGATGAGCTCATCGATCTTGTGTGGAGAGTGGAGAGAAGTGGATGTGGTGGAGCCTATCTCTGGGAAGCCAGACAAAATCTTAGTTCTGTCTACGGATAGGACACATTGGAGCAAGGGCCTGTGGTCAGTGGCATTGTAACCATAGACAGTAAAAAAGAGCTCTCAACAGAGAGTGCATCAGTCCATATCCCGAACAAGGACTCACAGGCATTGGACAAATTTGAGAAGTGCACTTATACTTTAGCCACTTTTCCTCTCCCTGTGCTGAACTGTATGGCACACCTAATCAGGCTTCAAGGAGAAACTTGATTAGTGAAGTTTCCAAGTCAATAGCATCCCAGACTACAGTCAAGACTCATAAATCCATGGAGTCTCACTTGGCCACCATGCTGCCCATTTCCAAAGTATCCATACTCAGGATGCTGCAGGTGACAGTACTCCCCTAGGGCAGAAGGAGAAGATGCCACCTTAAGGGGAGAAGTGGTCTACAGAATCAGGGTTTCATGGCCTTTTCTCCAGCAAGCCCTTTCAGTACATCTGAAAATTTGCCCAACTGATGCACTCTGGAGACAGCCTGGGGGGACTTGGCTCACCACCTTCAACTTTGAAAAAGCCATCACATCTAATTCTTGTGTGTTGAGAGTCATTCACTGTAAATAAAAAATGGATCCTGGAAACTATTCTGTCAAACGTACAAAAGCACAAATACATAAATAAAAAAAATTAACAGAATCACCGCAGCTAAAGGAATAAACTTTAATATTTAAACAGAGTAAGTGCTTTTGCGACCTAACAGCTGCTTCTTCAGACGGAATGTAACAGCAGCATTCTTCCAATATTTAAAAACAATCGATTAGTCAAGTTAATTGAGAACACCATCCTCTTAAAGACACACAGACCATTTCAATGCTAACACACCATCAACACCTAGTAAAACTTTTTTACAAATAAAATACAGCAGCTTAAAACCACACATCTAAAACATTTTTCATACATAAAAGTACAGATATAAAAAAAACATCAATGGGGGAGTGCCCGTGCACGCAACAGTGGTTTAATAGATACCATGTCATTTATTCCTGGTGTCTTTGCTGCATTAAAAAACGTAATCCAACGTAATTCAGACAGCTCAGTCTAATTCCTAATATCACCCCCCTCTAATGTTATCTTGCACAATTTCCAACACAAAAAACTTAAAACTCAGGCTGCAAGGATTCTGGGTTTTCCTGTATGTGGACGACTATCTCCTTACAGCAACTTCAAGGGCATCGCTAGTTCTGGCAAGAGACTCCTTGCTCCATCTGTGCCTCTCCGTGGGGATTATGGTGAACTTAGAGAAATCCAATCTAGAAGTACTCCAGGCCCTGAATTTTATAGGTTGTTGTGTAGACATGACTATTCAGACTGCAAAGCCCTCTCGCTCAAAGTTACTATCTCTGTATTTTCAGGCCCATAAGATTCTTCTGTCTCACAGACCACCAGGTTCTCTAGTTCGGCTTCTCTTTGATTTGATGACTGCGGCCATATCCCTAATTCCTTTCACCAGGTTTTACATAAGGGTTCTTCAGTGGACTCTGTCATTCCAGTGGTCTTTGACATCTCACTCTATGGAGTTACCCACACAACTTACAGAGGTGTGTCATCATCACATCTAATGGTGGTTGATGTCTTACTGAGTGTCCTCAGGACGCCTCTTTGTTTTTTGTCCAGCCCACTGCTGTAATAACCATGGATGCTTTCCTCCTGGGGTGGGGTGGGGGGATTAGGAAGGGAGGATGGTCCATGGTACTTGGTCCCAGTTAGAAGCCAGTTTGCCCATCATTGTTTTGGAGAGGAGTGTGATCCTCCTGATATTGCAGGCTTTTCACAACTATCTCCCCAAAGTTATAATTTTGATCCAGACCAACCATGTGGCAGTGGTCTGGTACATCAACATTTGAGGGGGGACTTGATCTGGCCAGTTGTATCCTGGGCAAGATGCAACCCATATAGCCTAAAGCCTATTGCAGTGGTGAGGAGTTTGTACATCTACTGATGTCCTTCTATTCCCATGTTGCAGTATTCTGACTGTGGGATCCTCCGTCTCAGGCAACCCAAACCTCGGCTGCTATACAAAAGCTTAAGTCTGGCTGCTGCTAGTGCATGGGATGTCACATGCAGGGCCATAAACCAGAGGCCTTAAATGTGATGTCTGCACACACAGACCTCAGAACGTTTCTGCCGCAGTTGAGCGTCAGATCGATTGCTTCGCTCCGTTGTCCTCAAGATGTCTAAAGATAAGTACCCCATTGAGGAAAACTTTTATTTTTGCTTGAGCTTAGGTTGTTATTTGATTTCTTAGCCGATGTCTGCTAGGAAGGGGAAATGTAGGTGCGGACGTCAAATCCTGCACAAAGATACCCACGAACTTTGTGTATTCTGTTTAGGCCAGGAACATGGCCACACCACTTGTAGCATGAGCCAGTCGTTTGTACCAAAAACTCTCCGTAGTCTTCTGGCAGCCCTAAATTTATACCTCGAGAACCAGAGGTTAAAACGATTAGCCCTACGGAAGGATCCAGAGTCGTCCATCGAGGTGGAGCCACCTAAAAAAGAAGGCCAAAGTTTGCAACTACCCTCGAGGAAACCACTTCTGAAGCACCGGTAGGCATGTCCTCGGAGGTTATTCCCGACATCGGCTATGACCGAGGTCAAGGGGAAACCAGGCTCCACTGGAACCACTTCCGTGGTCCAGGAATCCGAAACCTCACCCTTAGGCCACATCCTTGAAAGTAGGCCCTTCATATCAGCAAAATCAACTCTTCTGAAGAAGAAACTCCTTCCTCTTAGGAGCAACCAGACTAGCACTCCTTCTCCCAGTCCTTGCTGTAAGCCTTTATGGCTCTTAGGCCTTCAGCATCCACAGCTGCCACTTTGCCTGTCCTCAGGCCCAGGCCAGCCTCAGCTGTCTCCATCCCCCCTACCCATACCCAGGAAAAAGATTCCTCTTCTGATGAGTCAAGTCACCTGCTCCTCTCAAATAGCATCCCCTTTGGACTACAGCTCCCCAGAGGAGGACTCCCTGGAGGGAGGCTTTCCCTGTGAGGACATTACCTTTGGGAAAACAATCACTAAATTAAGGAAATACTTCAAGTGGGATGTGGCTCAAATGACAGAAGTCCAAGAAAGGTATTTTGAGTTACTATAGATGGAATCACCCTCCCCCTCGGCTACCCCTCCTGTGATTTCAGCCTACCTGGATGCCTTTACATCAGCTTCTAGGGCTCCAGAATCACAACCACCAGACTCCCAAGAGACCTCACTGGTTTTATAAGGTCCCTGATGAGCACAGTTTCCTTATAACCCCCCTCCCCTTGCCAGATCCTGTAGTTATTGCAGTGTCCCCTGACAAACAGTCCAGACTCATACCTTCTTCCTCCCTCTTACCATCAGACAGGGACAGCAAGGTCATGGACAGACTGGGGAAAAAGATAAATATCTCTTCCACACTAGCCTTCAGGACAGTCAGTTACCAGACCCACATGGTCAAATATTCCCTAGATTTGGTTTCACAGGCTTCCTCTTTGCTCTTCCCCTTCCCTGACTCCCCCAACAAGTCTCAGGTAGCATCTAAGCTGTCCCTGGCATCTCAGGTCACCTGACACAGCTATGATGCAGCTGAGGCCTCTGCTAGGTCTGCAGCATCAGCTTCTGTTCTGTGCAGATGCTCCTAGCTTAGGCTACAGCCCCTGCCTTAAGATTTTTAAACCAAAATACTGGATGCGCCTCTGGATAACAAATTCCTATTTGGCAAACAGTCAGCTGAACTGTTTAAAAGCCTACAAGAAAAAAGTAAGGAGCTCCAGGACTTAAAGCACTTACTGGTCTCTCCAGTACCTAAATTTTACAGAAAGTACCCAGCCAAAACTTCCTTTGTCAGCAGAGCCCCGGCTCCAACCTTCTCCTCCACTTCCAGACACAGGAAAGGGTCCTGGAAGGCTCCCTCCCCTACGGCAACCCCCTCTCAGCCTTCCAGTAGACAGCCCTTTCAAGACAGAAATAACAATGTGTGACTGCCTCAGCCACCTTTTCCTGTCATCCAGTCTCTTTCACTCTCTTCCCCTCTGGAAAAAGGTCACTACAGACCGCTGGGTCCTAGCAGTAGTGGAAAAAGGATACTTCATGTCATGGCAGGAAAACCCATACCACTAGGCATCCCCTTCCCACCAAAGAACCAACTTCACCTAATTCCACAGGTTATCCAAGACCTTCTCGCCCAAGGGACCATAGAAACCATTCCCCCAGGCCAAGAAGGAAGAGGGTTTTACTCCAGGTTATTCCTGCCATCCTAGATCAAGGCCCGTCCTAGATCTATCTTTCCTAAACCTCTTTCTGAAGGTCCCTTGCTTCAGAATGCTCTCTCTTCAAAACCTGCTTCCAGTATTGCCACCCAAAGCTTTCATGGCCACTTTGGACCTGAAGGAGCCACACCTCTACATACCTATCCACCCAAACCACAGAAAGTAGCTGCGCTTTACTGGATCCTTCTCACACTTTCAGTTCACTGCCTTGCACTTTGGTTTATCTACTGCATCAAGAGTCTTCACAAAATGCCTAGCCCTAGCAATAGAGTACTGCAGAACAAAGGGCATTTAAATTTACCCTTACCTAGACGGCCTCCTCATTCTAGCAGAAGGGGAAGTCACCCTCAAAGAGCATCTTTTTTCTCCATGTCCCTTCTCCTGAGTTTGGGATTCACCCTCAGCCCTGCAAAATCATCACTGTCTCCAGCTCAGGACAGAATTTTCCTAGGCTGCAGAATCAGGACCAACTTGATGAAGGCCTTCCTCCCTCAGGACAAGGTGACCTCCCTAGTTAGCCACTTTCAAGACCTCCTCCAAATCAACCACCTGTCGGCCAGGAACTTCATGCGCTTCCTAGGTCTCATGGCAGCCACAATTCCTATGCTGCCCCTGACCAGGCTGCACATGAAGAAGTTCCAGTGGTACCTGAAGAATGTCTGGTCACAACACAGCCACCCCCTGGACTTTCAGGTGCCATTCCTACCAATGCCTGAAAACAGAACTGAGGTGGTGCAACTAAACCCAGGCCTACTCCTGCAAACCCCCATGCTAATACAGTGCAGGGTCTATATTATAACAGCAAACACTTAAAATAGCAAACGCTGTATAATCGACCCTAAAATATCGAAACGGCAAAATGCCAAACACACGGAACAGCAATTTTTTTCCCAGTGAAAAAAAACGCTACTCTGTTAAAAAAAAAAAAAAAAAAAAAAAACAGAAAATAAAGTGGGGGGCTTTGCCCCCCCCCCCCCACACACACACACACACACCCTGCCTACTTAAATAATATACCAACTCAGAGATTGCACCACAGTGGAGGAAATGGCAAAGTCTCGAAAACAGCCCAGTGATTTTTTTTTTCCTTGTTCCATGTGTTTGGGATTTCGCCGTTTCGATTAAACGGGTTCAATTAAACAGCGTTCGCCGATTTAATAGGGAACCTACAGTGCATGCACACAAGATGCCTTCGATCTAGGCTGGGGAGCAACTGTGAATGGCTTCAAATTGCAGGCCCTATGCGAGCCCTCCCTCCAGAAAAAGCACATCAACATAAGGGAAATGAATGCAGTCCACCTAGCTCTACAGGCCTTTCTCCCTCTCATGCAACCTGAATCGCTTCAAATCTTCACAGACAACATCACTGTCATGTGGTACATCAACAAACAGGAGAAGCCAGGTCTTACCTGCTCTGCAGGCTATCAATGCAGGCATGGGAATTAGCCTGTCAGAACAACATATCACTGCAGGCAGTTTATATTCCATCCCAGGACAGCCATCAGGCAGATTCCCTTAGCAGGTCATTCTCTCTGCATCACGAATGGATGTTGCACAGAGATGTCTTCTCAGACATTGTCCACCAGTGGGCACACCTCAAATAACTCTATTTGTCTCCCCCCAGAACAGACAATTACAACTTCTCTGTCCCAAGGATCCCTCCCCACAAGCTTTTAGAGTGGATGCCTTCACCATCTCTTGTAAGCGACTGCTTCTGTATGCCTTCCCTGCCTTTATGCTCATTCAGAAAGTCCTCCTAAAAATCAGGAGGGACAAGCCAAATATATTGCTGGTGACTCCCTATTGGCCAAGGCAGCATTGGTTCCCACTTCTTCAATCTCTTGCCAAGGGTAATCACCACACGTTTACTCACAAGGTAAACCTGCTCACACAACAGAAGGGATCTCTGATTCACCCACATCTAGAGATTTTCTGCTTGACCCTCTGGGTAATAAACTTTTGATCCCCTTCAGACACCGCTACACTGAGGATGTGCTATCTATCCTTCAGGATGCCAGGAAACCCAGTACCAGGGGGTCCTATGTTTCCAAATGGAAAAAGGTTCTCCAAATGGTGTCTCCAAAGGCATAGGGAACCTCTTCCAAGCAGATGTTCCTCTAATCGTAGCCTTTTTGTGTGAGCTCATAAAATCAGACCTTTTATATTCAACAGTGAAGATCCGTTTGTCCGTCATTTCTGCCTTCTTTTAACCTAATATGGACCCACCTCTACTTTCCAGAGTGAATGTCAAACTATTCTTCAAAGGGATTCTCCACATTAGGCCACCAAAGAAACCTATTCCTCCACCTTGGGACCTAAGCTGTTGTGCTAGGAAAAACTAACTATTGCTCCCTGTGAGCCAGCTGGTTCTGTTTCCCTGCAGATGTGCACATGGAAAACTTCATACTAGTAGCCCTTACCTCAGCCAGAAGGGTTTCATAATTACAAGCACTAATGGCACCCACACCCTACACTATCTTCCAAAAAGTTAGGGTGAACCTACATACCAATCCCTCCTTCATGCCTAAAGTGGTCAATGAGCTGTCGCTCAGTCTATTTGCTTACCCACCTTCTTTCCTTCACCAAAGAATGACAGTGGGAGAATACTTTACTCCCTTTATGTCCACAGGCAACTAAGGTTCTATTTGGACAAAACCAAAAATATGATAAAGTCGAATTAGCTTTTTGTGTCCTTCCACCCAGGGCGCTGGGCAAGGCAGTGTCCAGACAAACTATTTCCTGCTATATAAGGAAAACTATCAACTTCTGCTACTTCTATTTTGGGAAACAATTACCTCGTGGAGTCAGGGCGCACTCAAGAGCTGTGGCTTCCTCTAGGGCCTTCCTCAAGGGCCCGGACACAACTACCATTCTTGAGACAACCACATGGTCCTCTGTGCATATCTTCACCAAACATTAAAAATTGGATCATATCTTCAGAGTCAGAGCAGGGTTTACAGGGGCAATCCTGCAGGGATTCCTGGAAACTGGAACTTCTTCCACCACCCTTCCTCCTCCTTGAACTGTGGTACTCTCCCACAGTCAGAATACTGCAACATGAGAATAGAAGGACATAGAATAGTTGTGTAAAATCTTACCATAGCCATAGATGTCCTTCTCTTTCATGTTGCAGTATTCCTTCCCTCCCACCTATTACATTTAACCTGTCTAGAGGACATAATTTGGCACCACTTAGACTATTGTCTGACTGGGCAGTCAGTTCTGAGATCTGTGCATGCAGATGTCACAGTTAAGGCCCCTAGTTTATGGCCCTTCGTGTGATGTCTCACACACTAGTAGCAACCAGGCCTAAGCTTTTGCATAGGAGCCAACGTTCGGGTTGCCTGAGGCAGAGGATCCCACAATCAGAATACTGCAGCATGGAAGAAAAGGTCATATATGGTTAATGTAAGATTTTACACAACTATTCTTTATGAGTAAGTGCACCCCAACTGTAGTTTCTCTTTTACTTATCAGAACATTTGTTCACCAAATACTTGCTGTGATCTGTTTGCAACCTCTTCCATTAAAGTACATGTGTCTTGACATTTCTGCAAGTTTTCCAAGATAGATGTCCTGGGCAAATGCATAGTGGAGCAGTTTCTCAAGGGGGATTTTCCACCTTTGCCAGCCAAGGAGGAGTTCCCTCCCTCCTTGAGATTTGAATTTTGTACTGAAGAAAGTGACTCTTGGCCCCTTTAAACAAGCTGCATTGGCCTCACTAAATGTCTAACTTGGGAGGCTGTCTTTTTTGTGGCTGTCACATGGACCATGCGAATCTCTGAACTTCAGATTTTGATGTGCAAAGAACCCTTCAGTTCTGTTTTTCAGTGAATAGGGATGGCATCAGTGGCTGTCATGCTCAGTGCTTTCTCATGAGTTTTCTCTTAATCAGACCATTCAGCTGCTGATGTTCTTTCTGCAACCACCAAATAAATGACGAATTTTCCATCTCTTGGACTTTAACAGACAACTTTTCTCTCTGCTATGTAATTTACTATACTTTCCATAATCCAATATTCTTGTACTCTCTCCATGCAAAATGGTCCACCTAACCTGCAAAGGACTAGTAGCTACTTGTTTAATGTTTACTTACAGAGAGCTTATTTGACAAAATGTCTTTTTCTGCAAATGTTCAGTTTACCCTAACCTCCAAAAGGGCTAGTAATTTTCTATTTAAATGTTAACTCACTAAAAGCTTATTACATAATGTATTATATTTTTGTAAATGTTTTAATTGTTCTGTACAAGTCTTTGTTATTCTTTTGTAACATGTAATATGTAACTTGCAATATTTGGAGCTTTTTTCCCCGCGCTTCCACTGAAAATGTGCTTTTTATGGCCCAGTGGACTTCCCCGGTCATCAAACTTAAATAAAATAAATTAACTCAGATACACCTGGACAGAGCAAAGGAAGTCAGTGAGCTGGAACAACTCTTTGTGGCTTTTCATACAGAGAAGCAAGGTATACCAATGTCAGCACAAACACTTTCCAGTTGGCTTGAAAACCGTTTCTTATTTTATTATGAAAATCGTGGAAGGGCCATACAGAGGCATGTTAAGTCACATTCCACTTTGGCAGCATCTGCTGATTTCTTTAGACATGTCTCAACTCAGAGTATATGGTAGCTGGTTATATGGTTCTCCATTCATACATTCTCTAAACATTACATGTTGGTTCTGCAATCCAGGAGTAGGACTGGGCAGGGTAGGATTTGGAACCACAATCTTGCAAGGGCTCTTTTAGAGGAACCTGACAAGAAAGATCTCAGCTGTTTCCCTCCCATTCCTTATATAGCTTTGTGAGTCTTCACATATGTCAGGAATTGTACAGCAACTGTTATCTATACAAATAAAGTAGTACGATTGTGTGAAAGCCCACAGCAGTAGTAGATGCTTAAGTAGGATCACTGTTGCAGTACTAGCTTCCTCCTGATTTCTCCCCAAGAGGTCTTATCCCTGTAATGACTCAGAGGTGGGGGGAGACCTTAAACAGAGGGGGTTACCTAGATTTGCAAGACTTCCTCACAGCAAAGGGCAGGAAACACAGGTGGTACTTTGCAAGTACCTTTTTTGTCATTACTAAAGGCTCTTCCCTCTACAGGGCATATGTAGCCTTATCACCTTCAGCACTAAACAAGAACAGAACGTGGCATGGGCTGACTCTGTCTTTGTCTGAGAGACGAGCTTAATTCTTATAACACTGGGAAGGAGATGGCCCTTTCTGAAACTCACAGAGCTCCAAGAGGATGGCCATTTTGTTAGCTAGCCACCTGCAGCTGATTCTCATATGTTAGGAAATCTACAGCAGCAGCAGTGATCCTACTGAGTTCTTACTCAACTATATTTGCTTTCTTCATGTTGTATCTAAATGAGATGCCCCTGATGGTCTAGTGTTACATATGGTAGGCATTGTAAGCAACTGATTTTTCACCCTCTTAAAGTCTGTTTGCCTTTGACCTAGAATAAAAAATATCTTACTGATTTGTATTTTGTATTTGCTAGGTGTACAGGAGCGTCCTTTTGAAGACACTCCGGCACTCAGATTCATGTGGAAATGGAAGTACTGATGTGGAAATGGAGGACTGCGGTATGTAAAATAAGGAAAGTTAGTTTTGTGGTTTGTGCACATCCATTCCTCGTTTTGTCCCTCAGTCCAGTCTCTGTCTGTCTGCCTGGTTTCTAGTCTTTTATTTTAGTCAGTCAGTGTGCTAGCCAGGTAAATAACCAGTAACAAGACCCTTGTCAGCCACAACCCTAACCACATAGCAAAGACAATAACAACAACTGGAAACAGTGTATTAAAACATAAGGTAGTGCACTACAAATTTGTTTGAAATAGCCATATTATAATAAAAGGTTTAAACAATCCATGAACAAAAATAATCAGTTCAGTGTTGAATACTGCCAGGAATATTCGGTTCTTGGGAATACCACATTTATGGCTGTAGGTCACCTGGCCTCATAAGTATGTAGATAAGAAAAAAAATTATTAGCTTGTCTTTAACTGCATAGATGTCATTGTATTAATTTCAGTTAAGGTTTGTATTATTAATCAAGAACTTAACATCTATTCAGAATTTATTTTTTGCTTATGGTTGTACCTTCTGTGACTTAAGTAATTGTAGATGTCCTTCTATTCTCATGTTGCAGTATTCATAACCTTTGGGTTAGCCTTTGCCTAGTGACCCGAATGTCTGGCTAGTATACAAAAGCCTTAGTCTGCAAGGTACGTGGGACATCTGACATTAGCCGTAGGGACCGTGGGCCATAAAAGTGATGTCTGCACGTACCTTCCTTAGATCTTCTCTGCCACCAGTCGAACGTCAGCTCATCCTGTCGTCGGATTCTGCGATTTAAGTTAAGTACCCCGTTGGGGCCTTTTTTCTTATTATTTTCTTGGTCATTGTATGACTGCCCAGGTTCATGTCACCCAGAACGAGAAGGTGTAGGTGTGGATGAGAAGTCCCTTATAAGGGCGCCCATGACCTGTCTATTTTTCCTGGGGCCCAACCACAAGCATATGACCTGTGCCATTTTTCAAGCTTCCGTCCCAAAGGCCCTTCATAGCCATCTGCATGCCCTTAACATCTATCTGGAGAACCAACAACTCAAACGTCTGCCTCTTGCAATGGAAGGGCCATCCGGTCATACAGCCGAGCCACCGAAAAAGAAGGCCAAAGTTTTAAAGCCTGAGACCACCGCTGCACTTCTCCCACCTGAGGTACACCTTGTGGCCGAGGTATGCCTGGAGGAACGTACTGAACCAACCGATTCTGGTATAACGGGTACCATTCCGGAGGCTGCACAACTAAGCTCAGAAAGCATGTCTGTGGGGGTAATGCGGTGCTGATGAGGATGAGGAACCTCGGCTTGCTGCGAACATCCAAACCAGTCCTTCCTCCCCTACTGAGACTAGGCCCATATTAGGCCTTACACCCTGTAGGCCTGTTTCTTCTTAAAAAAAAAAACAAAAAAACCCCAGAAAACTAAGCAGGTCACTTCCCCTCCTGAGAGCGTGCCTGATTGTCAAGCTTTCTCTCAAGGCTTGTTTAATGCCTTTATGGCCCTTAGTCCTTTCTTGGCTGCTTCTGCTATGGCTGTCCCTCCTGTAATTAGCCATAGGTCCCAGAATGCTGAACCTCTTACATTAGAGACTGATGACTCTTCAGATTCCTCTTCTGAGAATTCTCTGTCTTATACTTCTCAGATGCCTTGCTTCCTCAGAGAAGGATTCTGCTGAGGGGGACCCCACTGGGGAGGACCTGACCTTTGGAAAAACAGTCTCTCGGATGAGAGAATTTTTTTAAATGGGACTCCACAGAAATTACTGGAGTCCAAATGAGACATTGTGAACTCCTACAAATGGATACCCCTGCACATTCTGCAATCCCCCCAGTCCTGCCAGCCTTTTTAGATGGCTTTTCTGCAGCTTGCAGCTTCTAAAAATCCTAAATCCCACCCCCTGCTGCTAGAAGACCTGACAGATTTTATAAGGTCCCAGAAGGGGCAAAATTTCTAATTGTGTCCTGCTACAGATCCTGGCGCCATTTCTGTCTCTGCAGACAAACCCTCCAGACTGCTACCCTCTACCTCTGTCCTTCTTTCTGACAAGGACAGCAAAACTATGGAAAGGATTGGCAAGAAGATGTATATTTCAGCAACACTGGGCTTTAGGGCCATCAACTACCAGACGCATATGTCTAAGTACTCTCTGGCCCTTTTATGTCAGATTTCTAAGCTTTTGGATGGCCTCCCTGATTCAGCCACAAAGTCCCAAATTTCCAGTCTGATCTTGTCCTCACAAGTGACAGGACATTCAATTAAATGCAGTTATGATGCTGCAGAGGCATTGGTCATATCTGCAGCCTCTACCTCAGTGCTCAGAAGGTACTCTTGGTTATGGCCACATCCCCTTCCTGGCGATGTTATGGCTAAATTTCTTGATGCCCCCCCTGGATAATATTGCCTTGTTTGGCACCCAAGTGGCAGAACTTTTCAAGGCCCTTCAACAGAAGGGAAAAGAACTACAACACTTGAAACATTTGTTTGTGTTACCATTTCCAAAATTTCACAGGAATTACCCTACTGAGATCCAGTTTGTTAGAAAACATTCTGCTCCTCCTGCTAGGGGCAAAAAGAGTTCCAGAAAGCAACAGCCACCTTCAAGGCCTGCCCAGACACCTACCCAGAAACCTTTGTTTGAGGACAAATCAGGTAGTCTGTGACTGCCTGCCTCCTCTTCTTCCCCATCCAGGCCCTATACCCCTTTCCCAGAGACTCTCACTGTCTCCCATTCTGGAAGGCATCACCTCAGACAAGTGGGTCCTGTCTGTCATAGAAAAAGGTTATTTCATGACTTGGGTCATTCCTCCTGTGTTCAAGGGCATCCCTCAGCCACCAAAGGACCAGCTGCCCCTATTCCAACCAATCTTGAACAGTCTTCCCTCTCAGGGATCTATCCAATCAGTCCCTGTGTTAGAAAAGGGAAGGGGCTTTTACTCCAGACTTTTCCTGGTCCCGAGAAAGGATGGCCCATGGCCCCATACTGGAACTCTCACACCTCAACCTTTTTCTTCAAGTACTCACCTTCCACATGCTTACCCTTCAAACTGTTTTTCCACTGTTAATGTCTCAGGCATTTCTCACCAACCTGGACATCAAAGATGCTTGCCTGAATATCCCCATCAGACCCAAATACAGGAAGTACTTACGCTTCTCTGTGGGTTCCTCACATTTTAAATTCTCTGCTTTACCCTTTGGACTATTTATGGCTCCAACAGTATTCACCAAGTGTCTGGCTCCAGTGGTAGCCCATTGCAGAGTCCTAGGGATACAGATTTTCCCTTACCTGGACGACCTCCTGATCTAGGCACTCTGTTACAGTACCCTCCAGAACCATCTCCAAGCAGTCATTTCTGTTCTGCAGTCTCTGAGCTTCACAATCAGCTTCCCCAAGTCCAGTCTAATCCCCCCCAGTCTTCCTGGGGTGCAGAATCAGAACAGATGTTATGATGACATTTGTCCCACCCCAAAAGTTGGAAAGTCTAAAGGAATACCCGTTGTTTGTCATCCACGCCACGGCAACGACAGCAAGAGAATACCTCAGACTCTTAGGATATATGGCTTCCGCAATCCCCACATTGCCAGTGACAAGACTCCACATAAGAAAACTTCAGTGGTATCTGAGGTCCACAAGGATCCAACACTCCCACCCTTTCGACCACACCTTTCCTGCCTTGCCTAAGGAAGGAGATCTTTTGGTGGGTGAATCAACTCTCTTTGAATCCAGGACCTCTTTTTCAACCCCTGGCTCCAATCCAGTTAATGTACACAGATGCTTCAGACCTGGGTTGTGGAGCTGCTGTGGGTAGCTTGAAAGTGCAAGGCACATAGACAGGCCCCTCCAAGAGGGGGCAAATCAACATCAGAGAGATGAGGGCTCTCATCTTTGCTTTGAGGGCCTTCCAACATGTTCTGAAGTAAGGACCCCAGAAGTTGTTCACAGACACCACTTTTCTTTGATATGTGAACAAACAGGGGGAACAAGATCATACTTGCTATGCAGACTTGCACTCTAGGTCTGGGAATTGGCCGTCCAGCATGGAGTGACGACTCTGCAGGCTGTCTATATCCCCACAGCTCAGAACATGCAGGCAGTATTACATTAAGAAGGTTTGTGGTCTGCACTCTTGTGGGAGGAGAGGTTAGATCCTGCCCTTCTGAGCTGGGAATTTCTGGTTAAAGGATTATTGTGCCTGCTTATTTGAACTGTTTCTTTTGAAATTGGTGCGTCTTGTTTGCTGTAGCATAGACTAGATTTAGGCATGATGAATCTAGCTTTGTTTGTATAACTTGAGCACTAATCCAGGCCATCTTTTTTGGAGAAAGTTCCCCTGCACCCTAGTGGCAGGAGTGTGCAGTTAGAACTTGTCTGATTGAAGACTGCTGGAACAGGGCTCAGTTTTGAGCTTTTTTACTGGTTAATTGGGTAATTTGTTTAAATCAGTTTGCTCGTTTTCTGTTGTTATATAAAAAAATTGCACTTTATTCATCTGCTTTTACTGTATTTGTGTTTATTCCTACTTTATTGCATTTATTCCTGCTTGTTAGTAGCCTGATTAAATTGTAACTGTTATTCTTGGGCTTCAGACCAATTGTTTTGCATTAAGAAGATTTGTGGTCTGCACTGTTGTGGCAGGACAGGTAGCTTACATCCTTTTAAGTTGGGAGTTGCTGACTGAAGGCTTAGTGTCTGTTATTCTAAAAGTGCATTAGTTCTGGTTTAAGCACTTGGGCTTCGGGCCAGTTATTTTACATTACGAAGGTGTGGTCTACACTCTTGTGGGAGGAGAGGGTAGATTCTGCCCTTCTAAGCTGGGAGTTTCTGGTTAAAGGCTTATTGTGCCTGCTTATTTGAGCTGTTTCTTTCTGAAATTGGTACACCTTGTTTGCTGTAGCATAGACTAAATTCAGACCTGCTGAATCTAGCTTTGTTTGTATAACTTGAGCACTAATCCAGACCATCTTTTTTGGAAAAGGTTCCCCTGCACCCTAGTGGCAGGAGTATGCAGTTAGAACTTGTCTGATCGAAGACTGCTGGAACGGGGCTCAGTTTTTAGCTTTTTATTGGTTAATTTGTTTAAATCAGTTTGCTACTGTTATATTAAAAAAATACACTTTATGCATCGCCCCTTAGCTAGGGTTAAACTATTCCCGGCGCCATAAAGTCTGCTCTTCAAAATTTCCCTTAGAACTAGCCATTTTGTTTAGTTTTAGCACTCAAAATCTATTTCTTTGAGCTCAGCACTTGCTCAGAACTCGTAAGCACTAAATAAGGTAAAAAATTACTACAGCAGTCAACTTTCCTCACTTGTCTAGAGGAAAACAGTTTTTAGTACTTAATAAGTAAGCACCTATCCAGGCATGTCTAAGGGTCAGCTCCCGGTGTTTTCTCCTGTCTACCTGATGAATCTAGGCATCTTGGTGCAATGCAGCAATTGCCTCATGTACACAGACAGCCCTCTCCTCCTACCACCCAACACTACAACCTGTGAGAGATGTACTTATATAGCCAAACTGGAAGCAAAGCTCTCTTCACCCAAGACTGGACTAGACAGTCAAGAGGAGGAGGTAAACACTTGCGCCACACCACACTCATCACATAGTCCCTCAAAACCTACACCACCAAAACACACACATAGCAACACAAAACACTCACCTACATTTGCGGAGGTTCTCAATAAATATCTGCTCGAGCAACAGAGACCTCCAAAGCAGAAACGCATGCAACCTCCACCCCCCAACACAACCCAAGTGACACATAGCCCACAAACTCAGTGTGCCTCTCAACCACAGCCCATAAGGCATAACAACGTACCCAACACTCATGACTCTGTAGTCAGGCACACTGATGTTCCACTCACCAGGCTAAACAAGGAAAAAGTTACTGTCAGCTGCCTGTTGGATGCCAGGATCCGCCACATAACGTACACACTCAGGTCACTCCACAACAAGTACAAATATGACTCTGTCATTGTCCATGTTGGTGTGAATGACCTGAGACATACCTCCCTAGACTACATGAAAAAGAGACATGGAGGACCTCTCTGATCTTGTAGCCCAGGTAGGTATGACCCTACCCCTGAGTAGCATCCTGCCATCACCCAGAATGATGCCACAGTACAAGGACAAAATGATTGACTTCAACAATTGGCTAAGCTTCTAGTGTCATTCTAAGGGGATCCGGTATCTGTTTGCCTGGGATCGCATGATCGACAGACCACGATGCTTTGCCAGAGATGGCCTGCACCTGTCACCCTTGGGATTCCAGATACTGGCTAAGGCTCTTGCCACCCCTATAGTGCCTTTTATAGACAAGGTTCAAATGACAGTTCACCACCGTAACAGGTGCAAGCAATCAAAATCTGAGGGTTATGCTACTCAGTGCTAGAAGTCTAAACCTCAAAATGCATTCAATCGAGGCACTCCTTAAAATGGAGAATATCGACATCTGTGCAGTGACTGAGACCTGGTTCAAGGCTCCAGAGATCACCCCTGCATTACCAGGCTATAATTCATACCACACCTTTCGGCCACCTAACCTGGACCAAAACACTAAAGGTGGAGGCATGTCCATATTCATTAAGGATATCCACTCCTCCAGGCTAGTTGCTCAGCATAATGCATCCAAGATTATCCAAGTGCAAGTAACTCTGGGTAGGATCGCAATCCAAATTGTAACTTGCTACAGATTCCCCACCATGCCCCAGGATTCCCACTCCTCATTTCTTGATACACTGGAAAATATTAGGGTACAACCCAACACCCTAATAATGGGCGATTTCAGCTACCCCACCATTAACTGGGAAAACTACTCATGTACCAACTCTTTTGCTTAACATTTTCTGGAATTCATAAATTCCAATGCCTTGGATCAACTTATCCACAATGCCACCAGGGGCAGCAATATCCTAGACCTGGTCATTACCAACATGGGTGACTGGTGTTCCACACCAGAGGTCAGTTCCTCGTTGGTCAGATCCGACCACAAGCTAATCAGCCTAGACATCCACATCCCGCCCCCACCCCCCATTAGGGAAACCACCGTAAAAAATTCTTGAAAGCCAACTTCATGCTTCTTTAGACAGAAGTGGCAAACTTCACGACATCCATTCAGACAGACAGTAAAGGTACGACTGCTGAATCCTACACAAATGTTCTTTGTAAGCACTTACACGAGTGCATGGATCATGCTATCCCTAACAGAACCAAGATGCTATCCTCCATAAAATGGAAGACAATCTGGTGGTCCCCTGCCATGAACAAACTCTACAACAGAAGAAAGAAACTTGCAAAAAAAAGTAAAATACCATGACTGGAAGAACTCCCTGGTCAGCCTCAGTAAGAAGAAGCTGAGATCCCTCATAAAATCCTCCAAAGCTAGTTATTGAAAACAAAATCACCACTGATTCTAAAGACAACCACATTCTATAGCTATGCCAAGAATCTCAATGGCAACACTCAGATCTGCTCTGAGTTACAGCACAATGGCACTAAATATTACAGAACCAACTGATGTTGCCAACATCCTGGCAGATAGGTTCATTGCTAACTTTACCCCCCTCACCCCCTAAAGGGCCCATTTCTATACCGGAAGATTGCAAAGTTCCTGTAATCACGGCTGCACAGGTAAAAACCACACTCTTCAAAGCCAAGAACACAGCATCCATGGGACCTGACAACATCCCAGGCTACGTTCTACATGAACTACTGCATGAACTGGCACCCCACCTAAGCATCATGTTCAATCATAGCCTCGCCTCAGGCTTTGTGCCCACTGAATGGCACACAGCAACGGTTATCCCACTCCACAAAGGGGGAGCCACCACAGACCCCGGGAACTTCTGCCCCATTAGCCTAACAAGCCTGGTGGGCAAGGCTATGGAACGTATCATCATGGAACTTATAAACAAAGACATTGGTAATCTCCAAACTCTGGTGTAAAAGGCAGATCATGTCTACTAAACCTGACTGACTTCTTTGAAGCAGTCACCAAAGTCGTAGACGGGGATAAGGTGGTTCACACAGCCTATCTAGATCTTGCCAAGGCTTTTGACACCATCCCCCACTCTGGAATTATAGATAAACTCACTAAACTAGGTATAAATCCCTATGTCACAAGATGGGTAGATCTCGCCAAGGCTTTTGACACCATCTCCCACTCTGGAATTATAGATAAACTCACTAAACTAGGTATAAATCCCTATGTCAGAAGATGGGTTGCCAACTGACTCACTGACAGAACCAACACTGTGAAAGTAGCAGACTCCAAATCCGACTTCAGACCAGTGACAAGTGGAGTACCACAGGGTTCAGTTCTGGGTCCTCTCCTGTTTAGTATCTACTTTTCTGAAGTACAGGCTAACACAGAAGGTTTTTGGCTAACGAAGTTCGCAGATGACTGCAAACTAGGAGCCATAATCGAAACTCCTAACGAGTTGGACATCCTACAAAAGCGCCTCACTGAGACAGATGCCTGGTGTCAAAGCCATGGCCTCAAGCTCAATGCCAAAAAGTGCATTGTCATCCCCTTTGTTAAAAGCTCTGTACCCATGACCTACCACATAGGTGATAGTCTACTTAACACTGAAAATGTGATAAGAGACCTTGGGACTCAGGTGGACAGTAGTCTCTCCTTTGATAATCACATCGCCACAGTAGTCAGGAAATCCTTCTACCTGGCACATCTCATCACAAAAGGTTTCTCATCCAGGAAAAAAGAGGTCATTGTCCCCTCTACTCGTCACTCATTAGACCCATTATAGAGTACAATGCCCCTTTTGGTATGTACCTCACAAGACATGTACAACAACTGGAAAGGCCACATAAATACCTCACAAGAGGATTACCAGCCTCAAACAGATGCCCTACACAGACTATCTCAAAAAACTCCAGCTTTAATCCGTCACATATCGCCTACTCAGAGGTGATCTCTGCCTAACATACAAAGCTATGTCAAACCCAGAGCTGTTGGACATGCTCCACTTAAAGAAATCCCAATCCTTCTGAGCTACACGCTCTAGGGACCTAAACCTTGTCACCACAATAAACAGAACATGCTGGAGGGATAGATTCCTGTCCCAGAGACTTCCCATACTCTGGAACAAACTACCTGTCTATATCAAACAAAGCTCCTCATTAGAACTCTTCAAGAAAAATCTTGATGATTGGATGGGAAGTAGGAAATTCACCCCAGGGATCACCTCTGTGGCTCTGCTTGACGGGCACAGGAAAATAATTTTCTTGGGTGGTGAAAGCCAGGGTATCTTTTTGGCTAGGCTTCTATAGGCCCTAGGGCTGATAGCCTAGTACCTACCTATGAATCAAACATCCTGAGCAGATCCATGTTACAATCCCATGAATGGATGCTACACAGGGATGTGTTTCTGAATATAGTCCATAGATGGGGTACACCACAGATAGACTTGTTTGCCTCCCCTCTGAACAGGCAGCTTCCAAAGTTCTGTACCAGGGCTCCAGCCCCCTAGCGAGAGCAATGGATGCCTTCTCTATCTCCTGAAAGGGGATGTTTCTGTATACATTCCCATCCTTCCCAGTCCTATAGAAAGTCTGATGAAAATTCAAATAAAAAATCATGCTGGTGACCCCCTTTTTTTCCAAGACAGCACTGGTATTCCTCCTCCTCCTGCATTTAGCCAGGGGCAATCATCAGATGTTACTTCACAGAGTGGACCTACTCACAGGACAAGGGATCCCTAATCCATCCCCACTTGATATCTCTGAACATAACCCTGTGGGTGATAGAGTTTTGATCCCTTTCAAAAACCTTTACTCTGAGGAGGTGTTAAATGTCATGCAGGAGGTCAGGAAACCCAATACTAGGAGATTGTATCTGTCTACGTGGAAAAGGTTCTCCATTTCATGTCTAAAAAGACAGCTAGACCCATTTCAAGTAGAGACCCCCTTGGTGCTGTCTTATGTGTGTGAATTGTTGCAGGCAAGGTTGGCATACTCCTCTGTTAAGGCCCACCTTGCTGCTGTGTCTGCATGTCTGCCTCTAGACCCCCCACTGGCTTCTAGACTTCAAGTGAAGTTATTCCTGAAAGGAGTTTTACACCTCAGGCCCCCCTGAAGGCCACTTCCACTGCCCTGGGACCTGAACTATGTGTTGGAGAAGCTCACTGTTGTTCCATTTGAGCCAGCAGCTACAGCCTCTCTAAAGTATTGCACTTAGAAAACTTTGCTTTTGGTGACCCTGACTTCAGCCAGGAGAGTATCAGAGCTCCAGGCCCTCATGGTCACCCCACCCTTTTTAATTTTCCACAAGGATGGAGATACCTTACGGACTAACCCATCCTTTATGCCTAAGGTGGTCAATGAGTTGTCATTGAATCAATGTATCCACCTCCCCACCTTTTTCCCACAGCCCCAGAATGATAATGAGAGAGTCTTGCATTCTCTGGATGTTCACAGACAACTAAGATTCTTCATTGACAAGACCAAGTCCATTAGGAGATCAGAGCAACTGTTTGTCTCCTTTCACCCCAGGACTCTGGGAAAAGCTGTGACAAAGCCGGCTGATTCTATATGGATTTCCAAAGCCATCTCCTTTTGTTATACTCACCATGAAAAAAATATAGACTCAAACATAAAAGTCCATTTCACTAGGGCAGGGGTCTGCAACCTTCAGTATCGAAAGAGCCAGATTTGGCCACTCTTCCACCAAATAAAATTCATCTGAAGCCACAAAACCTATTTCACCCCTAAAATGAAGATAACACAGCGCATAACGTTTTATATATAGTTATTATACTAAGTATAAAAGAACTGAGTTTATAAGAGCAATATTTAAAATCTGTCTCTATTTTTGTTCCTTCGTTGGGATTGCTCATTCACTGTCAGTGTGTGTTTATTTCATATCTTTCGACCTCTTAAAACAAGAAATCTGGACAAAGCCATAAATAATGGGGCACAAAGCCCAAGAAATAGGGACACTTTTTAAATATTGCTCTTACAAACTTAGAAAGTTGATGGAGTAATAGATTTTGTATTAGTATGAATTTTCTGAAGGGTATCAAGTCTGAAACTCGTGTCTGTCTATTTTTTTTGACGTCAGCCCTCAATGATTTGCCAGAAAACCATAATTTTATGAGAAACAGACCAAGAATATGAGGCAAATGTCAGGACATTTAGAGAAAATCTGCACAGTTGAGAGGTAACTGTGTGTGTGTGTGTGTGTGTGTGTGTGTGTGTGTGTGTGTGTGTGTGTGTGTGTGTGTGTGTGTGTGTGTGTGTGTGTGTGTGTGTGTGTCTGGAAAATGCATGTTAACAGAAACTGTTATTCTTGCAAGTTGATAAGAGCAATATTTAAAGTCCATCCCTATTTTTGTTCCTTTGTTCCCCTTTATTTGTACCTTTGTCCAGATTTCTTGTGTTAAGACTTTGAAAGGTATGGAAACCTTTTGGGAGATGCTGCTGCTGCCAGGGGATCGCTCGATCACTCTCAGTATGTGTGCAATGCATGGCAACAGAAATCATGTTATTCTAGCAAGTTTGTACATTTATAAGAGCATAAAGTCCATCGCTCGATCACTGTCTGCATGTGTGTGTTGTGCGGTAGAGTAGCCATTATTTTTCAAAGCTACAGGGAGTCACTGCGGAGGCGTGGAAGAGCCACATATGGCTCCAGAGCCGCAGGTTGCAGACCCCTGCACTAGGGCCATGGCCTTCTCTGGAAAGGGGTTGGACACTGCCTGTATTCTAGAAGCAGCTACCTGGACATCAGTCTATACCTTCACCAAACACTACAAATTGGATCACATCTCCAGAGGTAGAGCAGGGTTTGCTAAGGCAAGCCTGCATGGATTTTTGGAAAACAGTTCCAAATCACCCCCTTCTCTTTCCCTATGAGCTTTGGTACTCACCCAAAGGTTATGAATACTGCAACATGAGCATAGAAGGACATAGAATAGTTGTGTAAAATCTTAACATAACCATAGATGTCCTTCTCTTCCATGTTGCAGTATTCTCTCTCACCCTCCTACCTCCTATATACATTAAAAAAATTGGGCTTGCAGGATGATTGAGGACTTGTGCAGCTATCCTGGGACTGGGGTCCAACTGGAGCACTCAGTTCTGAGGAAGGTACATGCAGACATCACTTTTATGGCCTACTCTCCCTACGGCCAACATCAGATGTCCCATGTACCTTGCAGTGACTAAAGCTTTTGTATACTGGCCGAACGTTTGGGTCGCTAGGCGGAGGCTATCCTAAAGGTTATTAATATGGCAACATGGAAGAGAAGGACATCTGTTGTTATGGTAAGATGTTATACAACTATTCTTTGTTCTTCCCATTTTTCTGTCATACCTCAGGTTTGTTTTTCAGGGTAAATTAAAAAGAGAATCTCTATAAAAAGTGAAAACGTGGGAAGAAAACTGTCTCATTTTTGAGAAAATGTTCAGAGAAAGAATTTCTAAGTCAGTCCAACTATTTGGTTTTCTCATCTCATTGTTTTGTACACAGCCAGAAAAGTCTCAGTATGTAAAATCTATTGTTTTTCCCCTTTTAGCCCACATTGACATGCTTAATGTATTATTTTTATAAACATCTTTATTAAATTTGCAATATGTAGATAACATGGGCACATATACAATTATAAAAAAATAGTCTATTGTACAAATGACCTTAGTTTCATGCATTAGACATATGTGCTTTCTTTTTAATAACTTTAATTTGTTTCAGCATTAAATAAATTGTTCAGTTCCTGCCTTCCCTTCAGTTTCGCTCCTCTTTCTCTTGAACGTTTTTCTGCATGTATTGTCCCCACAAATTCCATTTATTGCTATGTAATTTGGTCCTTCCCTTTCCTAAAGATCCCCCTCTGATTATTATAGCTCATTTACAAGATTCAGTACTTTGGTTACTGTTGGTTTAGATTTTACTTTCCATTTTCTAATGATTGATTTTTTTGAGAGAGTATAGCATTAAACATAGCAGGGTCGTGGTATGTATATGCAATCCAGATGTTATTTCACAGTTTAAAAAATAATGTTCTTGGTTACAATTATTTGCTTCCCCAACATGTCTGACAAAATACTCTGCAGGAAATTTTAAAGTCTGCCAACTCATTATATTCCCAGAAAAGATGTTTCCAGTCACCTCTTTTTTTCTGTCACACCTCTAGCAATTGCTGTCTACCTAAGGAAAAATTTGCTGAAATCTACTTGAAGTATAAAAATACCTATGCAAACACTTCCATGCACAAATCCTAAACCTAAGGGACTTTGTTGCATCCTTGAGAGCCATACAGATGCCATCCCACTGTTGCTTTATATGTTGCCTTTCCTTTCTCTCTTTCAGTTTTTTTGCCTCTTCTTATTTATTCTTATAATTATTATGCAATATTTAATGCACTCTACTAATTATGCCCTTTTAACAGCAATGTCTGCTGTACATAATCCCCACTGCTGCAGTAGTCTTTAGGCTATGTGGTTTGTTTGCCTGCTAAAGAAACAACTAGCCAGCTTCTCAAAGCTCTTGCTGTCCCCACATCACTCTGACTGTTGACTAACTAATCATAAGGAGGAAAATCAGCAATCAGAGTGAGGATTTATTCAGTACTTTCTTGCTGCCTCGAAGAGAAGCATCTCTGACTTCACAGCAGCAGCAATCTGCTAAGAGCTTCATTTCTAGCAGATAAGTTCTTGTTGGAGAATCCTTTCCGCATTGAAATTGTTGCCCTTTTATGAATATGTTATTTAATTTTGTTTTCAAACTAAAAGTGGTATTTTCTCTTTATGAAACTCATGTTGTTTTTTTCAATATTTATTTATTTATTTATTTATTTAATTGTATTTTACATTTGTTTACTGGGGAGATCCGACTGGACAGAGCTGTCCATTTTCAGTGGAGGCCCAGGGAGAAAAGCTCCAGAGCGAATTGCTAACGTACTGTACATAAGACATTTATATGAGCATTGTGGTTTACACATTCACTTATAAAAATATAGCAGATAATAACATATGATGGCATAAGATATTTGCATAAGCATAGAGGTTTAGACATACAGTTAAACGTGTAGCAGGTAGTAACATATGATGGTTGTTCATACAGTATGTTTAGCAGAGAATCTTGAAGATGTACTGAAGATAAGACAAGAAAGGAATACTAAAAAAGGAGGATAATATAGACAAGTTCATATGAGGTGCATTGACATTTTAAGGGAAAACTTTTCAACTTCGTCTATGGGAGAGTTAATGGGTATAGATGGGGCAGTGGGGAGTAGGCGGCAGTGAGTTGGTAAGTAACGTGATAATGTATAGTGCATCTGTGGGAGTTTTAAGGAGGAGGTTGGATAGTGGGTAGAGGAAAGGAGTTAGAATATGTCAGCTAGGTACTAGCAGTTGCATGTCCAGGAGTTGTTTAGGTGGGAAATAAGCTGTTTTTTAAAGATGGTTTTGTTATGTTGTAACCTGATTTGTAGTGGTAGGGAGTTTCAAGTCTTGCTAATGTTGCTAGAATACAGGGAGTCACCAGAGCTGTAATGGCTTTTGGAGATTGTGATTAGTGCCTTGTTAGTGGATCTAAGTTCTCGGTTATTGGAGTAGAGGGTGATCGAGTCTTGTAAGGCTGGAGTTTTGTCAGGTTGTGACAGTATTTGATGAGCTAGAAGAAGTTGGTTTAGAGCTAAGGTGTTAGGGAGTTCCAGCCAGGAAAGCTGTTTTAGGGCCTGACAGTGGTGGGTGCGGTAGGAGGGCTTTGTGGCGAATTTTGCTGTTTTGTTGTAGTACACTGATATCTTGTTTAAATCACTCTTGTTTAGATTAATTAGGACAGGAGAAGCATACAGTAAGGTAGAGAGAAGATGGGTAAGAGCTAGGGTAACTAAAGTTATACTATATGTAAACTATATTGGAAGTTTTGGGTAAGGGAGCACAATTTTTAGCTGCCTGTGTTATTTAGCTAGTTATTTAGTTAGTTATTTAGCTAATTAGAGGCCAATTGTGTGAAAAAATACCTGCTGCTTGTGTAAACCTTTAATCTGATATTGTCAATTTTTCATGTTATCCTCACATATGGGTCCAGATCTGATTCATCGGCTCCTGCTCAGCTGTTACTAAGCTCATGACAGCCGAAAAGCTCTTGGATATCTCCCCATTACCTCAGATCTCGTTTGTCGCTTTGCGAAGACATGGTCTGATCAGCTAGCTGTTGGGTTATCAAGTCATATTAATAAAAAAATTTCTTCTGCAGTCTATTTTTCTCTATATTATTAGTGTATGTAGGCTTTTCTCTCTCTCCTTTGTTGTTAATAACCCTTCCTTAACAGTAACCAGTTTTTATTAGCATACTTTCGTTTTCTCTCAACATTCTCTTTCACTTTCCTGCCAGTGTCTTTTATAGGTTACTTCCCTCCCCTTTTACCTTTAAAGGTATTTCTTTAACTGCTATTGTTAGTAGTTCTCCTCTTCTTTCTATCTGTTCTTATTAAAAAAAAAAAAAAAAAAAACTTTTCTCCCTTTTGCTGTTTTACCTTGTGTGTGCTTGTGTCTGTGTGAGTGGCTTCTCTGCCTGTTTTTTCTGGCTTTATGGCGGAGAAACAAGAAAAACCTGCTGGATTTTAAAAAATGCACAAAATGTGGGCACAAGATTCCTTTTAGTGACTCTCACTCCCTGTGTTTCTATTTTCTTGGGCCCCTTCCCTTGCAAGAGGATTGTGCGATTTGCCACTCTTTCAACCATTGAGCTTTGGTTAAAAGAAAAAATAAGCTCATCTTGAAGGGGCATGTAACCTTCTGCCTTTGAGGAGGCTATTTCTGGCAGTAAAGAAAAATCTGGCTCATCCACAAAAACTGTATCAGTTGATTCAAGTCCTGCTTCATCACTTTCCTCAGAATCCTCTGATAGAGGAAAGAAGAGATCCTCTTCGGCACCAATGGATTCTTTAGAGCCGAGAGCAAAAACATCAAAATCTTTCAAGCCTATGGAGTCTGTGGCCCGGTCAGAGTCTTTGGTGCCGATCATTACTGTGTTGGATGTGGCTTCTTCGACTCCAAGTCTGTCTAGTAAGGTTAGATCAGTCTGTTGCTGTCGGATTCAACAACTAGTCCCTTCAAGCCTATTTTGACACTGTTGAGGAGTCGGTACTCCCCAACCTTTGATCGGGTTCCATCGAGGGTCCCATCTCCTTTCTTAGCCAGACCAAGGTCTCCATCTGCCTCTTCTTCCCATTCAACCAAGAGCCTTACTTGAGAAGATGTGGAATGGATAGTACAGAAGATTTTGTGGGCGCAGGGCATTACTAAGTCCCCCTCAGTCTCAACCGTTATGGTGCCAGGTCTGTCTAAACCGTTCTCTCCCCCTCTTCATCCTCTTCCAACTTCAGGGCAAGCTTTGGAGTCATTGGATCCGATACGTTTGGTGCCTTTCAGTTCTGATACAAAGAGGTCCTCTTCCTCGGATCAAACCTTTGCTCAGAACTCTTCGGCCTTTTCGGAGCTAGAGAGCTCCTGGAGCCGAAGTTATGCTTGCGAACCTCGAGTCCACTCGACTCCCAGGTCTTCAGAGCAGTCGAGGAGCCTTGGGGTTTTGGTGACAGTGAGCTCTGCTCCGGCTTCAACCTCTGATGAACTGTCTTCTGCACTGGAGGGGACTCCATCCCAAAAGCATGACTTGTTGGTGATGGAGTCCTCATCCATTCAGGAGCAGTCAGCCTTTGGGTCTTTGGAGAAGGCTATGGCTGCCACTGCATCTAAAAGGTCACCTGCCCTCTCGGATCCACAATTCCATCAAGATACCCTGCGTTCCTGTTCTTACCAGTATGTTCTACAGGGACCTCTGGGGCCAGGATACCCATCCGGGTACCCCTGCCTCTTCCGATACCTCCCCAGACTACCCCACTGAGGAGGTCCCTAGGAAGAGACTTTGCAAGAGGAAGCATTTGGACTTCACAGAGGAGTCAGCCACAGAAGAAACTGACTTTGATGAGGGAGAAGGATCCCCATGGTCACCCCTTGAGGATGTTTCCATTGGGGAGATTCTGAAACAGAAGGGTGGCTGGCTCGTAGTCCAGTAATGCTTCACCTGAGGAGCCGGTGTACCTGGTGGCCTTTGGTTCCTGCCCGTCTACATCCTGGGTGACTCCACCCACTGATGAGCTCATAGGTTTGATCTCTCGGCGGGCATGGGAGACCCGGAGACCAAATAAAATAATAACTGCTCTGTCTGACGATGCTTTCTGGATGAAAGGTTTTGCAGTAGATGCCTGGTCTTGGTGGCAGAGAACAAGAAGGAACTTTCCAAGGAGAGTTCAGCTATCCAGCCTCCTGATAAGGATTCTAAGATGATGGATAGTTGTGGAAAGTGAGTATTTTCTTCAATGACTTATGCCTTGCGGTTGCTGAATTATCTTTTTCATTTCACCAGTTTACAAAGGGATCTGTTCGAGCAGTTTTCAGATACCCTTGAGGGAGCAGTAGCTGAGGGTGCAAAAGAGAAAATAGCTTCCCAGTTAGCCACCCCACATTCTGTAGCTAACTCTTCCATGAAGCTCATTGCGCATGCAGCCAAAGGAACGAGTAGAGCGGCGGGTTCTGGCACCTCTTTGAGGAGGCATGCCTGATGCACCTTTGTGATTTTGTGAAACCTTTTATGTCTTCGTTCATCAATGCTCCTTTTGACAGCATGTCTGTTTTTGGTCCCAATGTCAAAGGTACGCTGTCCAGGTGCGAGAAGGAAGGTAAAACTCTTTCTGCCGTGAGCATACATTTCTCAGCTCCTCAGAGACCTTATCCTAAGGGTCAGAGAGGCAGCAGAAAAATGTGGTTCAAGAAGTCTCAAGGGTCCTACCAAGACACAAGTGGAAAGTTTCCCCCAGAGGCAGAGGAGGGAACAATAATGGAAGACGCCGCCCTTGCTGCAGAGAAGGTCCGCAGCACCAAGTGTCCCACGAGTCTTTCTTTGGGAAGCTCTTTCAGCGCTCCTGAAAGGAAGCCCGATTGCCCACCTCTGGTGGCAATCGGGGGTCAACTATCCCTGCACTAGAGAGTCTGGCAAAAGATAATTTTGGATATGTGGGTGCAGAGGAGAATATTCAAGGGTTACCAAATTCCCAAATTACCAACAACCCCCTCCCAACAAGAGGATCCCAGAAGTACCACCCAGTCAAAAGGATGAGGTAGTTATTCAAATCCAAAAACTGCTAGAAAAAAGAGTCATCCAAGAGTTTCCCTAAAGGTAGCTGGGCACTCAGTCCCATATGTGAGGATGAGATGAAAAATTGACAATATCAGATAAAGTTGTTATGTACTCACCTTAACTTTCCATCTGTATTGTCGATTTTTCATCTCTAATGACATCCCCTCCCTCCAACCCCCTACCTTGAGGTTCCTAGTTGAATAGGAAGAGAATTTCAAGTTTTAGATTTTTTTTTTTTTTAGTATACTCCAGAAATGGTCTCCTTAAAATCTTTTTGGCATTAAAAACTAAAATTCATTCTTCTGTGGTATTAGTTCTAGCAAACAAGATCTGAGGTAATGGGGAGAGATGCATTGTGGTTAAGGGGAGGTATCCAAGAGCTTTTTCTTTGCCATGAGCTTAGTAATGGCCTAGTAGGATCTGATGGATTGGATCCAGACCCATATCTGAGGAGAGATGAAAAATCGACAATACAAGACAGAACATTACGGTGAGTACATAACTTCTTTTTTTGTGACTAAAAGATTTATTTTGGGACAGGCATGAATGTTTTTTTTTTCACAGTTTATTGTTTATGTTTACTTCATGACAAGATACCTGCCTTTCTTTTTGTTTGTTTAAAGGAGTACTGATGGGGATTTTGAGCGCTGTTTATGCTTTTACTTTAAGAGACTAGGATAAGAAGTGTGAGTATAAATGTGCTGCTTGTGTTCACTAGGTGACAACTTACCATCTGTCTGACTTGCTACAGCCATGCGTACTGTTTATGACATTTCCTCCGCTTCAGCTTTAGCATAGATATATACTCTGGTCCTGTTGGTTCCACTCTTGCTCTTTCTCGAAAGAAAAAAAGTACTTACCAAGGAGCCATTTCATTGCCGTGGGCTCAGTCTTCACCTCAGTAGATAGTGGGTGAACCTGTACACTCCATCAGTTGTTCCTCAGACCACTCACCTTTCTGGCTTCTGCTGGTGTAGTCCTTTTAGCCATCATGAACTGGCCACATCCTCTTCAGCTGTTCCAGTGTCTGATACTGGCACTTTTTCAGGGCTGGAAAGCACTCTGGGAGATTCTTCATAGGGGAACCAAGGCATGAAAGCACTAAACTTGTCAGACTTTCCTGCATCAAGTTGATCTTCTTCCATGGGGACCCATATAAAAGAAAAAACAAAAGATTATAAATTGTTTATTTGAATAAGAAATTACAGTTACGGAAGATGATTTTCTTACCTTAGCAAGACATGCGTTACGAGTTATGAATCCTAATGTCCAGAAACCATTATAGGTGGGCATCCCCTGTAAAGAAATTCCTGAGGAATAGGGTCTGTTGATTCTGATTATGACATAGACAGGGCTTCTCCTTCAGCTTCACATGCCAAACTTTTTGACTGTAAAGAAGATATTAACTCTTACCCTTACGTAGAGGAATTTTGTTTTAGTCAGACATTAGGCACAAGGAGTGAGGTTTTTAATTGGAACAAATACATGTTCTTCATGAACTAAGGTGATATGATGTGTTACAAGTAAGTATTCTTTACCCATCCCTCATGTAGTGCTTGTCCTGGAGGAATGTTGAATGATGCTTGTAATCATCCTGGTACCCAGCCATCAGTCCCTTAAAAGCAGGTAAAATGTATAAACAGGTTAATAACTTTTCCCTCACCTTGGATCAGACTCAACAGCCATATCCACTGCATTGACTGCTGGTAGTGTTGGACCACCTAGGTAAGAGAATGTCTTCTTCTTCAACTGTAGCTTTCAGAATTCTGAATTATCAAGCATACATGTGGAAGATTATGCTTTGTTATTTGGATAGTCTGAGGGAATTTGCCACCTCACTTCCTACAGAAGAAAGTTCTTTTTTTAATCAAACTGTTTCTATCTTGTCCCAGGTATCCAAACATGCTTTGAAACATCCACATGATTGTGCAGATACTTTGTCTAGAGCCACTTCCACTGACACAATGTCGAAAAGATATACTAGGGTACCAATAGTTTGCTGATGAATTAAAGTCTGAAATCTTAGATTCTGGTTTGGACAGAGATGTATTTTGGCTCTCCTGCTACCCAGGTTGAAAATTTGATGAAAGAGGAAAATTGATTAAGATTTTTGTGTTTCCCAATACAAAAATTTTAAGCCTCCCTCTTTCACCAAAAAACAAATAAGGAAAAGCAGTCATATTCTGGCAAACAAGAAACTGAAAAGAAATGGGCAGAGGGAAGTAAGAGGAAACGGGTCCTTTCAGAAAAAGGGACAGACCAACAGTATAGAATGATTATGCCAGTATCCCCACCCTCAGCCAGTAGCTCCACCAACCTGTCCCAGAAGCTGGTCCTCAACATCTACTCGTGACGAATGATTGTGTCAGACTATTGCAGGTTAAAAGTGGTGCAGGAGGGTTACAGATAGCAATGGATACAAAAATGTTGTTTCTGGGGAATTCCTCCCTTCACTCCGAACCATACAGAATATGTTTCTCAGGTTCTTCATTCTTTATACACCCAAGGAGTCATAGAACCAGTGCTTGTAAGTGAAGGGGCAAAGGCTTCTATTCCAGAATGTTTCTGGTACCAAAGAAAGAGGCCTGTTGGAGACAAACACTAGAGCTTTAAATCTGATGTCATTTTCATTCATACCACAGCTGATGGGTTCGGATCTAAGACTGAGATCTGACTCAGCTGCTTCTTCCATGTCATAACATCCTAGAACTTTGGAGCTCCTTCCATTACCCACAATGCCTCACCAACCTAACATACCCCAGATCTTGTTTGCCACCATTTGTTATCAGATGCAGATTCCTACCTTTCGAGTGATTTGGGTATAATCTTCGGATTTTAACTTCTATGTGGTATTTGTGAGTTAGTAAATTTTTGGTATTTTGACTTTCTTTTCCTCCCACCCACAATTTACTATTTTTAACCTCCTTCCTTTCCTTTTTTACTGCTAAGTTACCGTTTCCAGTACTACTTTAACTACCATTACTGGTATTCTTTTGTACTCCTTTGAGTACTTTACTACCATTGTTGGTAGTTTCTCCTTTCATTCTCTCTTGAAACAAAGAGGTGGTTGGTCTTCCAGTATCCCCTCCCAAAAGGAATTGGTGTTCCTGGAGGCTTTCGCATCTGGCCCATCTACTTCTTAGATGGCCTCCCTAGCTTATGAGCTCATTGACTTAGTCTGTCGGTGGGCATGGAAGGAGCCAGATACTGTTGCACCGATACCTAAGAGACCAACTAAGATTCTTGCCCCTCCCCTCAAAGACTGTGCATGCTGGACCAAGGGAGTTACTGTTGATGCCATGGTTGTTGCTACAGCTGCAAGGAAGGAACTAGCAGAGCTGAGTTCCTCTGTCCATCCTCCTAATGTAGAGTTTTGGGCATTGGACAGATTTGGGAAGCGTGTTTATGCATCAGTGACCTTGGCTGTCAGGTCACTGAATAACTTGGCACATTTTACAAGACTGCAAAGGGATTTGATCAAAGAGATTACTAAATCTCTTTCGGGGTCCATGTCCTCCAAAGATGAGAACAGGATCTCCTCGCAGCTAGTCACCCTTCGGTCTATCTCAGATGTGACCATGAGGTTGATCTCCCATGCTGCAGAAGCAGGTTGAAGCATAGCCATTAGGAGATATGCCTGGATGAGCTTATGTGACTTTGCGGAACCATTTAAGTCTTCTTTCATCAGTGTGCCCTTTGACGGACCTTCTGTTTTTGGACCCAAGATTAAGGAAACACTCTCCAAGTGTGAACAAGAAGGAAAGACCCTGTCTGCCATGAGTGTACATTTTTCTACACTTCAATGGCCCTTCTCTAGGATCCAATGAGGTGGCAGAAAGATGTGGTTTAAGAAGTCCCAGGGTCCTTTCCAGGATTCACATGGAGATAGTTCCCCCAAGGCAGAGGGAGGACACTCGAATGGAAGACGCCAGCCTTGTGGTACAGGAGGTCCACAGAACAGGGAATCTAGAGATTAGTTCTCAGATAGGCCCTATCAGCTTTCTTGAAAGGAGGCCCGACTGTCCCTCTCTGGAGGCAGTTGGGGTCATTTATCCCTGCATGAGAGAGTCTGACTAGTTAACAAAAGATTCATGGGTGCAGAGGACTATATACAGAGGTTATTCCATACCATTTTCCCTAGCCCCTCTCACAATTCTGAAGAAAATCTCTGATGTTCCAACTTCCACCCAGTCAGAGGGAAGCAGCATCTCTAGAAATAAAAAAAGGTGCTAGAAAAAGAGTCATCCAAGAGATCCCCACAAACCAGAGAGGGTCCAGAACATACTCAGGATTATTCTTAGTGCCAAAACAGACAGGGGACGTGAGACCAATTTTGGATCTCAGCAAGTTAAGTCAGTCTGCTCAGTATACAAAGTTTCGGATGATCACGATTCAGTCCATTTTGCCTCTGCTGCAGAAGAACAAATGGATGTGCTTGTTAGTTCTTCAGGACCCATGCTGTCACATCAAAATGAACAGGCACTCCAGAAGATACCTACTTTTCCTGCTGGGAGCCAGTCATTACCAGTTCAGAGCACTGCCCTTTGGTCTCACCACAGCCCCCAGGATGTTTACCAAATGAATGACAGTAGTAGCAGCTCACTTGAGACTGCTGAGATTCCTTGGGTTTCTGTATCTAGACAACTGACTCCTTACTACCCCAACCAGACATCAACTAATAGAGGCAAGGGACTACTTGCTTCAGTTGTGTTCTCATTTGGGAATAACAGTCAATCACAACAAATCTTAACTCACCCCAACAAAGAGTCTGGGGTTCATAGGGGGAGTTTGAACACACTCAGTCAGATAGCCTGTCTTCCCTTTTCTCAAATAAACACTCTACAATCCCAAGTAAAGAAAGTGATCCAGAATTTGTCTGTTTCAGACTGTCTTATCCTGCAGGCTTTGGGCACCATGGTAGCAGCTATCACCCTTGTTCCATTGGCCAGGTTCCGTACAAGAATCCTTCATTGAACTCTGCCAACTTAGTAGTCTATTCTCCAACATCCTTCATCCATGCCAGTCATGATCGCTCGAGCATGCAAAGAACATCTTCTGTAGTGGATCCATTAAAACCAGCTACATGAAGGCCATACATTTGTTGTTACCTTTCCCAAGGCCACAGTGACCATGGATGCTTCCTGTCTTGGGGGGAGGGCACTACTTAGGAAGGACAGTCCATGGCATGTGGTCCCTGAAAGAGGCTAAGATGCATATCAGTGTCCTAGAGATGAGAGTAGTCCTTCTAGCGTTGCAGGCTTTTCAAGACTCTGCCCCTTTCGAGACAGCTGTGATTCAAAGGACAATATGTCGGTAGCATGGCATATCAACAATCAAGTGGGAACCAGATCTTAACCTCTTTGTGAAGAAGCTATGAGAGTATGGCAGTGAGCAAACTCTTCCAGTCACTTTCTAATGGCAATCCACATCCCTGGGAATCCAATTTGATTTCAGACAAACTAAATGGGGCCACCTGACAGCTCAGTTGTGGTCTCTCAATGTCAACCTGACAGAAAATTTTTCGTCAGTGGAGCCAACCATGTTGGGATCTATTTGCTTCTCCCCTCAACAAGTGTAGCAAGTTCTTTGCCCTGAGTCCTCCATCGGGGGAGTCACAGAGAGATGCTGTAGTCCACAATTGGCCCTCCGGACTCCTGTATGCTTTTCCATTCTTACCACTAATTCCCAAATTTCTTCAGAAAGCAGTTTGGTTTAAGAGCACAGTTCTTCTCATTGCCCCCTTTTGGCTTCATCAGATTTGGTTCCAGTTTCTCTGGTCTCATCTTCTACATCCACATAGGATTCTGGATACAACTCCAGACTTCCTGTCTCACCTGACAGCCATGTCTCATCTGGACATAACAGGCCTCAAACTGACTGCATGGTTTCTTCAGTTTCACTAATTGCTAGATAGCCCAGGCTGTCTTCCCACGTCCGTCATATTTTGCTTTCTTCCTATAAGGCTTCTACTCGAAAGACTTAGAAGAGTAAATGGAAAGATTTGTCTTCTGGGCCCTTAGCTAAGGTCTGGTCCCCTTTTCAGTGCCCATACCAGAGATCTTTGAATTTTTAGCTTCAGTCTTTAAAGAAGGAGCTAATTTTTCAACTATTAGAGTTCAGTTGGCTGCCATTTCTAATTTCCACATAGGTGAAAATAACTACATTAGCCTCTTCTAAATTATGCAAGGCTTTTCTCAGTGGAGCTTCTTTGCTTAGACCTCCATTGAAAGATCCTACTCCCCCTTGGGATTTAAATACAATGCTTCAGGGTTTAATTCAATCTTTCTCATTTCTTCAGCTAACGCTGACCTATTTTTTTTTTTTTTTTAACTTGGAAGACCATTTTTGTAGTGGCTATTACGTCACCTAGAAGAGTGTCTGAACTCCAGTTTCTGTCTTCAAAACCTCCTTATCTAACTTTTCACTGGGACAAAATGCTTTTGTGAATTAATCCATTTTTTCTACCTAAGGTATCTTCTGAGTCAAATATTAACCGGGTCATTAATCTCCCAGTTTTCTTTCCAAAATTTTCAGCAAAGGAGAGTATGTGTTACACCTGTTGGGAGTGCATAGATAACTTTGTTTCTACCTTCATAGAACTAAAGATTTTAGGAAATTGAATCAGTTATTTGTTTCCTTTTCTCCTACCAGACAAGGCAATCCTGTTTCTAAAGTTAAATTACAGTGGCCAAATGGTTGACTGATTGTATAAACTGTATCTATGGTAAATTTAAATTGGGTTTATTCCATGAGCTATATGACAGTTGCTTCAGCTTTTTTGGTCCAGAGCATCTTTGGATGAAATTTATGGAGCTGCAACTTGGGCTAATACACACACTTTCATTGCCCATTACAAGTTAGTTTTGATTTCTCTGAATGTAGAGGCATGTAGCTCAGCAGTGCTCTGGAATATCCTCCCTTAGGGGCCCCCATTAGTTCAGGAATGAATGAAAATGACTTCAGATTAAAAAGTTATGTACTCACTATAACATTGCATCTATGTTGTCCATTTTCATTCTTCCTCAGCTGTCCGCTCACCTGCCCCCTCCTTTTGTGCTTCTGGAGAGATATAGGAACTTCTGTTCCTCACTTGATCTTCAGCTTCCTTTTTCCTATTCCAACTCTGCTTTTTTTCTGTTATTGGTTATCCTTTTACATCTAAGGGCAGCAAACTCGATCTGAAGTATGTTAGATTGGTGGGGCACTATAGGTAAAGGGAGGAGCTTGAGAGTCGGATCTGATGATCTGGAAGAAGCAGTCGAGTCGGATCAGAGTCTCAGATCTGAACCCATCAGTTGTGGAAGAATGAAGATGGGCAACACAGATGTAAAGTTATGATGAATATATAAGTTTTTTTATTCCTAAACCTGTATATGAAAGTACCACGATTCAAAATGTTGACCTTCTAGAACCTGTTATCCCTTATTCTTCCTATGAGTTACATGGTAACACTAGGCTTAAAAGATAATTATTATCATGCATCATTTCTAAGGTTGTCTGTTTCTGGGTCACATTACACTTCTCTATATTACCCCTTGGGTTACCTGCAGCTGCAAGAATGTTCACAAAATGTTGAGAACCAGTCATAGCTCATCACAGATTAAAATGCATTCACAGATTTCCTTATCTGGTCTCTTCTGACTCCTTCTCACAGGATTGTGTTTCTTGACTGACCTTTTAGGTACCTATCTTCAAAAATTACCTTTTTGACACAAGAGAAGGTGGATATTTATCAGGAATCTTTTCTGAGCTGCCCAATCAGTCTCCGACTTCTACAAAGAGAATCTGTCAGCACATGAGAAAGATGCATTGGTTTCTAAAAACACATGGATCCAACATTTGCACCCCTTGGAGCATCAAATTCAAGTTTTGGCATTTTTAAAAATGGAACCACATTGGTGGAGATGACAAATTCAGCTGAATCTAGGTCTCCCTTTCTTTCCTCAGACCCAAAACCAATCTGTTATCACATATGCTTCAGGTTCTGCTTGGGGAGCAGTTTCCATGGGGGAAAAGGTACAAGGCCTGAAGAGTCATTCAGATAGATGAAAGCAGGTCAGTATAAAGGATGTGCTGGCGTGGGAGGTAGCTCTACAGCATTCCTTAACCTTACAAGCATCCTGCATTCCATCAGAGCAAAACATAGTGGCAGATGAGCTGAGCAGGACCAGGACAAACCTTCCCAAACAGAAATTGAATGAGGGTCTTCCTGGAACTGATCCAGTTGTGGGGAATAACTCAAACAGATCTGTTCATCTCCTTTCAAAACAGACACATAAACAAATTTTGCTCTAGGACACTTTGCAAGCAAGCCTGGAAAAGAGATGCATTTTCATTCCCTTCAACAGCAATGTTCTGTTATGCTTTTCCATTCTTTCCATTGATCTCCAAGGTAATTCTGAAGATTCATAAGGAATCCCCAAAAATCATTGTGGTGACTCCATTTTGGCCCAGGCAACATTGATTCTCTCTTCTTATAGAATGGGTCAAGGGCAGTTGCTAAAATCTTCCTCACAGACTGGATGAACTCACACAAGACAAGGGGAGTTTTATACATTCCAGTCTCAATCAGCTTCAGCTGACTACCTGGATAATTCGGTTCAAATACCTTTTAGGCACTTATTTCAAAAGGGGTATAGCAGGCATTAAAAGAGACAAGAAAAGCTTCTACCAGAAAATTATTTATTTGTAAGTGGAAGTGATTTTCTAGTTGGTGCCTAGCCAGTAACTAGGGTCCCATCAGGTATTTTGTACCACTGGTGCTTAAAATTTAAAATTATGTATGAATTACTTTCCTTTGTCATCTTGTTGTTGTTGTTGTTGTTGTGTCTTTCGGCTTTTCACGGTTAGGGGTCACCACAGCGGAACTCCGGTCTGCTAATGATTGGCAGATAGATTTTTACGTGCCGAGTTGCCAGCCCTGACGCACAACCTTCAACGAAGGTACACCCATTCACGCATGTCTCCACGCAGAAGTGGCTCTAGCTGAGAATCGAACCGGACAGCGTCTTATTGTGAGGCGACGCTACCGCAGCGCTACCACCGCAGCTTCCTCTGCCATCTCCTATTCCTATATAAAGGTGCATCTTGCTCTCCATTGCCTAGCAAGAACTCAAGTTCTTGCTATTCTTTTTTTGTTTGTTTGTTTGTTAGACTGACAGTGAAAAAGCCACAAGCGGTATGTATCTGGTCAACTAATGTGAGGGGTGTACTTTGGAGCATTCTGTGCTTCTGATAGTGGACTCAGAAAACGTTGATACCATATTTCAGACACAGGTAAAGACAAGTTAGTTTAACTCTTTCTTCACAGAAACTCTGAGGCTCATGAGATCCTCTGTGAACTAGCGTGTAGCCCTTTACGTGCATTCAAATGAGTAGGGAAAAAAGAGGGAGGCCTTGAATCATTCTCCTCAATGAAGCCCTTTTTTCCCCCTCCAACAGTCCCAGCCAATTGGTCCATTTGTCTCAATCATGGGGAGGGACATCATTTAGACAGCCTTTATGCTGATTCAAGAATTTTTCTACTTTTTGGCCCTATTCCCTTATTCACGCTTGGCAAGGCACTGGGAAAGGATGTGCAGTGGGATAATTGTGGATGACTTCCCCTTATTTTTTTAAGGGGTGTTCCTGTAAGCAGACCTTCCCCCCTTACAAAGCACCAGGGAAATCACACCAAATTTTTATTCCCCTGAATGACACAACCCTCCCCACCCACAGTAGAGGTGAGTGGGAAAGTCTCTTCATTCTTCCCCTCCCGACCTGATTTCTCCAGTGCTGTGTCTGCTAATCAAACATAATTAAGCTTATTCTTGAAGAGCATGTCTTTGTAACCCAGAAACATTCAGGTACCACACTTTCTACTCCCAAGAAAGCAAATGCTGTCTTTACATGTCTTCTTCTGGGTGGAATGAGATCCTATGCAAACATCCTAATGCTGACTTTTCTGTGATCTCTGCATTCTACCTTTGTTTCCAGAGATTGCAACACTTGTACATCTTAATGTCTGATAAGGAACCTTAGGCCATAAACAGGATGAGTAAGAGACAGGTTTTTCCTCTCCCACAATGAAATGCACATCTTCATCTGTCTGCCTCACCTGTCCATGTGCCAGTCCTCCTTTGTGGAACAGGTCATAGAAAACCTTTCCTACCTCAGATACTAAGGAAGACATTGTTGAGTTTCTTACCATGAATTCTGCAGTGGATTTTCATGAGACCTGTTGTAATTTTGACTGTGCTGTTGTTGTGGCTAGAGCAACAAACTTGAGAATGTGCTACACAGGATGGTGTTACTCCAGCTGTGCTTTTTTCACTGCTGTCTTGGATGTTCCGTTGTGGTGGGAGCTCTTCTGTGGAGATGCCTCGCTACATTTGGTTAAGACTTTAAGGAAGAAACAGGAATTTACAACAGCAGATGTCTTTTATGATACATATCCAACCTCAACATCTTTTTGGCTCATCCAGTCCCTAGGAAAAAGAAAGAAAGAAGCTTCTGGTTAGCTAATGTGAGGAGTGTACTTCGGAGCATTCTGTGCTTCTGATAGGGGACACAGAAAACTTAGATACTTTATTTCAAACACAGTTAAAGACAAGTTAGTTTAACCCTTCCTTCTCTTGCTGTGCCAGCCATATCTCTCAGGAGGATAATCCCTCACATCCAGCAACCATAGACCTAAATGCAGTTCAGTACTCTGTGAGGGAGAATAGTTCTCCAGGCATGCCCTGGTCTGGGCAGTCATTAAAAAAAAAATGAAGATGTTCTTCGTGTTTCACTATTGTAGTCATCACATTTGGGTTATCTGCCTGCAGGTAGCCCTCAGTCGGCCCAAATACCAGAGACTTAGTATTTCTGCGTCGGTTGCTGTCGCTCCAGGACTGACGTCAGGTCGTCGGGGGTATAAAAACAGGCAGCTGATGCCATTACATCAGTCTTTCTTGCCGAGGAGCCCGCAGTAGAAGCAGTTTGCACGAGTACTTGTCAGCCGCTACCTGAGTTTTCGTTTCCGAATTGAATCATCCTGAAGTCTTCTAAAGCTAAGTACCCCATTGGAGATCCTTTTTTCTTGCTCTAACCGATGTCAGATAAAGTTAACAATTGTCTCACCTCTGGAAAGCAAATACAACACCGAGGTTTCCATTCTTACTGTGTCACCTGTTTAGACCCAGACCACGATGTACCTCTTTGTCGGTTTGTGCTTTGTTCAACGCCCGAACTATTCGTTGTCGGGCCCTTATTATCATTAAATACTTTCACTGTCGATTTCCATATTCCGAAATTACTTCGGTAAGCCATCTGACTACCGATCTTCCGAAAAAACATAAGGATAAAGACAGAGACAGACCGTACAGGTCCAAAACTGCCAACGATGCTCTGTTAAGCTAGTCGCCAGTTTGCCGGTACTCAGTGAGGTGCTTTTGCAGCCCCTGATGCCCACTTCGATGGATTCGCAGGTGGCTAGCGAGACCAGTTTGGAGTCCGGTATGCCGCGAGACTCTTCTTTGACTACGGAACCTGCAGATGTCTCTACCTTGGATGGGTCCGGAGACGCTGTGCAGGCACCGGCTTCTGAGGAAGTTTTTCGCATTACCGATATTCGACTCAAACCAGTGACTTCTTTCGCACCTTCAGTTCTGTCTAAAACTACCAAGTTTCTAAAACCAAGAGTACGAGCTACGCCTAAAAAACTGACGACCCAAATTCAAGCACCTGCTTCCTTGCCATAACATCAAATGTTTAAAATGGCAGAAGTCCTGATTAGGGGAAGCCAGCCTCCCCCTTCTAAGAGAAAAAGAGATCTGCCCCAGTAGCTTTAACAGACCAAGAGTCCGACGACTCTGAGGTTTCTGAATATGAAGACATGCCTTTATCTGCTTATGAGGATTTAGATGCAGTGGAATCCATTCCCTCTATTTCCCCTCCAGAGGATTTTTCTTTTGGTGAAACCTTACGTACTTTAAGAGAGCATTTCCACTGGGAATGCCAAGACTGTCCTCAGTCCAAAAAGAGACTCAGAGAATTTTTAGATTTGCCACAACATAGATCATTAGCAGTCCCTCCAGTTCTGGATGTTGTGGATTATGTCTTTATGGAAGCCAGTCTAACTCCTGATACTTTACCAAGAAAACACCAAAATCCAATAACGAAGGAAATCAAGCAAAAAGATGAAGAAGATTATCCATTTAATAGCACGTCCTGGTACCTACTCATTTTGTTAAAACGCACAGTAGTAATATTGATGGGTTTATTTTCAGTGTTTTGGCTAGACCACATTCTTATGCAGGTAATTTTAAAACTGAATTAAGCAGATTAGAATATAGAATGATTTTTGGATATCATACATTACATCCGAGAGGAATGAATTTGGACAGTGGTATTATAGTCTGATTGTCAGCCAGTTGTATTTGATTAATTGTACTCATACATTTACATGTTTAGGATTGTATTTATATATTTACATGAATGTTTTTATCAAGTTCAGCATTCTGTATTTAGCATATTTATTTAGTATAATTTAGAGTGTTTTGTATTATAAAAATTGTATTCAATGGCACTTTAACTGTTTGTATTTCAAATGGCCAATTTCATTGGCTAATGATTTAATGATTTAATTGTTGTGGATATATAAACAAGATGTTTTTGCATGATTAAATGTTCCACTGAAGGCGAATTGCCGAGGTACCAGGACGTGATATTAAATGGATAATCTTCTTCATCTTTTTGCTTGATTTCCTTCGTTATTGGATTTTGGTGTTTTCTTGGTTTAGAGGCGTCTTTTCAATTTTGTGTTTTTCACTCCTGATACTTTACCCCCTGCTCCAAGGAATCCAGACAAGTACTACAGAGTCCCTGACTCTCACAAATTTCTTTTCAAAAATCCTACTGCTGACCCAGAGGTCATTTCCCAGGGGCCTAAAGGTTTAAAAGCAACTACAGCTAAGAATCTCACCCCTTCCGACAGGGATTCCCAAGCTTTAGACAGATGGGGTAAAAAAGTGTACACCTCTGCGACTATCGCCATTACGGGATTGAATTACCAGTTTCACATGCTGAAGTACCAGCAACATACTATGGAACTTATTAAGCAAAAATTAACTACCTTTACAGACTGTGCAGAAAATAAAGAATTACAAGAGCTTATGCATTCTGCAAGCCAAGTCAGCAAGCAAACTTTGCAGTGTGGCTTTGACGCCCTAGAACCGTCTTGCAGGGCAGCAGTCACTGGTTCTGTAATGAGAAGGCATGCTTGGCTTAAGGAGCAGACCTTTCCAGACCATGTCAAATCAAAATTACTAGACGCCCCTTTGAACAAGGACAATCTGTTTGTCACCAAAGCTGAAAAGGTTCTAAAAAAGATGGAAGAAAAAGCTAAATCTATGCAGACAATCAAAGATTTTTTGCAAGTGCAGCCCCCTAGATTCAGTAGGCATTGCCCCTCAAAACATTGGTCCTTTCCAGCCCCCTCAAGGCCATCTCAAACTAGATCCAGGGGAAACAGACCCCCCTCCCCCCAGATTACAGTCTCAGGGTATGCAGAGATCTAAGCAATGGAGTGTCTCCACTTCTAAAACAGGGAGTGCTAAGCCACCCCCTTATGGAAAGAATTCACAATGACTTCTCAACTCCACTCCTCACCTCTGCCCAACTGCCCGTGCCCCTAGGAGGAAAACTTGCCCATCATGCAAAAAACTGGACCTCCATCACCAAAGACCGATGGGTCCTCAACATTGTATCCCGGGGTACAAATTTTACTTCCACTCACTGCCAAGCCCAAAGGGGTTCCCAGACCTTCCTCCAAACCAGTGGGCAGAGGCACAAATCCAAGTTCAATCCCTGCTCTCCATAAGGGCAATTCAACCTGTTCCTGCAGGTCAAGGGTTTTATTCCAGACTTTTCCAGGTACCCAGAAAAGAGGGCACATGGCACTCAATCCTAGATCTTTCCCTTCTAAACACCTTCCTGGTGGTACCAAAATTCAAAATGCTCACCCTTCAGCAGCTTCTTCGTATGCTGTTCAAAGATGCCTGGTTAGCCACCCTAGACCTAAAAAAAGCCTATCTGCACATCCCTATCAGGGACTCGTGCAGGAAATACCTACGTTTCAGGGCAGGATCTATACATTATCAGTTCTCTGCACTTCCCTTTGGCTTATCCACTGCTCCCGGAGTATTCACAAAATGCCTGGCTCCAGCTATTGCCTATTGCAGACAGAGAAAGATTCAAATTTATCCTTACTTGGACGATTGCCTGATTCAGGCAGACAGTCAGGAAAAGCTGTTGCAGCACCTGACATTTGTAAAGAACCTTCTAACCTCCCTGGGGTACACTATCAACGAAAAGAAATCAAAACTAGTCCCCAGTCAAAAGATTGTATTCCTGGGAGCAAGCGTGGACACAGCATCCCAGATGGCATTCCTTACGCCAGAAAAACAAGCCTATCTGACAGGCTACTTCTCTCAAATGGCCACCAGAACCCAGCTGTCCGCAAGGAAAATCCTGCAGGCCCTAGGGTTCATGGCCTCCTGCATTCTACTAATTCCATATGCCAGACTGCATATGAGGAAACTTCAATGGTACTTAAAAAGTCTTTTGGTGCCAACATTCTCAGGACCTGGAAACCATCATATCTATCAAACCTTGTCTAAGGACAGAGTTTCTTTGCTGGGCAGCAGCATGCAACCACAACAAGGGACTTCCCTTTATTCAACCCCACGCCCCCCAGACCCTAACCGCAGACACATCAGACTATGCCTGGGGGGCACACCTGGACGACAAGTGCATTCAGGGCCACTGGAACTAAAGTCAACTTCATCTGCACATCAACCAGAAAGAGATGCTAGCTGTTCAGCATGCTCTGACAGCTTTCAGATCCCTACTCTCAGTAGGACCCCTGCTAATAAAAACAGACAACACCACAGTTATGTGGTACATCAGCAAGCAGGGGGAGAACTCACTCTTACCCTCTCTGCAGTCTAGTCATTGCCCTATGGAACGCGGCCTTGGACAATGCATATTCATCTGCAAGCTCAATTCCTGCCAGGCAAACAAAACTCTCTGGAAGACGACTTAAGCAGAAATCTCCTAGACCCACACGCGTGGCAATTAGAACCCAGCACCTTCAGCCTTTTAATCCAGAAATGGGGGACCCCAGAGGTGGACTTCTTTGCCTCCCCCTGCAATCACCAGCTCAGCAAATTCTACACCAGGGCACCTCACAGCAAGGCCTGAAAAGTGGATGCCCTATCCTTCCAGTGTGAAAACCTCTCAATCTATGCATTTCTGCCTCTCTGCCTCTTCTCTCAAGAATATTACTCAAGATAAGATAGGACAGATGAAGGGCAATCCTGATTGCCTCGGACTGGCCACGCCAGCACTGGTACCTACTACTGCGCAGCCTGTCACCGGTGCCACCCTGGCACTAACCCCAGATCCCAACCCTCCTCACTCAACAGGGGGGACAGATCTTCCATCCGCAACTGCAAACCCTGAATCTTGCAGCCTGGCTTATTCCTTGAATTCTCCCCCATTGACCAGCCTAAGCAAGCAGGTGCCGGATGTCATTCTTGAAGCCAGAAGACCCAGTACAAGGAAATCCTACGCTGATAAGTGGAAAAGGTATTGTTCCTGGATTCATTCTAAAGGCGAGGACACAGCACTGCCCTCCTTAGCTCTAATCCTGGATTACCTGGCAGATCTACTCCACAGAGGCCTATCCTTCTCCTCCATTAAGATCTGTGCCTCTGCCAATCTCGATCATTGCAGCACTGAGCCACCTCTCTTCTCCCACCCTCTCATCAAACAGTTCCTGAGAGGGGCAAGCAACTTAAGGCCACCCAGAAGAGCACCCGCCCCTGCTTGGGACCTTAACTTTGTACTGGGAAAGTTCACGCTACCCCCTTGAGCCTGCAGCATCAGCAGAGTTAAAATTCCTCTCTTTGAAAACAGCCTTGCTTCTGGCCATCACTTCAGCTAGAAGAGTGTCTGTGCTACAACCACTTATGGCTGTGGAACCTTTCATTATTTTTCATGCTGACAGGGTCTCCTTCAGGACTAACCCTTCCTTTATGCCTAAAGTGGTGTCCAGTGTGGCTCTCAGCCAATCTATCCATTTGCCAACCTTCTTCCCTAATCCACAAAATAAAGGAGAAAGGATCCTGCACTCCTTGGATGTGCACAAAGAGCTCAGATTCTACCTTGATAGGACTAAGCCGTTCAGGATATTTGACCAGTTACAAGTCAGTTTTGCACCAGGGGCAGAAAGCAAGGCCATTCCAAAACAAACAATTTTCAAATGGATAGCACACTGTATCCATTTCTGCTACAAGCACTATGGGAAACTAACCCCTCAGGGGGTCAGAACACATTCCACTAGAGCAACTTCTACCTCTACAGCATTCCTCAGGGGAGTCCCTACCAGGGACATTCTGAAGCTGCTACCTGCAGTTCCGTACACACCTTCACCAAGCATTACCACCTGCCTATCTTTTCAAAATCCAGGGCGGGTTTTGCAACAGCAGTCTTGCAGGGCATACTAGCCAGCCCCAACTCTTCTTGACTGCCTCCACCCTTTCTTCAGCTTTGGGAATCAACCCAAGTGTGATGACTGCCTCAGTGAAACACGAAGAACATAGTACAGTTGTGTACACTTAGCGTAAATGTAGATGTTTGAGTGTATTCACTGTTGCAGTCCTGGTTTCACACCCTCCAGTCCCCTTGTCTCTCTCCCTCTCTCCTCTTTATGTCTATTACTCACCCCTTACAGGGCTATTGGTATTTACTTTTTACTGGAGGTGTTTTTCCCACCATAACTTAGCTCCCTATTTGGCAGGCTCCTGACATTTGGGGCAAGAAAAACTGATGTAATGGCATCGGCTGCCTGTTTTTATACCACTGACAACCTGACATCAGTCATGGAGCGACAGCAACCGACACAGAAATACTAAGTCTCTGGTATTCGGGCCAATTGAGGGCTACCTGCAGGCGGATAACCCAAGTGTGATGACTGCAACGGTGAATACATTCGAACATCTACATTTATGGTAAGTGTCCACAACTGTACTTTCTTCATGTTTCACTGTTGTAATCCTGACTTGTGGGATTTCCTGCTGTGGAGGCCCTTGGCCAGGCTGACTACCAGAAACTATTTTCCCTCCTCCAGGAGCCAGTGGACTCCCTAACCAATGTCACTACATTTGGGTATAAAGGAAGTTGACCGGCAGCATGGCCTCCATTCCTTCTTGCCATCAGAGCCTGAAGCAGAGTAGCAGTCAGTGCATTTTTTGGTCCACGCCAGGAAAGAAGACTTCAGAAAGCTAAGTACCCCATTGGGGAATCTTTTATGTGTCATTTGGCTAATGTCAGAGAAAATTAATAATTGTCTGCACTGTGGTAAACAGATTCCACACCAAGACTTTCACGCCTTCTGTTTGACTTGCTTAGGGTCAGAACACGACCTCCCCAACTCTTGTTTTTGTGTTTGCTTTAATAGCAGAACCATTAAGTGTAGGGCTGAGATTCTTGCTAGGCATCTTAGAGTCGGCAGGCTGTCCGCTTACAATGGTGTCATACAGTCAAGCTGAAACAGATATCCCTAGGCACAGAAAGGAAAAGCGCTTCAGGTTTAGGGCCTCAGAGAATGCTCGCTCGCTGTCTTCCTAGGTTTGGTATCGACAAAGAAGGTGAGGCACTTTCACGGCCCCCTTCCATGACAAGGTGATGGTACAAGCCTCTAGTGAGATGCATTTGGAGTCCAGTATGCCTCCCGGTCCCTCAACTTCCTTTCAAGCTGAAGGACTCGAGTTTGTCGGTTGGGTCTGGGACCACTTTGCAGGCTCTAGCGTCCGACAACCATTCAAAGACCAATGACATTTCTTTGTGTCATCAGGATTTTTCTACAGCTTCTCATGGGAGTTGGTTGTCTGTCTGGGGACAGAGGATGGCCTTAGACCAAATCCGAAGGCCACTCACAAGAAAGCTGCTCTCTCCTTGTCTCAGCCTAGGTATACCAGCTCCCACTCTCAGGCCTTCCAACAAGACCTTGTTAGGTTGGCTGAGGATTTAATCTCTCAGGTTAGATCCAGACACCTTCTCCCTCCTGAGTTCTCACCAGGTAAAAGAAAAAGATACACCTCTCCAGAAGAATTTTCTTATTCTTTGGACTCAGATGATGACTTGGACCAGGAGGAATCTACCTTTGAAGAACGTGTTTCCATTGCCTCTTATGGGGATTCTGACTCAGCAGAAAACCTGGCATCAGTTTTTCTCCTGAGGATATTTCCTTTGGGGAAACCTTACATACCTTGAGGTAACATTTCAAGTGGGAAACTCAAAACTACCCACAATCTAAGAAAAGGATCAGGGAATTTCTCAGTCTCCCTGAGCACAAACCCCTTGCAATACCCCCTGACTTAGAAGTGGTAGATGATGTCTTCCAGGATTCTTCCTTAAAACCTGAATATTTGCCCCCTGCTCCTAAAAAACCTGACAGATTTTACAGGGTTATAAATACTCACAAACACCACTTCAAGAACTCTGTAACATATAAAATACAAATAAAATTTTCATAGTTTATTTATGGTCGTGGAGAGTCTAAAGTTTGTTTTTTCAACATTGAACTCTGTAACATACCTTGAAGTTGTGACTCCAGGCCCTAAGGGAGCAAAAGCTAGCTCCTTCAAAAATCCCATAACTACTGATTAGGAAAGTAGGGGTGTAAATAGATTTGGAAAGTATACACATCTTCTGCCGTCATCATGAGGGCTTTGAACTATCAGTTTCATATGGTTAAATACCAAGAAACCATTCTTGAGTAGATGAAACAGAAATTGATGCATATGGAAAACAAGGCCCTCCCTAAGGAGTTGTTAGATCTTTGCAATTCCTGTTCTCAGGTAGTGAAACACTTTCTGCACTGCAGTTGTGATGCCATGGAAGCCTCCAGTAGGGCAGCAGCCACAGGTTCCGTCTTCAGAAGATATGCTTGGCTGAGAGAGAGCAGTCCATGCCAGACCTCATCGGGCAAATATTTTCTTTTTGGTCCCAAGCCTGAAGCTGTCATCAAGAAAATGGAGGTTAAGGCCAAGTCCTTGCAGACCGTCAAGGATTTTCTTCAAGTCCAATCTCCGTCTTTTAGCAGAAATTACCCTACCAAGCAGTGGTCCTTTCCAGCTCAGTCTAAGCCTAGACAAAGAAAACCATGTAGGGAAAGTAACCAAAGACAGTACCAACGGCCTAGACAATGGTAGACAGACCGTAGGCCAGGGAGTTCTCACCCACAGGACCCTAACAGGGAGCAACCATGACTCAAGCATGGTACTCCCTACCCCTCAATACCCTCAATATAACACTTTGTTGCATGCTTTCAGCATGCACCCAGGCCACACCATTCGCAACATCCCCAAGTCACAATTTATGCGTATTAAACGCCTGAGCTTGACACAGGGTGATTTTGATCGTGATGGCTTGGATCTCTATCATAGGTTTGCCAACAGGGGCTATAGACACCCAGACATTCTTAATGCCTGGAATTGGACTAAGAATATGGAGAGAAAAACTTTGTTACAGTATCAATCCAACACCAGGGATTGCTCCACAAATATCATTCGGTTTGTAACCACGTTTGGTAGAAATTCCAATGCTCTCAAGGGTATTATCAATAGGCATTGGAATAGTCTCATGGCCAACGTAAATTTGAGAACAATATTGGATCAAAAATGCCACTTCTCTTACAGGAGAGGCAGAACTCTTGGCTCCCTCTTTTCACACTTCAAACACAAAGAAAGTGGGGGAGCAATACACCAACAAATGACTATATCAGGGGATATATTAGTAGGCACTTTCCCGTGTGGCCATTGTGGCTCATGCAAACAAGTCACTAAGAGCAAAGAATTCACCAGTCGTAATACTAGCAAAGTATATCAATGCAGAATATTTGGCAACTGCAGTAGCAGTTGGTTGATTTATTTGGTAACTTGTCGGTGTCTAGCTTTTTTTGTAGGTCAAACTTCTAGACCATTGAGAACAGGGATAAACGAACATAGATCAGATATTAAAACCAGGAAAGATACCAATGCCCTATACAGGCATACTCTCAAACATTCTGAAGCACAGTTTTCTTTTGTAATCATAGACAGAATTCTGGGTGACCGCAGTAATCCCCAGGGATGGCATAAAATACTTACTCATAAGGAACAACATTGGATCATTACATTGTGGGCTTTATTTCCCCCTGGACTCAACGACCACTTGTAAACATAGGGATAGAGGTGGGTATAGTACATGTTTTAGGCTTATGTTAATTGATTTATATATCACATTTTTATCATGAATGATTATTGGTTTATAGTAATCTGTATGCCTCTATCTCTTACATTTTTCTACAGTTTTTCTTATGTGTCACATAGAGTCCGATGAAGGGCAGTTACAGGTATATCAATATACCTGCTTCGATTATAGCTGAACCAAGCATTATGGAACCTTGGACCAAGCATGGATTCTCCAATCCGGCTACACCATTATTTATTAACCACATATTTTTGGTTGGAACACCTAGTGCACTTTTTTCATGTTCTTGATGTGACTTTATGGTTATGACAACCATTAACCATATTATGTGTTTTCTTATATCAGTCACATTCATGATATTTAATATAATATGTGGGGGGTATTCCATAATATTTTTGTGATCATTATCTGAAATTTATATAAATGTTACATTTGTTACCTAATGTTAAGCCATGATTACTTTTACAATTATGCATTATAGTAGTGTATATTTTTTGTGTTTAGCCATGATTGCATTTACTATTATGCAATATAGCAGTGTATATATATTTTTTGTGTTCTTTCGCTTTAACTACACATTGGTTGCATTTTCCACTTGTCTCTCAGGTGGGGTGTGTCTATAAATGGATTGTATTTTGTGTGAAATGTTCATACACTGAAGAAGGCATTGGTTGCCGAAACTGGTCTGTCTTACTAATAAAGGGCTGTTTTCAGCCAGTTATATGTATTAGACTTAGTATTTTTATTTTTGTAACTTCTGGATCATATACTGCTGGCCTTGTGTTGTACATTTGAATGGTTTTGGCCGTGCATCTACCTACCTGCATAGCATCATGTTGGGTTGTACTCCCTACCCCCTCCCAGGCTGGAGGGGAGGCTGTCACTATTCCACAAGAACTGAACTCTCATTACCAGGGACCAATGGGTGCCAACAATCATTTCAAAGGGTTACAAAGCCAAGTTCAAACAACCCTTGGTTTACACAGACCTACCAGAGATTCCTACAAAAGAAAGATCCGAGGCATTAACCCAGATAGAGATTCTGTGCACTCAAGTTTCTGTGGACCTGAAGAGTTACAAGGAAGAACTTTTTATTCCTGACTTTCTTGTACCCAGAAAAGGTGGTACCTGGCAGCCAATTTTGGACCTGTCAAAGCTCAATGAGTTCCTATAGGTCTCAAGATTCAAAATGCTAACTCTTCAAAAATTTCTGCCCATGATCTCTTCCAGTGCCTTCATGGTTACCATAGACCTAAAAGATGCCTACCTAAATATTCCCATAGGGGAATTACACAGAAGCTTCTTGCATTTCAGAGCAGGTACCAAACACTATCAGTTCTGTGCTCTGCCATTTAGCTTGTCTGCTGCTCCCAGGGTCTTCACAAAATTCCTAGCAGCAGTGATAGCCTTATGCAAGACAAAGGGTGTTAAGATTTACCCCTAGTTGGATGATTGTGCCATTCAGGCAACAAACCTAAGACCTGCTTTTCACCCAAAATCTCCTAACCTAAGTGGGGTTTACCACCAATGCACAAAAATCTCAGACAGACCCCACAAACAGGATTGTGTTCATGGGAGCCCTTCTGGATTCAACTGTCCAGAAGACCTCTTTACTCCTAACAATGTCTCCTTCCTGACCCTGTATTTCAAGAAAATCTTGGCCAGGAATTGCCTCATAGTCGGGGGTATCTCAGGGCACTGGGTTACATGGCCTCTTGCATCCTTATGATTCCCCTGACCAGACTGCAGATGAGAAAATTTCACTGGTACACCTTCAGGAAGAAGTTTACCTTGTGGATCCAAACATGTTCTCTCAGTCTGGGTCTCCCCTTCAGGTTCAACCCTCAGGGACAGATGCATCAGAAATAGCTTGGGGAAGTCTACTTCATCAGCTTCCTGACTCAAGGCAGTTGAGACTCCATGTTCAGATGCAAACACATAAATCTAAAATAACGCATAGCAGTCCAAAAAGGCCTGATTGCTTTCCAAAAGAAATGGAAACCCAGAGTCCTACTGGTGAAGACAGACAATACCATGGTTATGTGGTATATGAGAAACCCATTCTTACCCACTTTGCTGCCTAGCCAACAATGTTTGGGAAACCCCTCACACCCTAAGGTTGCACCTCATTGCACAGTACCTACCGGGAGAAGCCAACCAGATAGCAAATCACCTCAGCAGAAGCCTGTCAGACCCCTATGAGTGACAACTGCATCGAGAAGTCTTTCTCAGCATAGCCAAAAAGTGGGGTGTGCCACAAACAGACCTTTTTCCACCAAAGAAAATTCTCACTTGAACATGTTCTGCTCCAGGAACACAGTTAAGTCAGCCTGGAAGATAGATACCTTCTCTTTCACTTGGACAGACCTTTTTATGTGTGCTTTTCATCCAGTACCATTGGTCCCCAGGATATTGCTAAAGATAAGGGAAGTGGGGCCAAGAATAATCCTTATAGCCCCAGATTGGCCCAGGCAGCACTGGTACCCTCTGCTCCTCAGCCTAACCAGTACAGAGCCGTGGCAGCTGCCACAGAGAGTGGGACTTGCTATCACAGGGCAGGGGCAAGAAAATACACCCCAACCTGCGGACACTTAGATTGTCAGCATGGATGATACTGTGATCCCATCCAGGAACCTCCCTTTTGACAAACAGGTCCTGGACATTCTAAAAGAGACCAGGAGATCTAGCACTAGGAAGTCTTACTCTGCCAAATGGAAAATATTCACCCTTTGGTCCAGACAGAGGGCACAAGACCCTTGTCTGGCTCAGATTCTTTTCATCCTCTCATATTTGTCCAGCCTTTTTGAAAAAGGCCTCTTATATTCCTCCATTAAAATCCATGCTTCAGCTAAATCTGCCTATCTGCCTTCTCAGTCACCTCCCTTTTTTCACCTCCTCATGAAACAGTTCCTGAGAGGGTCTGTCCACATTAGACTTCCTAGAAAGCCTCCAGTCCCTCCCTGGGACCTCAGTTTTGTTTTGGAAGCACTTACCTTTCCACCCTTTGAATCGGCTGCTTCCACTGAGTTAACATTTTTTACCTGGAAATTGCCTTTCTACTAGCTATTATCTCAGCCAGAAGGGTGTCTGAGCTTCAGGCCCTTGTGTGTGGAACCCTTCATCATCTTCCACCCAGACAGGGTGTCACTCAGTACTAACCCTTCCTTTAGGTCCAAGATGGTGACAGAGACTTCCTTAAGTCAAACCATACATCTGCCTACTGTCTGTCTCAACCCCTAAAACAAGGGAGAAAAGATCCATCATTCTATGGATGTGCAGAGGCAACTGCTTTACTATATAGAGAGAACCAAGAATATCAGGAAATCAGACCAACTTTTTGTGGCGTTTGCCAGTTGCTCTGAGGGGAGACCGGTGTCAGAGTAAACCATCTCCAAATGGATCTCCCACCATATCTCCTTTTGTTACAGCCATCATGGTAAAAAGCTCCCTGATGCTGTAAGGACACACTCCACCAGGGCCACTGCTAGCTCTACAGCCTTTCTTTGAAGGGGTGGTCACAAAGGACATTTTGGGAAGAAGTTGCTTGGTCCTCAGTGCACTCCTTTACCAAACATTATCATCTTCTTACCTTTTCCAAGTCCAGAGCAGGATTTACCACTGCCATTTTGCAGGGGATCCTTGCTTCTCCTTAACTTTCATCCATCCTCGTTTTCAACTTTGGGAGTCATCCTACAAGTCAGGACTTCAACTTGAAACACAAAGAACATAGTACAGTTGTGTACACTTACCGTAAATGTAGATGTTCAAGTGTATTCACTGTTGCAGTGTTATTTCTCTCCCTCCTTTCCCTCTGATCTACTGGACAGGCTAGGGCACGCACCCTCTAAGTCTGGGTGATTTTGCCCCCTTCCTTTTTTGGTACAATTCTGGATTCCAGGGTCTCAGATCTCTGACCTCAGGCACTTGCTAGGGGCTCCTAATTGATGGGGGCAAGAAAGTACTGAGATCACGGTGCCAGCCGATTCCCTTTATATGCAAATGTAGTGACGTTGGTTAGGGCATCCGACGGCTCCTGGAGAAAGGAAAAGACTCTCTGGTAGTCAGGCCGGCCAAGGGCTTCTGTGACAGGAAATCCCACAAGTCAGGATTGCAACAGAGAAAACACTTGGAACATCTACATTTATGGTAAGTGTACACAACTGTACTTTCCCAGTGTAGTTGTATGCAGTTATATTATAGAGGTTTTAGATCCTTTCCTCTACTCTTAGGGCTTTAAAAGCTGATCCTCCTTCTGAATAAGGGCAGGGGTTCTCTTTCTGCCCCCCCCCCCTTTAATGGTTTGGAAGGGGCAGGAGACTTTCCTATTCTGGACCTTAGTAACTTCAGTGAACAGATCTAGTACCTGAGGTTCCAGATGATGACTGTCCAGGAGGTCATACCCCTGCTGCTGCAGGGCTTGTCTATGGTAACACTAGATATGGTGGATGCCTTTTATCACATCAGTGTCTCTAGCCTTCACTGGAAATTTTTTTGATTACCTGTGTGTGAGCACCACTTTTAGTACAAGTGTTGGCCTCATCAGCACTAGGGTGTTTACCATACTCTTGTTCCTAGTGAACACATCAGATGATTCTCTGGTTGCATCCTCTAGCTGAGGTGCTTCCTTGATTGCAAGCCACGGGAGTCTGTAAGCAGGGAGATGTCCTGCTGGCTGGAGTCCCTCCCAGCAGATTACCTTCATTAGGGTAGAGTTAGATACTTTTCACTGCTGGTTGTTCCTGCCTGATGGAAGAGCCCAGGAGGTCTTGTGCAGCCTGGATGAGGACATAGTGTATATTCTGGATGCAAATCCTCCTGCAAATTCTGGGTTTGATAACAGCAATGGTCTTCACAGTGCCTTTTGCACACTTGAGCAAGTTTTGCACACAGTGAAGAATCACTCATACTTGTGGATATTTTGGTATCACATCCTTTTCCCAGGGCATTCTAGTATTAGACCTTTTTCATGGGTTTTATTATGATAAATAATTCCCACCTACCTCTAGATGATTCTTGTATTTCTACAGCTGAAGCTTTTGTTGATTCCAAGAACAAATGCAATGCTAGCAGGGTTAGTAGCCTACCTCAGCTTCTATAGAGATCAGAATCTAAACCACTTGGAACATGGCCAATGATTCTTAAACTAAAGGCTGTGGAAGGGAGCTGAAGCTAGACCTCTGTTTATCTGGCTCAGCGACCCATCCATCTTTTATTATCTAAGCAAGCAGGTTGGCAAATATTTATACAGTATCCACATAAAGGTGATGGTAGTCTAGTAGTGCATCACAGGCAGACGGCTGTTCAAATCCTGGAGAGGTGAACATGCTTGCATATTCCCTAAACTACTTCTGCATTCTTTGGTTGAAGCTGATGTGTTAGAAGTACTTTTTAATCTTAAAGTAATGCATCTCTGACAGAGATCTGTTTGTCCTTGGGCATGGAAGAATGCAGTCCTTTCCCCATTCTGCTTAATTCTGTAGGCAACAGTGTGTCAGTGGAGGATGTGGTCTTTCTGTCATAGTGGGGGATTCCTCTATTTCCTTCCACCATTTCCTCAATTTCACGTCTTACCTCAGGATTCAGAGAAGAAAGACCAAATTATAAACCCTGACAGTAAGAAGAATGTGATGTCAGGATCTCCAGTTTCTGGCAATACAGAAAACCTTCCCAAAACAAGACAAGAAAATTCCTGTCTGTCCAAACCCCAGTCCCAGTTGAGATAACATCTGGTTGCACCTCATAGTGTGACTTCTAATTTAGATCTCTTACAGCCAACTGTCTGATGTGATTTTTAGGGTGACTGAATCCAGTAGAAAGCCTTTTAGTCATTAGACGTATTTTGCTGAAAAGAGGAGGCTCTCAAATTGGATAGAGAGGTATTCTATACCTGTACAGTTAGTTAACCTGGAGCAGTACTGATGATTTGAGTATCAGTTATTTCATTGTTAAAGTACTTGTCTTTCTTCTTCTTTTTTTTTTTGGCCCTTATGACATGGTGGAGGGCAGGACTGTTGCTGTGTCATGTAATTAAACTAGGGCCACACATCATTACTTTCTGCTCTGGACAAAATACTACCCTTCTTTAAACAACCGAAAACAAACTCCCTAGGTTTATTCACCTCTGTCATTCTAATTAACACCACTATACCACTTTATAGAAATTAAATTGACTTCCAGTTATTGTCAGGGCCTCTCTTCTCTTCAGTATTCTTACCCACAAAATATTGTATCATAAATACTGTCCTCTCATTCTTAACAAATTGTCCATCAGAGACTCCATTTACTCTCTTCATGACTCTGATTGTTACAGTTGTACAGGCCCTCATTCACCTTAGTTATCTGTGATAGTGCTTTTTCGAAAGTATCCCCTACCTCCTGGAACTCTATCCCTGAAAGTGGTAGACAGTTCATACTACACATTTCATGAAAAATCTGCATACCCGTTTGTTAAATGGAAACAAATTCAAATGCTTCAGACACATGGGTAAGACTCATTTATAACTAAGTTAATCCAGTTAATACACTTTACTAATTTGTTATATTTATATGTTTGTCTTCTTACAACTTTTTCTTAATATCTTTAACGTAAACAGTGTAAGAAACTTCTGTGTGTGGAAGATTTTCAATCCATATGTATAAAGTTAATCACTATATATTAATCAGATCGGATAATGGTAGTAAAAGTACCGAACTTAAACTTGTCCTGAGTAAAAAAAAATAATAAAAAATATATCATTTGAAATTTCCTCACAGGCTTTCTAACTATATATTTATATATATATATATATATATATATATATATATATATATATATATATATATATATATATATATATACTTTTTATCAGGTGAGGGAAATATATTGCTACTGTTCACTTAAAAGTATGTTTATATGACTAGTTTTATTTTATTTTATTCTTCCAGTTGGTTTTAAATACCATGTTAAATCATTTTTAACTGGTGTATATTTTGTTTCTATCATCATACATTTTTCTTTTTCTTTTTTCCACTTCATTTGAAATGATGTGTAATAAGAATACTAGCTAATTATAGAATAAGATTTTTTTAGATAGTTTTGGGTTCTTGTACACAGACCTGAAGAAGTTTAGAAGGATGAAAGCAATCTTTGTTAACAGTAGATGTTATGTTGTCCAATCTCACCTTCATTCTTACTTGTTGGGTTCAGAGCTGATCCTCAGCTCTGACTCGCCCACATACTACAGCTCGAAGTGTTTCACTTGGCTCATGGCTGAATAGATATCCCATAATGCATTGTGTAATTCCCCAGATCTCATTTGCCGCTCAGAGAGTTCTCCATGGCTGTGGCTAAGTTTTAAAAAAAATTTATTTATTGAACCTTTGTAAATTGTTTGTGCATGTCCCTAACTGATGGACACAGTATCTGCGTTTATTGTTTGGGAGCCATTCACCTTCAGGAATCTTGTAACTTTTGTCATTCTTTCAGCTCCCTTGTTCTACAGGAAAGAAGGAACAAGCTTACTGTTACAGTGCTCCTGAAAAGATCTTTTGTTGAAGCGTGGAAAGCCATAGTACTCTTCCAAATCTAAGTCACCATCTTTTAGGGGTGAAAAACCTACTAAGAGACCATCCTCTTCTTCTTCATCGGCTCATTCGGAGCCACCTCTAAAGATATCAAAAACTTCAGAGAAAGTAATCTCTTTGACTCCACAGGAATCGGAGCAGAGAGAGACAATTCAACTGGACAAGTCAACTCATTCGGCTCCACAGACATCGGAGCCAAGCGAGACTATTTTTCAGAGCCGTCCCACAGAGTTCCCACCGGTCTCCCCTACTTTGAGATCCCCCATTTTAGAGAGATCTCACTCACCATCCCTTTCCTCCAGGTCCACTAGGAGCTTATCGGATGATGATGTGGATAGGCTGGTGCTCAGACTTCTGAAGTCGCTGGCGGCGGCTAAATTGTTTTTGGCTCCGACCCAATTGGCTCCAGAGCCAACTAAGATCCTTTCATCCACGAATCTTCCTCCTCCGAGCCAAGCTGGATCTTCGGAGCCAGAGTGCCAAGTACTGATTGATATGGAACCGTCAGTTCTGGGACCCCTTCAGGCAATTTTTGAACCGTCATCTACTCTGACACCCTCCGTGCCATCTGAGGTGTCTAGGAGCTGAATCTCTCCAGTCGGCTCCAGGGGGATGCACAGGCCCAAGTTTCCTCGGTGCCAAGCTTACCCCTTGGGGCTTCAGCGTGGGTGAGCTTGGCTTCTACATCGGTCTCGGAGCAGATCTCCTTGGAGCCGGGGATTCCTTCCCTTTTGTTGGAATGGGAGGCATTCTCTGACCCAGGGGGGATCTGCTTTCGAGCTGATGAGGAGTGTGCTGTCCCCTCCTACAGCTCCACACAATGGTACTGGTAGTTTTCCCCCTAGGGAACTGGCGTCTGTCTCGACACCATCCCATCCTCAGGACAGTGCCGATTCATGGCCTCGGGTAGCCCCACTGGGCAAGTCCCATTCTCCCAAGACCTCCCCAGAGTCCCCTTCTGAGGAGGCTCCTTGATAGAAGACTTGCAAGAGGAAGCATCCAGACTTTTCTGATGAGTCCATCACTTCAGATATTGACCTCGAGGAGTCAGAAGGGTCCCCATGGTCGTCCTCTGAAGATATCTCCTTTGCAGATATCTTGGAAATCCTGAAGCAGAGAGTTGGCTGGAAGCCCCTTAACCCTTCTGATGAAGAGTCTGTATACCTGAAGGCCTTCGTATCTCAACCTTCAGCCTCTTGGGTGTCTCCACCCTTCAATGAACTGATGGAATGGGTTAGTCGAAAGGCATGGGAGTCACCAGACACTATGGGACCAGTCCCTAGGAGATCAAATAAATGTATAACAGCACCAACAGAAAAGGAATTTCTTACTAAAAGCATACCTGTAGATGCTATGATGGTGACGGCAGCCACCAAGAAGGAACTTTCCGAAATGTCCTCATCTGTTCATCCGCCGAATAAAGAATCTCGAACAATGGACAGATATGGGAAGCAAATTTTCTCTTCAGCGACTTTTACCCTTCAGTCACTGAACTATCTAACACACTTCACCAGATTACAGAGAGATCTCCTGAAGGAGTTGGGAGGTACTCTTCAAGGTTCACTAGCTGCAGGGGTGTCAGACAAGTGACCTCCCAGCTATCCACCTTAAATTCCATAGTTAACTCCTTAATGAGACTGATTTCCTATGCAGCAGATGGAGCGAGCAGGGCAGCGGGTTCAGGAGTTTCCCTAAGGAGACACTCCTGGATGCACTTGTGTAACTTTGCAGAACCTTTTAAGTCTACATTTGTCAATGCCCCTTTCGATGGTTCCTCTCTTTTTGGACCTAAAGTCAGACACACTCACCAAATGCGAGCAGGAAGGAAAAACTCTCTCTGTCATTGGAGTGTGTTTTTCCGTACCTTCCAGACCCTATCCTAAGGGCCAGAAGGGTGGAAAAATGTGGTTCAAAAAATCCCAGGGAGTTTTTCAGGAAGCACGTGGTGAATTCTTCCCCAGGGCAGCGGGGGAGGAAGTAATGGTAGACACCATCCTCAAGGTGGAGGTGGAGGGGGTCAGCAAAGTCAGGGTGACCCTGATTTGTTTTATGGCCGACCTTTTCAGCGCTCCTGAAAGGAGGCCCATCTGTCCTACTCTGGAGGTAGTCTGGGGGCGATTATCTCTGTACCTAGAAGCCTGATGAAATATTACAGAAGACAAGTGGGTACAAAGTATAATATCCAGAGGTTACTCTATACTCTTTTCTTTTCCTGTTCCACAACTCAGAAGGATCCCAGATGTTCCACCCAGTCTTAGGGAACAGGCAACTATAGAGATTCAGAAGTTGCTAAACAAAAGAGTCATCCAAGAAGTCCCTGCAGACCAAGTAGGATTTGTAATTTACTCAAGATTCTTTTTGGTGCCAAAGAAGACAGGGGACTGGAGACCCATATTGGATCTCAGCAAACTATAAACGAATCTGTAAAGAAGTCCAAGTTCCGAATGGTGACACTGCAGTCAATTCTTCCCTTTTTAGGGAAAGACGATTGGATGTGCTTGATAGAACTCCAAGATGCATGCTACCACATAAAAATGGACAGAGCATCAAGGAGTCACCTGTGCTTCCGACTGGGAGTCAGTCATTATCAGTTCAGAGCTCTGCCCTTTGGCCTCACTACAACCCCCAGAGTGTTCATCAAATACATGGCAGTAGTCACGGCTCACTTGAGATGGTTAGGAATCCAAGTTTTTCCATGACAAGACAACTGACTCCTGATTGCCACCACCAAGCATTTTCTTCAGCAGTCGAGAGACGAGACACACACATTTGTTCTCGTTTGGGGATAACAATAAATGTAGAAAAATCTGCCTTGTTGCCTAGTCAACATATTACCTTTAGACACTGTCTCCGTGATAGTAAAATTATCTACAGAAAGAGTTATTGTACTCAGACAACAGATTTCCGATCTTCTGCTGAAGACAAAAGTAAAAGTAAAAACGGTCCTGAAAGTTCTAGGTACAATGGCATCAACTATAACTCTGGTTCCATTAGCCAGGATGCACATGAGAATTCTCCAGATGTTCCTCTTTTCTCAGTGGTCCCTACAAGAACTTCCAGTGTCTCACGAAATCCTTTTTACAGAGTCTTGCAAGAAGGACCTGAGGTGGTGGTTCCTCTCCAGCCACATCACATCAGGTTGACCTTTTACCCCACAACAACCTCTGGCTACAGTTACCACAGATGCCTCCCAGATAGGGTGGGGGCATTATCTGGGAAGGACACTCCAAGGCACTTGGCAAGATCAAGAGCTAGAGATGAGACCAGTGCTGTTAGCGTTGCAAGCACTTCAGGACTTTTTTCCATTAGGAACCATTGCAGTTCAAGTCAGGCAGTATATCGCTGGTCTGGTACATAAACAAACAAGGAGGAACCAAATCCTATCCCCTTTGCCAAGAATCTCTCAGAGTATGGCAGGGGGTGATCTCTTCCCAATGTTTTCTGCTAGCTAAGCACATCCCGGGGAAATCCAACGTGATAGCAGACAGGCTAAGCAGAGCCATTCTGCTGCCTCACAAGTGGTCCCTGAAGAAAGAGATAGTGGAAAAGATTTTCCGGAGATGGGGTCAGCCTTGCTGTGACCTATTTGCCAGTCACATGAATGCCAAATGCAACAGCTATTTTTCCCTGATTCCCCCCTCTGGGGGAGTCACCCAGGGATGCTCTTGTTCACGATTGGCCCTCAGGACTTCTGTATGCCTTCCCTCCTTTTCCCCTGATCCCACAAGTCATTCAGAAAGCTTACTCGTTGGGAAGCAGGATGATTATCATCGCTTCATGCTGGCCTCATCAGATTTGGTACCCCTTCCTCTGGACACATTTACAGGAGGAACCCTGGACATAGTTCCAGACCTTCTCATTTTTATGTCGGGAACCCTCCACCCCTTCCTCCAAACCCTCAGTTTGACAGCATGGCTGCTCCATTTTCCACCTTAGTCAGGCTTCCCAACTTCACACCAGTAGTTAAACATATCCTAGTATCTTAGCCCAAAGCTGCTACTAGAAAGGTATATTCTAGCAAATGGAAAAGGTTCTCACTCTAGGCTCAGCATAAAAATACTGATCCTTTTTCTTCTCTAATCTTTTCTATCCTTGAGTTCTTATAAGAGATCTTTCAGCAAGGTTCTGCTGCAGCTGCCATCAAGGTACAATTAGCTGCAATTTCTAACTTTCATATAGAAGATGGAATTTCTAGCTTGATGTCACACAGGTTATGTAAGGCCTTTCTCAGGGGTACCTGTTTTTTGAGACCCCCATTAAAGAACCACTCTTGCCATGGGATTTGAACTTCATTCTAACTTATTATGACCTTGCCCCCTTTTGAACCCACCATCTTGTGATCTCAAATTTTTGCCTTGGAAGACAATTTTCTTAGTTGCTATCACCCCTGCAAGAAGGGTCTCAGAACTACAAGCCCTAGCAGTCAAACCCCCTTATTTAATCTTCCATAAGGATAGGATATCCCTACGGATGAGTCCTTCGTTTTTACCTAAGGTGTGTTCTCAAGGTAATTTAAACCAATCTATCGAACTGCCAGTGTTCTTCCCTAATCATAACAACAAGGCAGAATATAAGTTGCATCACTTCTATTTACATAGAACCAAAGATATCAGGAAATCAGAACAATTGTTTATCTCATTTTCAGATGCCAAGAAATGCATGCCAGTCTCTAAAGTTTCACTCTCAAACTGGCTCTCAAATTGCATTATATTTATCTACGATGCCAATTACAGGCAACTACAATTTAAACTCAAGGGTCATTCTATTAGGCCCATGGCAATGTCATCTGCTTACCTAGCTGACTATCAATGGACAATATTTGCGCCGCTGCTACGTAGGCTACATCTCACACATTTATCACTCATTACAAGGTGGGTTTGGCCTCAAGGGACAGGGCCTCCTTTGGTTCCACTGTGCTGAAAAGAGTACTCCCATGAGCCACCCTGGAAATATGGTGCTAGGGACACTGTCCCAACAACTAAGAATGAAGGTGAGATTGGACAACATAACATAAAGAAGTTATGTACTCACCATAATGTTTGATGTTTGTTGTCCATCTCGCCATTCATTCTTATGATCCCCCCCACCTTCCCCCTACCTAATGCTCTTAGAGAACCTGGAGGATTCTTTTCTTGGACAGGAGCTCCTCTGGCTTTTTTTCTTCTTTCTTTCTTCCTTCCTTCCTTCCTTCCTTGTGGTACCCTTTATTGTAGGACTGGTGATCTCGTATGACTGTGAGTAGCATCAGACAAGATCGGGGGAAATTACACAATGCATTATGGGATAGCTATTCAGCCACAAGCCAAGTGAAAGACTTCGAGCTATAGTATGCAGCCGAGTCGGCTCCGAATCCAACAAGTAAGAATGAACGACGAGATGGACAACAAACATAGAACGTTATGGAGAGTACATAACTTCTTTTTATGTACTCACCATAAACTCCTATGATCCTATCATCCTAAACCTGGTGGACTTCTTTGAAACAGTTACCAAGGCTTTAGACGAGGGAATGGAGGTCCACACAGCCTACCTAGACCTTGCAAAGGCTTTCATCACCATTCCCCATTCTGGTATTATAGACAAGCTCACCAGCCTGAACATAAATCCCCTACGTCACGAGATGGGTTGCCAATTAGCTCATGGATAGAACCCACACTGTGAGAGTTGCAGACTCTAGGTCTGACTCTAAACCGGTTACAAGTGGCATCCCTCAAGGCTCAGTCTTGGGACCCCTCCTGTTCGGTATATACTTCTCAGAGGTACAGGCAAGCACAGGAGGAGTATGACTGACCAAGTTCGCAGACGACTGCAAACTGGGGGCCATAATTGAGACTCTGGCTGATACAGACATCCTCCAGAAGGGTCTCACAGAGACAGATACCTGGTGTCAAAATCATGGCCTCAAATTAAATGCCAAAAAGTGCATAGTCATCCCCTTTGGAAAAAAACAAAGTACCCACGAACTACCACATACATGGTAGTCCCCTAAATGCAGAAAATGTAATAAGGGATTTGGGGACCCAAGTAGATAGCAATCTCTCCTTTGATAATCATATTGCCAGGGTGGTTAGAAAATCCTTCTATGTGGCCCAGCTAATCACAAAAGGGTTCGCATCTAGAACAAAAGAGGTTATTCTGCCACTCTACTCATCACTCATCAGACCCATCATAGAGTACAACACCCCATTTGGGCTGTGCCTTACAAGACACCTGCAACTGCTGGAACGACCACAGAAGTACCTGACCAAGAGGATTACTGGCCTCAAACAAATGCAGTATACAGCCTGACTGAAGAAACTCCAGCTGTACTCGGTTGCATACCGCCTACTCAGAGGTGATCACTGCCTGACATAACCCAGAATTGATGGACATGCTCCACCTAAAAAAAAAAAAAAAACAAATCCCCGAGAACCACACGTTCTAGGGATCTAAACCTCACCATAACGATAAATAGGACTTGCTGAAGGGATAGATTCCTGTCCCAGAGACTCCCCATGCTTTGGAACAGGATTCCAATCTACATTAGGCAGAGCCCCTCACTAACACTCTTCAAGAGAAACATTGACAAGTGGATGTGAAACAGAAATTTTACCCCGGGGATCACTGCAGTGGCTGTGCTGGACAGAGGCACAGGAAACTAATGGCTCTGCTGGACAGATGCACAGGGAACTAATCTAAGGGGGGCGGCGAAAGCCAACACATTCTGGCTAGGTTTACAGATGCCCTCGGGCAGATAGCCTAGTACTTATGAAACTATGGAAATAGAATATGATTTGAACAATGAGTTTTTTGCATGCAAAATGTATATGTATGTGTATATATTTATGTATATTTTTAGATTTTCAAATGGTCTAAAGTTTTTATATTTCCAGCCATGTAATATATTGTTTTGGATAAAATCACATACTTAATAATCTGGTTAAGTAAGATGTACCACATTTTATATATATATATATATATATATATATATATATATATATATATATATATATATATATATATATATATTTTTTTTTGTTGTTGTTGTTGTTGTAAGTAGGGCAGGACCAGCTCGATTGTCACACTGATGGGGGAAGGGATGTGAATTTAACATGTATACCAATGCACTGTGTTTTATTCCGCGGTGGTGCAGCGGTAGCGTTGTTGCCTCACAACAAGAGGTTATCCCATTCGATTCTCGGCTGGAGTGCGGGGAGTGCCTTCTGTGTGGAGTTTGCATGTCCTCCCCGCGTGACATGCGTAAATGGGCGTGCCTTAGTTGAAGACTGAACGTCGAGCTGGCACCTTGGCGTTCGTCAAATTCTACTGCCAATCATTAGCGGACCGGAGTTCCGCTGTGGCGATCCCTAACTGGGAAAAGCCGAAAGACAACAACAACCAATACACTGTGTTTTACAGCACAATAAACCACTCCCTTGCCTGATAAAAAGTATGTATATATAGTTAGAAAGCCTGTGAGGAAACTATTATTCTGTTATTTTTGTTTTACTTGGATCGCTTGTCTGTGTACTTAAAGGATTTTCAACTGGAAACAGACTGTCTACCCTGCATGGATTACTTATGAATACTTAGTAATTCTGTATTTTTTTTTTTCAGATTATATATTTTTTATTATTTTTTGACTCAGGACGAGTTTAAATTTGCTACTTTTACTACCATTATCTGATCTAATTTATATATAGTGATTTAACTTTATATATGTGGATTGAAAATCTTCCACACAGAGAAGTTTCTTACACTGTTTTGGTTTTCGGCCCACAATACTTCTTTAGTTGGTTGTTTGAGACTTCGGGGATACCATGGAGAATATCTTTAACTTAATGATGCTGTTTCCTGTTGCAGTCACTGTTTAAACATTTACGATTCTGTTCATGTAATAGTTACATTACAGTGCATTTAATATCTTTAAGATAATGATATTGTTTACTGTTAGGTTCATGTACCTGTACTTAATTTCTCATTTTATTGTATAATTTGTTTCATGTGTTATTGTTTGTGTAACTATGTACCTTTATGGCCCAGGTAGTAACTTAAAAGGGTCTTCTGGACTAGCCTACTTTCCTGGTTAACAAATAAAAATAGGTAAATAATAAACCGACGTTTGATAGCTTCAAATGTTCACGCAAAAGTACCCCTTTGATCTGGTATATGAGGTTTAGTCCTATTCTATGTATATCCTTTCCATATTTACTACAACATTGTTTTGTTTGTTTATTGCTTTGCTCTTTACTAGTGCTTTAAATATAAGCGATTAAATAAATGTGAACTTGAACTTTTCCTTCTAGTGATGACTCTGTGCCTTCACCAACAACACTATGTGGTAGAGAAGGTACATGGAAAGCAAACCAGTAACATCATCGTCATAGCTCCATTGGGCCCAGGTAACACTGTTTCTTGATGGTGCTGCTGATGCCTAAGGAACCTCCGATGGCCTTCTCTTCCTTTGTTGCAGTTTTCATCACATATGGGTTTTCTCCTCTTGCTACTCGAACATCCAACCAGTATACAAACATTTTCAGTCATTGTATGGTGTGCGGGACAATGTGGGCCTTAAAAGTGACATAATGATGCACCAGCTCTCAGAACTACTCAGCCACCAGTCGAGCATCAGGTGTTCCTGCCATCCCGACTGTCAGATTACTAGAAATCAGATAAGTGGCCCATTGGGGAACCTTTCAGTGTTATTATTTTATTTAATGCCTGATGTCCTTCAAGAATGCAACTGCAGTCATAACATGTGGGTTGTCCTGCCTCAGGCAGCCCTCGGTCGGCCGGATTCCAAAGTCTGGGTCCGACGTCGGCTGATGTCGCATTTCTCTCCGACGTCAGAGCGGCTGGAGTACATAAACATCAGCCAACGCCATTTTCTCCAGTCTTTCTTGCCGCGGTGCCCGAAGCAGAAGCAGTTCGCAAGTGCCGGTCGGTCAGCTCCTGTATTCTACGATACCGAAGTCATCGAAAAAGCTAAGTACCCCTTTGGGGACCTTTTCTTGCCTCAGCCGATGTCAGAAATTACTGAAAAAGTTAACAATTGTCTTTTTTGTGGTAAACAAATACCTCATAAGGATTTCCACTCTTACTGCCTCCCTTGCCTGGGCCCAGACCACGACGTCTCGGCCTGTGTAGCCTGTGCTCGCTTCAACAAGTGCACTCTCAGGCGCCAGGCGGAGTTCGCTGAAGTTTTTTTCGGCGATAAATTTGCCTACACCATGCCGTCGGATCTTCCGACATCGCAAACACCCAAAAAGCGAAAAGACCGGGACCGACATCCTCGGCCCGCGTCTACCACCGACTCCACGCCAAAACCTAGCGTGAGTGCTCCGGTTCCCTCTGAGACGGTCTCTCCACCGCTCCGAACCGAAGACACCGCATTACCGACGACTCCGATTCCAGACATTACTCCAATGCCAGTTATAGACTTTCCTCCGGATACCGAAACCGAGGAAATGCCCGAGACCATTGCTGTAGACAAGGTCACTCCTGCACGTGGAGCTGCCAGGCCTCCTATGGCCATGTCTATTAAGGCCTACACTAGGGCTAAGGCGGCCAGCAAAACAAAGCATATTACTTCTAAATCCTTACCTCAGCCGACTCCGGAGACACAAATTATGTCCATGGCTGCTGATTTAATTTCCATGATTAGAGGTTCACAGGCCAATCCTGAGAGAGCATCCCAGCCTCCTCCTGATAAAAGGCCCCGGGTTGAACCCTCTGACCCTACTCCTTCAGATGAAGACTCTGAGGGCTCTGTCCACTCTGATAGCCAGGAAGAGCTCTTCCAGACTTATGAGGACTCGGATGCAGAAGATTCCATCCCTTGGCCTCCCCTCCTGAGGATATTTCTTTTGGGGAAGTTCTGCACACCATGAGGGAACATTTCAAGTGGCAGGGTCAGGAATATTCTGATTCTAGGAAGCCTTAGGACTTTCCTTAAGAAGCCTCAGCACAGGCCCTTAGCTATTCCTCCTGTACTTGATGTTCTGGATGATTTGTATTCTGACTCTAGTGCTACCCCTGATTCTCTTCCTCCTGCTCCAGCCAAGGCAGACAGGTATTACAGGGTCCCAGAAACTCATTCCCATTTATTCAGGGCCCATTCTGCTGATTTGGAAACTATTTCACAGGGGCCTAAAGGAGTTTCAGCCTCCACCTCAAAAATCCTTTGCCCTCCAACAGGGAAGCAAGGTCATTAGAGATGGGGCAAAAGGTTTACACATCCACTACCTTATCTATGAGAGCTTTAAATTGCCTTTTTCATATGTTACAATATCAGGATTATCTCTTAGAAGATTTACAAAAAACATTAGCTTCTCCTGATCCTTTAGACAGGAAGACTTTGCAGGAAGCTGTACATCACACTCAGCAAGTAAGCAATCACTTCCTGCAGTGTGGATATGATGCACTAGAAGCTTCATGTAGGGCAGCTATGACAGGGGCAGTGATTCGTAGACATGCTTGGTTAAAAGATCAACCTCTACCAGATCATGTAAAAGCAAAACTTCTGGATGCACTTTTGGAAAAGAACAAGCTTTTTGGTGCAAATGCTAAGGATGTGTTAAAGACCATCGAAGAAAAAGCAAAATCAGTTCAGACTGTGAAAGATTTCCTCCAGGTTCAACCCCCCAGATTCAGTAGGAATTGGCCTTCAAAAACTGGTCCTTTCCTAATCCAGAAATGTTTCAAAGGGGTAAGAACAGTCGTGGCTGAGGAAGAGGCCAATACAGAGGCCCTTACAGGGGGCGACAATGGCAGCCAGGAAACCAAAGAAGTGGCACAGGGGTTTCACCAGCCCCACATCCACAAACTCAATGACTTTCCTCTACTACCGCCTACCAGGGAACAACTAGAAGCTTCCTTGGGGAAATTATCTCTGTTTGCAGAAAACTGGCACAGACTGACAAAGGACAAATGGATTTTGGACATTATAGACCGAGGGTACAGGTTTCATTTTCATACCTTACCAAGAAAACAAGGCATGCCAAACCTACCACAAAATCAAAGGGCAGAGGCTATCAAGCAAATCACTCTGCTGACTCGAATGAAAGCAATAGAAAGAGTTCCACAACAAGAACAAGAACAGGGGTTTTACTCAAGACTGTTCCTTGTTCCAAGAAAAGAATCTCAATGGAGACCAATACTGGACTTGTCTGCATCAAACACCTTTCTCATAGTACCAAAGTTCAAAATGCTGACTCTACAGCAACTCCTTCCCATGCTGGGCAAGGAGTCGTGGCTGATTACTCTGGACCTCAAGGAGGCATACCTGCATGTCCCTATCAGACACAGATGCAGAAGATACCTCAGATTTCTTGCAGGGCCAGAGCATTATCAATTCTCAGCATTACCATTTGGCTTATCGACTGTGCCCAGAGTATTTACAAAATGCCTGGCTTCAGTAATTGCTCATTGCAGGCTCCAGGGTATACAAATTTACCCGTACCTGGACGACTGCCTCATACAAGCAGATGACAAATTGATGTTGACAAAAAACCTGGATTATGTCATACGATTACTTCAAGCTCTGGAATACACAGTCAACTTCCAAAAGTCAAGACTGCAGCCGTCCCAGCAAATAATCTTCTTAGGAGCCAAACTAGACACAGCCTCTCAGATGGCTTACCTGACAGAAGACAAGCAAGAGAAGTTAACTCATTACTTCAAAGGTTTAGCAAAACTCACCCAGATGACTGCAAGGAGATTCCTACAGGCCCTGGGTTACATGGCATCCTGCATTCTACTGGTTCCATTAGCAAAACTACACATGAGAAAGCTTCAATGGTAACGTGCAAAAGTGTCCCCCTGCGCGTAAGGAGCTGCCCGGCTCTCCGTGAATAAACCAAAAGGAAAAAATAAGCCAGCAGCAAGTAGACTGTATTCAAGCAAATAGTAGTTTAATAAAAACTACTCAAACAGCATTATGGCATCCTAGCACAAACCGGTTTCGGCCTGGGTTTTAGACCTAGCCTTCTTCAGTGTACAGCAAGGAGGCTTGTCAAAGTTGCTGAATTTAAACAAGTAGAGCCATACTGATTGGTTAAAAAATTTTTGGACATTTGCTGATAAATAATCAGCAAAAATAATAAGAATTAATACATTCAAATACATTAAGGACCAGAATACATTCAGTGATACAAAAACTAACTATATATATATATATATATTTATACATGTATATGTATTCTGTTATATATATCTAGATATTGAAACACCAAATATACATAATCAAATATACAACAAGGATGTATCCTATATAAAAATGTTTATTTATAAACATTCATTTAACCCTGGATTAAATAATGCACCCAATTTGGTTATCCATTTCTTTTCTTTTAAATCAAGTTTATTATGCCAACCGCTCTTGTTGGTTCTATCACCAATAATTTTATCAATGATAGTGAAATGAAATTGTGCAGTACCATGAGTAAGAGTATGTTTATATAGTGCGTTGGTTATTTTTTTGCATCTGATGTCACTGAGATGTTCCGAGACACGTAGTTTGACTGGTCGAGATGTCTGCCCAACATAAAATGAGTGGCACCTGGATTATGTCATACGATTACTTCAAGCTCTGGAATACACAGTCAACTTCCAAAAGTCAAGACTGCAGCCGTCCCAGCAAATAATCTTCTTAGGAGCCAAACTAGACACAGCCTCTCAGATGGCTTACCTGACAGAAGACAAGCAAGAGAAGTTAACTCATTACTTCAAAGGTTTAGCAAAACTCACCCAGATGACTGCAAGGAGATTCCTACAGGCCCTGGGTTACATGGCATCCTGCATTCTACTGGTTCCATTAGCAAAACTACACATGAGAAAGCTTCAATGGTACCTAAAAAGCATTTGGTCTCAACACAGCAACAACTTGGAGACAATCATACCACTCATTCCATGCCTACAAAAGGAATTCCTATGGTGGGCCTCTGTGAGCCAGGAAAACACAGGTATGTCATTCAAAAAACCACAGATAACACAGACCATGACTACAGACGCCTCAGACCTTGGATGGGGCACATGGAAGGCAGGTGTATACAAGGACAATGGTCTCCAAAGGAAACACATCTGCATATAAACCAAAAGGAAATGCTGGCAGTAATGCATGCCATCGAGGCTTTTCAACACCAACTCCAGCAAGGCCATTTAATGATACGGACAGACAACACCACTGTGATGTGGTACATAAACAAGCAGGGGCACCCACTCTTACCCCTTTGCAGACTGACAATGCAGCTTTGGGAGAAATCACTGAGCCTAAACATCCAGTTACAATCCCAGTTTGTTCCAGGAAAAGACAATGTGTTGGCGGACAGCCTAAGCAGGAATTTCACAGATCCACACGAGTGGAGGTTACATCCGAAGGCCTTCTGACAACTCACGTTGACATGGGGCAAGCCAGAAGTGGACCTATTTGCCTCTCACCTCAACCATCTTCTACCAAACTTTTGCACAAGGACATACCATCCAAAAGCTTGGAAAATAGATGCCCTCTCATTCAACTGGAACTCCCTAGCAATCTATGCATTCCCACCTCTGCCACTGATGACCTCAGTATTACTAAAGATCAAAGCAGAGAAGCCCAAGGGAATCATAATAGCTCGGATTGGCCAAGACAACACTGGTACCCACTACTACGGAGCATATGTCACACCAGGAGGTGGGCCCTCCCTCAGTGGCCTCTACTTTTGACTCAACACAATTTCGAAACATTGCATCCAAACCTTCAGACACTGCAGCTAACAGCTTGGGAGATCCCATAAATAACTTCAGCTTATCTCTCTCTAAGGAAGTTCAGCGGATACTAACAGAGGCTCGAAGACCATCCACCAGAAAGGTTTACTTAGCAAAGTGGAAAAGATACAGCAATTGGAATACCAGCAAGGGACATGATGCTTCATTGCTGAACATCCCACTTATCTTGGAATATTTGGCAGATATGTTAAAGAACGGCCTCTCATATTCTTCCATAAAGATACATGCATCTGCTATTTCAGCTAGATACAACACTGATCCTCCTGTTTTCTCTCACCCCTTACTAAGACAATTCCTCAGGGGAATCAAGAACATTAAGCCACCAAGAAAGGCCCCAGTGCCAGCCTGGGACCTCAATTTTGTCTTAGAAAAACTGACTCTACCTCCTTTTGAGCCAGCAGCTTCAGTTGACTTGCAATTTCTCTCATTTCAGCAAGAAGGGTTTCGGAGCTACAGACCCTAATGGCAATACCACCCTTTATTATTTTTCACAGAGACAGGGTTTCATTAAGGACCAGCCCTACCTTTATGCCAAAGGTGGTATCTAGGTTTTCTCTAAATGAAGCCATTCATCTGCCTGCTTTCTTCCCCAATCCTGAGAATAAGGGGGAAAGACTTTTGCATACCTTGGACATTCACAGACAACTTCGATACTACCTGGACAGAACCAAGGCCAGTAGGAAGTCTGAACAACTTTTTGTAGCTTACACCCCAGCAGTCCAAGGAAAAGCAATTTCAAAACAGACTATTTCTAAATGGATTGGACATTGCATCAGATTCTGTTATTCCTTTCATGGAAAGACTGTTCCAGCCAATGTCAGACCACATTCCACCAGAGCTACAGCCACCTCTACAGCATTTTTAAGAGGGGTGCCTACCAAGGACATTCTAGAAGCTGCTACATGGAGCTCCGTGCATACATTCTCCAAACACTACAATCTCCCTCTATATTCCAGATCCAGAGCAGGCTTTGCTTCGGCAGTCCTGCAGGGTTTGATTGCCACACCAACTCTTTCCTAGTGCATACCTCCTCCCCCAGCTAAGCTATGGTATTCTACCCACATGTTATGACTGCAGTTGCATTCTTGAAGGACATAGTACAGTTTTGTACCTACCATAAATGTAGATGTCCGATAGACATGCAACTGCAGTCGATTTTCCTCCCTCCATACCCCTCTATGCCTAGGGTCCACTCCTATCCCTGTTACTCTTAGCTGGGGATATCTGTTATGGTGTATTTGTTTTATTGCTCATTTATTTGTTTGGAATCCTGTTTTTGTCTTCCAATTTGATTACAGCCTTCCTTGGAGGGCACCTGGCATCTGGGGCAAGAAACACTGAAGAAAATGGCGTCGGCTGATGCTTATGTACTCCAGCCGCTCTGACGTCGGAGATAAATGCGACATCAGCCGACGTCGGACCCAGACTTTGGAATCCGGCCGACCGAGGGCTGCCTGAGGCAGGACAACCCACATGTTATGACTGCAGTTGCATGTCTATCGGACATCTACATTTATGGTAGGTACAAAACTGTACTTTCATGTCATCCAAAAAGGGCAAGTGTACGTGCGGCCGTCACATACCCCACAAGGACCCCCATGATCAGTTTTTCTTCTGTTTAAGTTGGTCACACGGCGTTTGTGCCCAAAAGCTTGTGTAGTGGTCTGCAAGCACTCAATCTCTTATCTAGAAAATCAACCACTAAAGCAAATAGCCTTAAGTATGGAGGGTTCTGCTGACTTACTGCTGTGCCTCCTGTGTCTGACCCTCAGCCTGTGGTCGACATCAGCCTGGTGTCCCGGCTCTGTCGCTTTGGATTTAGCGGGTACCTTCATGGAAGCTGCACAATCCCGCATGGAGGGCACGTCTATTGAGGCTTTACTGACTTCGGTCTCCGACACGGGGGGGGGGGGGGGGGCAATGATTCTGGTAGCTTCTTCGGATCCTTCCAGTTCATTACAGTCACCTGATTTTAGGCCTTCCTCCCTTCAGATGCTTGCCAGGCCTCTCAAGAAAAAGGAAGCACATCTCTTCTTTTCCTGAAAGCATGACTGATTGGCAGGCCTTCAGCCAAAGTTTGTTTAATGCCTTCATGGCCTTACGGCCTTCCATTACAGGGACTTCTACGATGCCTCCTCCTACTCTGAGCCCAAAGCCACAAACATCTGACCCGTCCATGAGGGAAGAAGAAGATTTTTCTGATTCTTCATCTGAGGAATCACTCTCCTTTGCCTCTCAGCTTCCTTCTCCCTTGGGGTATGGCTCCCCTAAGGAGGAATCCATTGACCCTGACTCCCCAGCTGAAGATTTGACCTTTGGGGAAACCATTGCCAAGATGAAAGAACATTTTAAGTGAGAATCCTCTGAAATGACTGAGCTTCAAAATAGGTATTATGACCTCATTCAGATGGATTTCCTAACCCCTACTGCTGTCCCTCCAGTTCTGCCTGCCTTCCTGGATGTCTTCCTTCAGCATCCTTGAACCCTGATTCACAACCCCCCGCACCACACATGCCTGATAGATTTTATAAAAGTCCCTGAAACTGCCAGGTATCTTGTAAAATTTCCATATCCACAGATAAGACATCTAAACTGTTGCCCACCACCACCATCATTCTCCCTGCTGACAAAGACAGCAAAGCCATGGAGAGGTTTTGGTAAGAAAATTTACACTTCTGCTAATCTGGCCTTCAGGGCTACAAACTACCAGGCACACATGGATAAATATGCCTTATCTCTCCTGTAGAAAACCTCCAGGGAATTGTCTGATATACCAGATTTTGCTGCCAAAGCTTCACTGTCTTCCCTTCTGGCTCTCACCTCCCAAGTCACCAAGCACTCCATTAAGTGTAGTTATGATGCTGCTGAAGCCTCAGCTAGGTAATCAGCATCAGCATCTGCCTTAAGAAGGTACTCATGGCTACGTCTGCAGCCCATTCCAGATGACTTTAGGGCAAAGCTGTTTGATGCCCCTCTGGACAACACAGCTTTGTTTGGTACTAAAGTGGCTGATTTATTTAAGTCACTACAGCGAAAGGGCAAAGAGATCCAGGATTTAAAACACCTGCTAGTCTCCCCCATCCCAAAATTTCAAAGGAACTACCCTGCTAAAACTCAGTTTATTAGAAAGCACTCTCGCCCTGCTGCTCCCATTAAGTCTAGAAAAACAACAGGAAGCATCCCCATACTGCTAGAGCTTCTCCCTC